>NW_003852396.1:1273742-1304179 GCF_000181295.1 Otolemur garnettii | reverse complement strand
CCTGGGTAGAGTGCCATGGCATCACAGCTCACAGCAACCTCCAACTCCTGGGCAAGCAAGTCTCCTGCCTCCGCCTCCCAAGTAGTTGGGACTACAGGCACCTGCCACAACGCCCGGCTATTTTCTGGTTGCGGCCATCATTGTTGTTTTGCGGGCCCGGGCTGTATTTGAACCTGCCAGCTCAGGTGTATGTGGCTGGTGCCTTAGCCGCTTGAGCCACAGGTGCCGAGCCTCTCAACTTTTTTTAATCTTACACACACTTGAACCTATAGTTAAACTTCCTCAGTACACTTAAATTAATTATGTTGATCCCAAAAAAGAGAGAGAGAAAAAAAAAGGAGCATACTTACCGTGATTTGAACTTGTTTTGAAAATAATTTAATTAATGATCTTTAAGAATTTTCCCAGCACACCTAACATCCTCTCACGGCACACCAGTGTGCTGCAGTGCACAGGTTGAAAATTGCCGGTGTAAGCAGTATTCACATTTATTTGTTTTAGTCATGATTTTAAAATAAAGGAAACCTGCTTCTCTGAATCCGGTTGCATTCACATATCACATCGTGCCTATGATATCTGTGCTTGTGCTAGCCTCTGAGTAAAACACCTGTCTCGGAGGAATGGTGACCTGTAGTTGTTTGGGGTTGAGTTCCGCAGCCAGTACTGTTGGGTTCAGATTGCCACCTTGACACTCTCTGAGTCTGTACCTCTGAGCAGGTGATTTCCAGCTCTCAGCATCAGTTTCTCATCTGTGACGTGAGGGTCATAATAGATCCTACATAGTGGAATTGCCATGAAAATGTGATGCATGGGAGTTAATTAACTTGGTAGCCAGCATTTGCAAAACGATTATTCCATCAGTCCCTCTTGCCGTCCCCTTTCCACATTTATGGTCCACTTTTGTGCATCTGTTCTTCCTAGGGACTCCAAAAAGTAGTCGGATTCTCCTGGGATTTGGCAGGCAATTTGTAAAAGCTAATATAGAATCATTTAGGAGCGAAACCTAATTATGCTGTATTGCTGTGTTTCCCTCTAGTGTGCCCGCATCCAACACAGCTTATTACACTGAGAAAGTAAACTCTGCCATCCATTGAAAGGGGGGAACTTACGGGCTCTGTGCACTGGGTTTCTTTACCTGTAACGTGTGTGTGAATCATAGGTCTTGTTAAAATGCAGATTCTGATCCCACAGGCCTGTGGAGAGTCCTCATGTCTGAGGTGTCTGTTTCTAAGAGTCTGTATTCCTAGTGAGGTCTGTGCTGCACATCTGTGCCCCAGGTTCTGGGGCTACACGCAGTCCTCCTGAACTCTGCCCCATCCAGATCACAGCACAAGATGGAGTAGATGCAAGCTCTCGGGCTGAGAAAAACAGAAACAGAGAGCAGAGGACCAGAGGACGGGGCCCAGAAAGCTCTGCAGCAGCTGCGGGGTTCTGAAGCTCGAGCCCACCCCTGATGTGCACTTTCAAGCTTGAGGACGGCTGAGCACTGGCGTGCAAACCACCTTGTTAGATCAGCTTCTTACTCCGCAGGTCTGGGGCGACTCGCTCCCAGGGAAGCCGGTGCACTAGCCTACAGCCCACACCTTGATCTGACCCCAGGCTAGTAGCTGTGACTCTTTGGACAAGGCTGGGGAACCGCACGGACGTTCCTCTGCACAGACGTTCCTCCAGTCGTGAGGAATTTCCTTGATGTTTTTTTTCTATGGAATACCCAGTGCTGAGCTGCCATCAGTGTGGTGGAACCTCCCTGCAAGTCACCACCCTCACATGCTAGCACCTGTGAAAACATACTGGAAACAGGCTGTAAAGAGAGGAACTTATGGCGGGACATCTGATCAGCCCACAGCTGCTCGCCTGAGAGAACACAACCTGTTTTTAATGCTTCTCTGTGTCTTTTCCAGAAGGCCAGGTTCTCCAAAGGTGCCTTGTTTCTGACAACTGCACATGACCAGACATCCAGAGGCTGCCAGGCCACAGGGTAGAAGGGTGCAGGCAGCCTGCACCTTGTCCCTCAGTGAGGGACAGGCTTCCCCAAGAGTACCATGTTTCCCCCAAAATAAGACCTACCCAAAAGTAAGCCCTAGCAGGATTTCTATGCATTTATTAAATATAAGCCCTACCCCATAATAAGACCTAGCGATGGGTGTGGCTATGCAGATCAGCATGGAGAGGAGGAAGACATCCTCTGAAAATAAGCCCTAGTGTGTCTTCTTGAAAAAAAACTAAATATAAGACAGTGTCTTATTTTCAGGGAAACATGGTAGCTCAATCTCTGCAGTCATTTCTCCCTCACCCTCCTCTTAAATTTCTTTAAATCAGGGTGCTGAAAGTCTTTGTGTAGTGGATTTGGGGCACCAGTTGGACCAATCAAACATAAGGAACATAAAGAAGGAACTCTGAGTCTCCCCTGTTCTAACACTGACTGTTCCTCTGGTGAGAAAAAAAATGATTTAATACTCCAAATCCTGAAATACTTTTTAAATTTAATTTTTAAAAGTCCTAGAAACATTTAACAAATATAGAAGTAATGACTATATTTAGAGTCCCTTTTTATTCACTTGGAATTTTTTCCTTTTTGAGAGAGGGTCTCATTCTGTCAGCCCTTGTTCAGTGGGGCCATCACAGCTCATTCCAGGGCTCAAGCTATCCACCTGCCTCCGCTTCCCAAGTACCTGGAACAACAGATGTGTGCCCCCATGTCCGGCTGACTTTTCGCTTTTTTTATTGACAGGATCTAGCTCTTGCTCAGGCTGGTCCTGAATTCCTGACCACAAACAATGCACCTGCCTCAGCCTCCCAAAGTGTTACAATTACAGGTGTAGCCGCCCTGCCCAGCTTCCACTTGGAATCTGAGCTTTAACAGGCTCTGAATTATAAAATGTTTAGTGTCTCCTGTGCCATCGTTCATGCTTTTTTCCCCTGCCCTGAGTGTTGCTCCTTAAGGCTTCACTTCTCCTGGCCCAATGACAAGAGGAGTGAGGCTGCCCTAGGAGCATAACCTCCAAGACAGAAGTGGGTGCATCATCTCTCCCACCCAGCACAGTCAAGTGCAGGCTTCTGGCCTCTAAATATCTAAGTAGCTTTTCCATAGTTGATGCTAAAAGCAAACCTACACGTTCACTTCTAAGTCCCATATCCAATTCTAGTGAGTGTAGTATGTATGACTAATTTTAATTAGATAATATAATAGTGAAAGGTGGGATAGGAATTCATGAAAAGCATCCCTATCTGGTTATAGAGATAGAGAAAAATAATCATGTAAAAAATGCAAAGTTAGAGAGACAGGTATGTGGAACTCTGTGATTTCTGTGCAATTTTGCTATAAACCTGAAACTGCTCTAAAAAATAAACTATATTAATAAATACAAAGTTCGTGACTTTGGAAAATGTAAACAGATACGCTGAATGTAAACCATCTTTAGAAAGGACGTCCAAGAGATTGCAAACAGCAGTTTCCACCATAATTAACTGGTACACTCCGTATGATTTGAAAAAAACAAAAGCATAAAACTGTTCTTCTGGTGGAAGGTTAGGAGAACCCACCCATTTCTTCTCCAATTAGGGAAACCATCCAAAATGGGAGCATCATGATGAAACGAACAGAACAGAAGACAGAGTAAGACCTGGGTTGGAATCTCATTCCTGCCCCCGTACTGACAAGTGACTTTGGAAATCCTCTTTAACCTTTAAAATCAGTCATCAATAAAATAGTAATAATGGCATGGACATAATGGAGCTATTATGAGAACTAAATGAAATATTTAAATAAAAACACGAGCCTTAGTCTGTGCTTAGCAAATGTTAATTGAAGTTAACCAACCTTGAGTAGCGATATCTGCTTTAGTGTTCTTGAACATTCAGTGAAGAAGGGAATTGTGTCAATGACAAGGAGGGGGCGTCACTTTGCAGGGAAGGAACCCTAGGAAGAGACGGACTTCCTGGTAACGTAGACAAGCATCTAACAGGCTGCCTGACGCCCCGTAGGCTCTCAGCAGGTGTTTGTTGAATGCATAAGGCTGTGGAGTGGGAAAAGATGAAGTTACATGGGGCTGGCTGTTCTTATCTTCATACTCATTGTTCTAATGTTTATAAACCTTTGCACTTTGCAAAGAGCTTTGATACATATTTAGTAAAGCAAACAGACCAAAATAGGAGACACAGGTAAGGCAGCTCTTAGAGTCTCTTATGTAGAAGTGGAAATGGAATCACACAGAGACTAACACAAGAAACTTCAGCAAGAGAATGGAATTAAAACTCAGGTCTTCAAATTTGAGATCAATTTTTCCCCTGTATCTGTTGAAAGTTAGCTTGTCATCACACACACAGATGCCATTCTAAACACTTAACAGAGCAATGATGAGACATAATAACTTAGTTTGGAAAATTTACAATATGAAATTTTTTTTTTGCTGATTTTTTTCGCTTCTCCTGATGTCATATGAAGGAGAGATGGCCGGGGACAAACACAGTCACCCAGCTCTTCACAGAAGTGTTCTTGTTTTTTTTTTTTTTGCAGTTTTTGGCTGGGGGCCAGCTTTGAACCCACCACCTCTGGTATATGGGGCTAGCGCTGTACTCCTTTGAGCCACAGGCGCCGCCCCACTGAAGTGTCCTTTCCTGAATATTTCATTCTGTTGCTTTTCAGTTTGGGATCTCGTGGTCACTGAAGGCCTGCAGTGCATTGCCCAGTGCATGAAGCCACGAGGAGTGGGTTTTCAGTTTGAATGGCCACTCTTCTAGACAGTACCAGCTCTGCCTTGACACTTAGCCAAAAGCTATATTTTTTGCATCGCAGGCTTATTTTCAAACAACATGTTGTACAGATGTCATGGGGAGGGTGGCGGGGCATGGAGGGAGGAAAGTAAAGAAAGGTTTTCCTTCTGGTAGTTGCTTCTCTCGGTTATTAAAGTAGTTGCACGAGATACAATAGCTGGTGTGTATACAGGTCCAACAGCAACGTAGTGTGTGTTGTAAAAGAAGAAGCGATTAAATTACTTCCCCTGTATTTTCAGTTAATGATAAAATTTTTATTTTAGGAACTTTCATTTAAAAAATAAAATGATAACACAAGGGAAGAAGCGTAGTCTTGTCCTGGGGGGTGGCCGTCCCCTCAGTCTTCCCGATCGAAGGAGCGTGGATACGTACGGAGAGGACAGACAGTAGCCAGGCAGCTTCTGCGTCGCTAGCACACCAGTCCTCAAACCCGGGCTTATCGCTTTTGTGGAGGTGCGTTCGCCTTCTTTTAACCTAGACAGTGGAAGCACCACTTACTATAACTGTATAACAAATGACCCCCAACTTGAGTGGCTTCAAACAATGACAACTTTTATTTTGGCCTTAGGCTCATGATTTAAGCAGCTAACCCAGCCCAGATTAGCTGCATTTGGCTTCCACTGGAGCAGCTTGTGAGCCGACAGGCTATGCCACCTGAAGGCTTCTCACCCCACTTTGCTGTGGTGCTGGCCATTGACTGAAACCTTGGCAGGAGCCCTCAGCCAAAATACCTACGCGTGGCCTCTCTGTGACTGAGCTGCCTCACAGCATAGTGGCGGGCTTCCAGGCATGGGCACTCCAAAGAGAGTGCCAAGTGGAAGCCCCGTCCTTGATATAACCTTGCCGGGGAGTCATGCAGCCCCATTTCCACTCTCCTCTGATAATCAGAAAAGTCACACGTTCTGGATGTGCTTTTAGAGGACAAAACATAGACCCACCTCTGTCAAAATCATGTTGCCAGAAGAGCATATAAAATGGATGTATCTCTGTGGTCCTTCACAGAAACACCACAAATGCCGCACTCTTAGTTGGCCAGAGTGACCGTGCATTGGCACCTGACCTGGGGTGACCATTCTCTGGGGAAACAGAGGAATGGGAAGGGAGGAGAGAATAAGGAAGACCCCAGAGAAGCAGAGGCCATGAGGCATGAAAGACAGAAGTGGAGGAAAGGCACCCCGGCCCCTCCGAGGCCCCAGATGCAAAGATGGCCTGCGTTAGAGTCGATGCCTGCTGGACTTTGGTTTTTATTTTTGTTTTTACAGCCAAAATAATGTGAATATCCTTAACTTCCAAAGAGCTGGAGCCAGAACATAACTTGTCCACAGTCACAAACTGGTTGGTGTGGGAGCCTGGATTTGAGTCCTGGCCGTCTGATCCCATTTTCAGTATTAGATTCTTCCCCGGATATAGGCTTGAATGTGGCAAGAAGCAGAAATCTTGAGGTTACTAAGAGTTTCCGAGGAGAGGGTTACAGAGATAAGGAAGGAGACTGGGAGGTGTAGAGAGCACACAAAGAGAAGACTGAGGCCCCTGAAGCCACGTGGCTTCTTTGACTCTGCTACTTGATCCTGGGCGTTTTCTCCGTTCTCTGGCTGCTGTAACTCCGATTCTCAGCCTTCCTTTGGACATCTGAACTATTTCTCTTTCTGCAGATGGAAGGATAACAGTGGGCATGTCTGGTTATAATGAGCCCGGGTGAACCAGACTTTTGTTTGAAAGGTGTTTGGAAGGTAAGGTCATTGTCACAACATGCAGCACTGTGATGCTGGGCAGAAATACAATGTCAGGCAGAATAATTCAGACTCGGCAGACCCTCGCACAGACTTAAGCACTCAGGGACAAAAGCAGATGGACCCTTTCTCAGGATGCTGTCTAATCAAATTCAGGCACGCGGACAGCCCGCAGCGCTGCAAGGAGGACCATTTCATTGGGCAATGATTATTAAAATTGGATTCTTTTTTCAGAAGAGGGTCAGAATTAGAATTCTGCAAGGCATTATCTTCTTCCCCCGACAGCCATGTCATTTTGTAAGAGATTGTGCTGCCTAGAAATCCTCCCAATCCCTTTGTTCTGCCTCACAACTAATCCGTGTTCAACTCAACAGCAAAACCGGGTACCAGACTTACCCAGAGGAGCACAAGGAACAATTAACACCTACCTCCTGCGACACTGGTGACGATTAATAAGACATTGTCCTGAAGCTGGATGGGTTTTCAGGTTTTCCACAATCAGGCTTGATTAAAGCTGGCTTCTGTGACATCCTCTGACTCCTTGTGGTGCTGGCAGTTTAGGCCACTGGTCGCTCAGCTTGCTTTGCCCTTCACAGGGATTCACTCCTGCAGCCATTTTCTGACGTGTGGCAGGGGTGAACTGATGTTTCTCTGTGGCTAGTGACATACAGCATGGTAAGGTCACCCCTAAAAGCCAGCCGAGGGAGAATTTAACTCTTCAGATCAAATATATGTGTCCCACCCCGGCTCTGCCTCCTGATCAAAGTCAGGGGTGATTTCAGAAGGTGGCCCTTCCCTCTGTCACAGGCTGTGTGCCTGCTCTCGCTCCACGGGCATTAAAAACAAGGCCCTGACAGGGACCGTGTCCTCGTCATGGCAGCCGACCTTGGCTTATCACAGAATCGAGGCCCTTGTCTTTGATCCTCCCTATAAAACTGTCAGAGAGTTGCATAGACCCACAGATGCCTTTTATTGTTTTTTCTAATCACTTTTAATGTGTTTTTTTGTGTTGATGGCTCAGGTTGGCAGCAAAAAAAAAAAAAAGGAAAGAAAGACTCTCATAAAGGAACCATTTTAGAAGTGAAATTTATTATTATTTTTTTAATTTAGAGAATACAAAAATTGTAGCTCTCATCAGGATTTGAAAGTTGGGTCCTGGGTATGGGATCTCATTCAAACACAAGCACATATCCAAGGTCTCAGGAGATTTTGTTTTTCTCATTTCCCTCAATAATTTCCTCAGAATACCACCGTGTATGTGTTCCAACACAGAGAAATTAATTATTCTCAAGCTATATTTCCTCTCTGAAATGTTCATTCCTCTCCCATCCTGTCTTATATGGAGATCCTTGGGATGAAATATAGGCTTGGTATCGCTAATCATTTCAGGATAAATGTTTAGATCAGATACGCAGGTGTTTGAAAATAATAGAAACAGATTCAATGTCCTCGCAGCGTCTCTGTGAAGAAGGGTGTGTTTCTGGGTGTATTTTATGGCCTAGAAAAACTCAGCCCCAAATAAAAACCCACCCCCCAACATTGTCAGGTTTTTTTCAGTATCAGACATCGACACACCTTGTAATTTTGGCAGTGGCCTGTCACTTGTCTGCAAATGCTACTAATGCTATTTTGGATAAAAACTGCCTCATTACCATGTAAGTTGTGAAAAGAATGAAGGCACATGTCACCTGCGTCCTGCCTCTCTCCCGGTGTCATCCCTGTCCTCCCAGGGGACTGGAATGCCGCTGAAAATTGACAGTCATATTCTGTTAGAACATATTTTTCCCATTTAATAACATGGTATAGGTAATGATTCATGATCCTCAAAGGGCCTCCTGCCAGTGACAACTGAACTCCAGTAATTGAGAACACTGCAATTTGGCGGTGACTACACTTTTATGGTTCAATCAAGAGTTAAGGCAACAATATATCTATCTGGAGAGACTTTCAGTAGAGTGACTTGCTCCTGATACATTTCCCTGTCTGTTGTACATGGGTAACTCTGGCTTCCGCAGCTGCAGTGGCCTGAAATAGGACCACGAGTGGCACATTTATCCCCCCACTGGGCTCTAAGTCTACAACAAGGGCCAGGAAATTTCCTCCTTTTCCCTTCTATACTTTGAGTGCTTGGCATGTAGTGTGTCAGTCCTGATTCCCCTGCCTCATGGCTTCCCAATCAGGGAAACAGGCTTTGATTTCAGCTGCCATCCATCAGTATCGCTACATCCAAGCTCCCTCAACCCCCTTTGAACCCTGGAAACATTAGTGCCTGACATTATTCATCCAGTCCTCAACTTCCAGAGCTCCCTCCTTCCCACTACCCGGTGGCCTTAATTAGGAGCCCTTGATGCCATTTCTATAACTGCCAACATCCATCTTCCTCATCGGATACAGTTCAGTTACATTGGGCTTCCAAAAAGTAATCTTACTTTTTCCATTTTCCCATAGGACCAGAGTGGGACCAGAAGCTTTCTGAGTGCTAAGTAATTTTTATGTCCAACCCAAAAGGATTTCTCCCTACTAACCATCAACATTACCCCAGAATAGATCCTGGAAACCTTAGCTCTCTCCTACCTCAAGGTGGGCCCCCCACTTTCATTCTGAAGACACTAATTTTTTTCTCAGCATCTCTTTATGGTTAAGTGTAATAGTGTATGTAAACCACACGGTATCATATCCAACATATTATAGTAAGTATACAATAATTTTTTGTGTTGCCGTCAGGCAGAGTGCTGTGGTGTCATAGAGCATAGAAACCTCAAACTCTCGGACTCAAGCAATTCTCTTGCCTCAGCCTCCTGAGTAGCGGGGACTACAGGCGCCCACCACGATGCCCAGCTATTTTTTTTTTTTAAGAGATGATGTCTCACTCTGGCTCAGGCTGGTCTCAAACTTGTTAGCACAGGCAATCCACTTGCCTTGCCCTGCCAGAGGGCTGGGATTACAGGAGTGAGCCACATTGCCTGGTGGCATTCAATAATTGATTGTTCATCTTTCTAAGTTAAATATTGAAATACATCTTTCCACAAATATCCATAAATAATTATAGCAAATATTAAGTTTCTAGTATCACCTATATGGAGACGACCCTACCTATGTGGGGTTAAATGAGTACGGATTTGCCAGAGAATTTAACCTTCTTTGAAGTACGGATTGGACATTGACATCTTCCATTATTTTGAACTAATGACACAAGATGTCTGAACCTCATCTTTATCTATAAAATTTATTTATTTATAGAGTCTCACTCTGTTGCCCCAGGCTAGAATGCCATGGCATCATAGCTCACAGTAACCTCAAATTATTGCGCTCAAGTGATCTTTCTGCTTCAGTCTCCCGAGTAACTGAGAGTACAGGCGCCTGCCACCATGCCCAGCTAATTTTGCTATTTTTAGTAGAGATGGGGTCTTGCTCTTGCTCAGGCTGGTCTCGAACTTCTAAGTTCAATCAATCCACACCCATCTCAGCCTCCCACAGTGTAGCTATAAAATTCAGATCACTACACTTACCTTAAGAGATAGGTATAAGGGTTAAAGAAGATCCCTGTGATTTCATATCCTAAACAAAAAAGTACTATAAAAATTGGGGCATCTTTTTTCTCCTGTGCTCTTGTTATCCTGTATATAGTATGTGAATTAGGGGCACCTGTATTTTGCATTCACAATAGGTGAGTTATAGAACTGAGGTTTCAGAGAGCATTGGCTTGCGTAGGAAACTGACTTTCCCTTTCTTGGTGTGATAAGTGTGTTCAGTAAAGCCCAAGTTTCCTCTTGATTCATGGAGTATCTGACAACGTCTGACTTGCCTCTCTTGGTGTTTGCAGCCGGGGGCTCCTGCAGTGCTTCCCTCTGCACATCATAAAAAGCCAGAGCAACTACAGCCAGGGAAATTTTTGTTGGCTTGCGTTTGAGATATGTTTTCAAAATTGCAGAACAAAGTTTAATTTGGCTCCCATTTCCCCTGCTGAGGAATAGCGTCTCTACTGCAGGAAAACCTGACACTCCTTTATTCTTGCAGGGATGGTAAAATTTTCTGGGTCACAGATAAGCAGTAGGGGAAGAAATGAAGGTGCAGGCGAAGATCCTAAAATAAACGTTCCTCTGTGTGGTTATTAGAAGCCTTGGACTAGGATGTCGTCAGCGTCAGGGTTTGAGCCTCCTTCCCTCTAGTTTCCCTTGCTGTGCTGTTCAGTGTTGCTGGTGATACAGGCTGGGAAGGAAGGGGCTGCTTTACACCACAGTTTCCAGAGTGCTGAGTGGCAATTATCAAACAATGCCTTAGGGTTTTTGTGCTCCAAGAATATTACTCTAGCCAAAGGCCAAGTCAAGAAGTGTTCCTAAAAAAAAAAATCTGCTGTCGGAGGGAAACAGTAGCAAGAGATTTGGTTGCCACAAGGGACATTTAATTCAGGTCAACAATTGAATGTGTTTTAGGCTTCGTGGATACTCCACAGGGGTATGACACAGTCCCTCTTGTTAAGGAGAACAGTGTTTTGCTTGGGATATCATACTTTTAGGATGCACAAATAATTAAGTGAAATATGTAACATCCAAATATTGACTACAATTTTCAGATGAGGGTAATTACCATCTGAGGAGGTCTGATGATGAAGTTTGTGAACTTGCCACTGTGTGCTTACGTTGGCAGCACCGTACAGACATCTCAGTAATTTAATAACCTTGGCATATGAGTGTCTCACAGCTGTGTTCATGTCAATGTGTGGGGGTGTCTTGCTGAGTGGTGTTTGTTATTGTTGTGTGTTTTTGTGTACTGACAGGAGAACGTCAGAGCTTGAGTTAGCGCTATGAACAAACATTTGTGAATTTCTTGTTAAGCTTGGCAAGAGTAGAAAGCAGAGACCGGTTAGTCCAAGTCTATGGGAATAATGCCATGAAGAAAATGGCAGTGTATAAATGGATTAAGTATTTTTCTAAGGGGAGAGAAAGCATCACGGGTAAAGAGAGATTGGGGAAGCCAGCAATGAGCAGAACTGATGAAAACATCACACAAATTTGCCAAATTTTGTGTCAGCATCATTAGCTGACTGTAAGAAGGAAGCAACCAAGTAACCATCAACAGAATAACAGTTAGGAAAATCTTAGGTGTAAGTCTTGGCCCACAACTCATGGCCCTTGCATCACGACAATGCACCAGCTCACGTGGCACTGTCTGTAAGGGAGTTCTTAGCCAGTAATCCAGTAACTGTACAGGAACACCCTCCTTGCTCACTTGATCTGGTCCCCAATGACTTTTTAGACCTGAAAATAAATAAGAACACATTTTGATGAGACTCAGGACATCAAGGGTAATATGATGACAGCTGTGATAGCCATTCCAGACAAAGAGTTCCAAAATTGCTCTGAGGAGTGGAGTGGTGCTGGGGTTGGTGCATAGCTTCCCAGAAGGGGCACTTCAAGGGTGACCATAGTGATAGTCAGCAGTAGGGTATGCAGCACTTTCTCTAGGATGAGTTCACAGACTTATTTGCCAGACCTTATAGACAGGAGTATCCCAGGTAAGACTTCTGGTAGGATATGCAAGTGGTATAAGCCCCACGGGGCAGAAAACGCAGGCATCCCCCAAGAGTGCTTTCCATTCATGCAGCCATGTAGATCCTCATGGCCTCATGACACCCAGTGAACTAGGCAGGGTTTCTTTCTAGGGAATGGGAATGAAGAGATGAACAGGTAAATGTGACACCCCTGACCTTCCCACTGTGTGGATGGACAGGGAGGGGAGGGCCGGCTGTCTGCACCCAGGGTCAGTGTCTGTGCCTTAGTAGTTCTGTGGCTGCCTGTACCCAGACCACTGCTGCTTGTGTGTTCTCAACATGAGTCTGTGCTTAGCACATGGGGGCCACACCACGAATGTTTCCTTTGGTTCCCTTGTTCTAAAAAGAAATGAGACAAAATGAACACATTTCCAAAAATTAAAAGAGCCCAAAACAATAATACATGTCCTTTGCCTTTCTCAGGAAAAGCACTTGTAATCAGATGGTGACGGGAGTGAGGTGGGAGCTGGGAACACGGTGGGAGCTGGGAACGCGAGGCTTCCATAGTGAAGTCGGGGGAGAGGAGAAAGGGAAGGAGGCCGGGGCTCCTCGGCGGCCTCTGCCTTGCTGACGGCTCCTTTCTTGCTTCCTAAAGCCTCTCTCCTCGCTGACCTGGCGTTCCCAGAGCCTGTGCACTTCCTCTCCTCTTACAAACCCTCTGCCTCCCTGGCTGACTTCTTCTTCCTGTCCCCTCTTAGCCTTTTCTCACACAGAGCTTCCATTTCTGTGTTGATGGCTCTAATTCTCAGCGCTTGAGCCTCTTCCTCAGGTGGTGAAACATTTCCTGCCCATTTTGAATGACATGGGACATAGGGAATAGATGTCTGTGGCTGAGAGCTGCAGTCTGCATCCACAGAACTCCCCGACGGCCTCTCGGTCCCAGAACCCCTCTGCAAAAGGTTCTCCTAGGAGACAACCTGGCAGGAGACAGCTTGTAAATCCTGAAAATTATCGTGCTGGGTGGAAGGAGGAGAAGGACATCAAGAAGGAAATAGAATCTTACCGTCCATGGCAATTGGCAGAAAGGCTGTCCATTAGAAAGGCTCTTGGTCTGTGATTCAGCCTGTGGTGTTCTCCATGTCCAGAGGCTGGAAAGCGTATGAAAGGGGATTAGTCATGTTTTTCCATCGCTACACATGTGCTCTGCTGGTGTTGAATTCTTGTTCTAAGAGTCTCTCATTCCATAATGTATACACAGAAAAACATTCTCACCAGTGTTTTTAAAAAATAATTATTAAAACCAGCTGAGTAAATTCATAAAGTGTTGTAGCAGGACAAGTGAAATGTAAACCCACATTCTCCAGGATTATAAGTGCCTTGAAGACACACAGAGCTTCGTGCAGAATTTATTCTACTACTAGTGTTATGTTTTCATGTCATTGTATGCAAGGGGGCTGCTTTAGGACAGGAGGTGCGTGACTGGAGAGGATGAGTCTTTAAATTTGGAAATGAGCTGGCTCTGCTTCTTATGTAAGAGGGTGTAAGCAGAGACCAGTTTGAGAAAAGAAGCCGCCCCTTGCTCCTATAACGTAAGCATTATCTTGAAAAGGAAGCTGGCTAACGTTGCTTCGGAATTAAGCAAACTGAACACTGCCAGTCTCGTCTCTGGTGCACTTCGTCAGGTAATAAATGTACCTGGGCTAAGGTTTATTATAAATTTTTGCTTTGCTGATGAGCCATAGGCTACCTGGGTGAGGGTTAATTGGAAACATTACTTGGCAATGGCCCCAGAAAGAATGGCCTGATGGGAGGTTTCTAACCTTCATTTCTTCATTCAGACACTACTTATTGAGCACTGATTATGTGATAAGCACAGGTCTAGGCTTTGGGGACATATTGATGTACGAAGAAACCAAAAATCCCTGTCCTGTATATCAGAATGCATTGTGCCTGGTGTGTCAGTCACAGACTGCCCAAGTGTCTGTCTGTCCCCAGTGCTGTGGGAGTTACTGCTAGAACATGCAGTACCAGTAAGGCGAGGTCTCTGAAGTCAGAACAGCAATCCAGTGCAGGTGGCAGGTTGGGGGTTTCTTGTCCCCGTCTTCTTTGTACCTGTTTCTCTTTTAACAGTCTCCTGCCTGCATTGACAACTAGAAGGAAGACTGTCCTTTTGTTTTGCTTTGTTTTGTTTTTATTAAAGCATAACTGTGTACATTGATGCATTTATGGGGTTCAGGGTACTGATTTGATATACAATGTGAAATGCTTACATTGAACTAGATAACACATCCATCACAATTATACTCTTTTCTTAATAGTTTTGAAATGTGCCATTGCATCATGCACATTAGGTGAGGTCTCGCCAAATAATCTCCCTCCTCCCACCTCTGTCCTCCCCTCCCCTCACTCTCCTCTTCCCTTCTACTTTCTGGACTATAGTTATGTTTTACCATTCGTATGAATGTGTAGGTGACTATATATTGATTTCATACTAGTACTGACTACATTGGATACTTTTTCTTCCATTCTTGAGATACTTTACTTAGAAGACTATATTCCAGCTCCATCCAGGTAAGCATAAAAATTGTGATGTCTCCGTCTTTTTATGGCTGCATAGTACTTGATGGTGTACATATACCACAATTTGTTAATCTATTCATGAGTTGATGGGCACTTGGGCTGTTTCTACTTCTTGGAAATTATGAATTGGGCTGCAATAAACATTCTGGTGCAAATGTCTTTGTTGTAAAATAATTTTTGATCACCTGGGTATATACCTCATAGAGGAATTGCAAGATCGAACAGTAGGTCTACTTTTAGTTCCTTGAGTATTCTCCAAACTTTTTTCCAAAAATTTGTACTAGCTTGCATTCCCACCAGCAATGTAGAAGTGTTCCCTTCTCTCTGCATCTCCGCTAACATCTGTAGTTTTGGGATTTTGTGATGTGTGCCCTGATGAAGACAGGCACATGGCCTACAGACACATGAAAAAATGCTCATCATCTTTAATCATCAGAGAAATGCAAATCAAAACCACTTTGAGACATCATCTAACTCCAGTAAGATTAGCCCATGACACTGTCCTTTACATGACATTTACTTACACATATCTTCATTCTTTTTTTTTTAGAAAGAGTCATACTCTGTTGCCTAGGCTGGAATTCCATGGTGTCATAGCTCATAGGAACTTCAAATTCCTAGGCTCAAGCGATCTCTTGCCTCAGCCTCCTAAGTAGTTGGGACTACACATGCCTGCCACATCACCCAGCTAATTGTTTTTATAGAGACAGGGTCTCACTCTTGCTCAGGCTGGTCTCCAACTCCTGACTTCAAGCAATCCACCCACCTTGGCCTCCCTGAGTGCTAGGATTACAGGTGTGAGCCATACTACCCAGCCCATTAATTCATTTTTTTATTGTTGTTTGTTGTTGCAGTTTGGCCGGAGCTGGGTTCAAAACTGCTACGCTAGGTATGTGGGGCTGGCACCCTACTCACTAAGCCACAGGTGCTGCCCCACATTAATTCATTTTTTTAAAACATATATTGAGGCCAGTTGTGGTGGCTCATGCCTGTAATCCTAGCACTCTAGAAGGCTGAGATGGGTGGATTCCTTGAGCTTAGTAGTTGGAGACCAGCTGAAGCAAAAGCAAGACCTCTGTCTCTTACTAAAAGAGAAAAATTAGCTGGGCAAGGTGGCTGGTGCTGGTACTTCCAGCTACCCAGGCAGCTAAGGAAAGAGGATTGCTTGAGGCCAGGAGTTTGAAGTTGCTGTGGGCTAAGCTGACACCACAGCACTGACCCAGGGTGACCAACAAGCAAACAGAACAGTAGAAACGAGGTATTGAAGCCACAGTCCTCCCTGTCCTTTCCCTCCACACCTTTCAGCCCCATCCTTCAGTCTAGAAATCCTCTGTCCCTCCCCACCTGTCCCCCCACACACCTGAAGCCACCCCTCAGTTGTGTGTTGGACCCTTCTGTGTTAAGGCAGAGAAATTGTGCTCCTCCTGCTCAGCTAGATTCCTGTGGAAATGTACACTTCAAGACAGAATCAAGGCTCTTGAGCTAACTGCTGTTTTCCAAAAAGCTTTATCAGAAAATAAACTGTGTCTGTGATAAGACTGAGTAAACTCACTGAGAGGCCAATTTTCTCTGCTTTTCACTGGAATGATAAAAATGATTACACTGGCGCTCTGGTGGAGATGAGCAGCATTGATTAGCCATTATCTGTGTCTTTGATTACTTTTTAAATGGAGAAACGGTAATTATTACTTAATGCAATTTGGAAGAAAAATCGGTCACCACATGATATGGGCAGAAGAGGGAGAAATGATCAAAAGCTGGGATTCCCTTGTTTGCAAAAAGCTAGAAAACGCTGGCCAAGCAGGCCCTGGATTGTCAAACTTGGGCACAGTGCTGGACAGTGCATGCGCTCAGAACATGACGTGGAAAGGGGCTGCTGTGTGAAGCTTAAGTTCCTGTGCGTTCTCTGAAAACCAACCATGTCCTTGTGCTGACAGCACCTTTTCAATTTGGGTTACTTCCAAAAGGTGGCCTCAGCAAAACCCTTTTAGGAAGGAGTAGCTCAGAAGGAACACCTTCTAAGTCCCCATCCCCAGGGCCTGGGAGTGAGGAAAATGCTCTGGGCAAAGTACTAGATGGAGCAGGTTTGCTGAAGGTGGGGGTGGGGGGAGAACGGCTCTTTGTTTCCCTGTGCTTTGGAGTTCCTATAACAGCCGAGTGCTGGCTGGGGACATGTGGTGGTGCTAGCTGTCTCTCTCCCAGGCATATTGCTGTGGATGGACATTTGGAAACAGACCCCAGGTCGGTGCAGGGTAGAATGCTCTCTCTCAGGAAGGCACTGACTGTCCAGGCCTTCAGTCTGAACTGCATGAGAATCCAAACAGCAGGGCTGGAGAATCTTAGAGAAACTCTAACTTAACCAACACATGTGTAAAGAAGTTAACTGCAGAGTGTCACAAAGGTAATCTATGACAGATTAATAAAGATAGATCAAGCCAACATGAAATTTATGGTGAAGCTCCAATGTGAACACCAACACCAAGACCCCCCAAATACCATGGCTGTGATGCTGGTTCTTGTCAAACAACCCAAGTGTATCACTCCAGAGTTTTTCGAGTCCCCACGCCAGCATGACTTTACGACTCAGTCCTTGTTGCTGATCTCCACATCGTGGATTTCCCTCCAAAGGTCTTCACAGAAGACCCTGTGAGGGTCCCCTGGTTCCGTGGCCCCTGGTCAACAGGACTTCTCCCGACCCCATACAGGGGCAGGTGACGTTCTGAGACCCTCAGTGTGGAAAGGAGTCCTAGATTGTCTGTCCGGGGCTGGGTTTATCAAAGAACGATCCAACAACTCTGTCCACATAGTGTTCACTAGAAACGCAGATTCTGAGATCCCAAATCACTAAATCAGAAAGGGGAGAGAAATGTGAATTTGTAATAGGTTCCCTGGGAAACCACTGTCCTCTCCTCACCATTCTCATTCTTGCAAATGAAATGGGGCCACCTTTGACTAGATAGGTAGGACTTATTATATTTAAATGACGTCTACCCACTCAGCCAACTTTTATTGTGGGCTTTCTGTTAGTAGGCGCTGAAATGGAATTAATAAAAGTGGAACACCTACCGTATGTTGTGCTAATTGCTTTCATGTATTAACTCCTTGAATCCTTACAACTTTATGGTTACACTATTATGTTCATTAAACAATGGACTAGGCCAAGATAGCTGGTAAATGGCAGAGGTGTTTGAACTCAGGTAGTCGGCTCCAGAGCCCACAGGCTGAACCACCGAGAGCTCCTCAGACATGCAGAGGAAGAAGACTTGCTGCAGCTGCTCCAGCTCCCACCAAATTGGCTCAGGGTCTTACAGGGGATCCAGGCCTTAGGCACATACATGGGCAATTATAGAGGCTGTGGCTTGGTAACTGCTCTAATAACAACGGAACAGAATGCTACAGGAGGAAGGAGAAAACTATTAGTTGCCCAAGGTGTTAAGAAGGACTCCATGAACAGAAATTCTGTCTGCTTGGTTTCTGTTTTTTACAGTTTGGGTTTTTTTTTTTTTCCTACAGTTTTTTACAAATATTCAATACTCAAAGTAAATACCGTGAATGAGAGCGTGAATTAGTGAAGGAGGTGATTCATTGCCGCTGGCATCATTCAAGGGTCAGGAAGAGATTTTGTAACAAGTAAGAGGGAGGAACCTGCATACAACCTGGAGGGGTAAACGGCTAAAAATAACCGTGTTCTGGGAACAGAGAGTGAATGTGACTGGAGCAGAGCATGGAGGGAGGGGAGCGGGAGGCAGGGAAACAGACCAGGAGCCTGGTAGGGAAAGCACTAATGCCTGGGCTGAAGACCTAGATGGGTCCTCCGGGCAGCCTCTTAGGCAGGGAGTGATGTTATCAGATTTCTTTAATGGGAAGACACCCCTGGGGGCCAGCATGAGAGGCAGGCCAGCTGGGAGGGCTGAAGGAGCCAGGGCCTGAGATGGGAAGGTCTGAGCCCCCAGACCAGAAAGGGAGGACTCACTACAAGACAGGGTCTAAGGCAGGGGCAGGGGCAGGGGCAGGGGCCAAATGAATAGCAAGTATCCAGATCACACTTGTGATTTTCTACCAGAAACGGCACCACCATTGACTGAAATAACAGCTCCAAGAAGGAGAAGTTTGAGACGGAGGGAGTTAATGAGCTTGGTTTTGAACAGCTCAAGTTGAGGCCAGGCGTGGTGGCTGATGCCTGTAATCCCAGCACTTTGAGAGGCTAAGGAGGGTGGATCTCCTGAGCTTACTGGTTCGAGACCAGCCTGAGCCAGAGTGAAGCCCCCCACTCCACCCCGTCTCTAAAAATAGCCGGGCATTGTGGTGGGCGCCTGTAGTCCCAGCTACCTGGGAAGCTGAGGCAAGAGAATCACTTGAGCCCCAGAGTTTGAGGTTGCTGTGAGCTTTGGCACTATGGCACTCTACCCTAGGCAACAGAGTGAGGCTCTGTCTCAAAAATAAACAAGTAAATAAATAGATTGGGTTGGAATCATCTGTCTATTGGTCCTTCCAGGGAAAACAAATCCCAGAAGGTGTTTATCAAGGCAGCCGAGGAGCAGGCTTTCAAATGGAGACCTGGGAGCATAAGGGTGGGAGATGGAGCCACAGGGCAGGTAACCCTCAGGAAGAGTGTGAAGGGAGAAGAGAAGATGGTTTAGAAGTTTTCATGAAACATGGCTTTTAGGGGGTCGGCAGTCCGTAGGGCAGAACAAGATAATGTAATTTCTAATTCTGTGGGTCTAACGGGATACTCACCTTGTATTAATTCAGAAAAAAATTAGGACAATGAAACTCTGGCTCGGTGCCTGTAGGTCAGCAGCTGGGGTGCCAGCCGCATACACTGGGGCCGGCGGGTTTGAACCCAGCCCAGGCCTGCCAAACAACAATGACAACTATAACCAAAAAACAGCTGGCCACTGTAGTCCCAGCTACTTGGGAGGCTGAGGAAGAGAATCGCTTGAACCCAAGAGTTAGAGGTTGCTGTGAGCTGTGATGCTACAACACTCTACCAAGGGTGATAAAGTGAGACTGTGTCTCTAAAAAAAAAAAAAAAACACACACACACACAACAACTCTTCTTTAAAATTCTAGACAGCTTTCACTGCATCTCAGGGTAAAGCCTAGAACCAACAGTGCCTCTGTATTGGATGCTTTGGGCTCCAGCCCTCCTTTACTGGAAAATTATATAACCTTCCCCCTGGCCCTGTGAATACCAAAAACCCTATAGAATTCTTCACCAAAGCTTTACCTGTGTGGCCTCTGTGTGGCACAGATGAGCAGCTACCTTCTCTCCCTGGATCTTTTTCCTTCCAGCCTTCACTGTGCGGTCTACCAGATTGAATCTGCGTGCACCAGACCAGAGGAGAAAACAGGATGGAAAAGCTGTAAACTTAAGTAAAATAACCCTTCCCTTTAAAATCAACTAAAGAAACATGATCACGCTTAGGCTTTAACTAAATTCAAAGGGCTGTTAGCCCTAAAACTGAGGCAATGGGTCTTTTCTTAATCCTTAGTGGGAGTTTCCCTGGGATTCCCCGTGGCCTAAAAGTCCTTCACAATTGTATGTGTGTGAGAGAGAGAGAGAACGGAGAGAGAAATACTAGCATTCAGTGAGAACTGTAGGGAAATGATATTTTACATATGATATTCGGCGTCCTTCGTCTGTCATGAAAATGACTTGTGTCCTGTGGTCTTGTGCAACACCTGATACCTGTACCAATATCCTGCCTGGGGCAGAGCAGTTTACAAAATCATAAAGACTAATGCCAAATAAACATGTGAGGGAAATGTTCAACCTCAATTGATGTTAAGGAAATGCAAACAAAGGCTACAATATAACCCTATTTTTCTCCTTTTTAATTTGATAAAGCTGTTTTTAAAATTGTATTACTCTAGTTTGCTCTAAGAAATCAGAAAATGAGACTCTCACCCTCTGCTATGTGAATGTAATTAAGTTGATTGGTCAATATGTATTGAAGACCTTAAAAATGTTTATAATCTTTGACCAAGCGGTTCCTCTTTTTAGAATTTATCTTGAAGAAACAATCAAAGACCTGTATACTTTTTAAAGTTATATTTTGATGGCATGTGAATTATATCTCCATAAAGCTTTTAATTGTTTTTTGATAGGGACAGAGTTTTACGATGTTGCCCAGGCTGGTCTTGAACTCCTGGCCTCAAACTATCCTCCTGTCTCAGCCTCCCAAAGTGTCGGGATTATAGGAGTAAACCACCATGCCTAGCCCATAAAGCTCTTTATAAAAACAGAAAAAAAAAGAAATATGCAAAAATACTTATTATAGTATTGTTTATAAGAGTGAAAAATTGGTACCAGCTGTGATGTCTATTGTCTTGCCACATCTGAATAGAATATAGATAGAATATAGCCATAACAGGATACAGCCATTAAAGAAAGTTATGGTACAGCTGTGGTTCTCAGTATGTGTTCCTTAAACCAGCAGCACCAGTAATCTCTCCAAAAAACTTGTTAGAAATGGAGTGGTGCCTGTGGCTCAAAGGCGTAGAGCACCAGCCACATATACTGGATGGTGGTGGGTTCAAACCCGGCCCTGGCCAAAAGCTACAAAAAAAAAAAAAAACTTATTAGAAACACAAACTATGGATTTCTACTCTAGAGCTCGTATGTCAGAAATGACTGAGACTCCTACATTTTGTGTTTTCAGTGGCCTTCCAGGTGATTCTGATGCTCAGTATAGTTTGAGAACCACTTACAAAAAAGAACTATTCTGATAAATTGCAGTGAGGGAAGGAGGGTGGAAGCAGATTACAAAACAGTATGTAATAATGTGAGGCCAGCTTATTTGAAAAACACCTGTGTATATGCATGCCTAGAGGAAACTCTGAAAGATACGTTTGAGACAATTAATGGATTTTATCTACAGACGGTAGATATATAGTTCTATTTGGTGTCCTTTATAATAGTCTATATTTTATAAATTTTTAATAATGATTATGTATTATTTTTATACTAACAAATTATTTAAACATTTTTTGTTCTTGAAATTTCTGGGCATTCATGTAGTGACTTATATTGCACGAGTTTGATGAGGAAGAACATAGGTAGGAAGGTGTGTTTCCCCTGGTCAGCTTTGTGGGGAGGCTCACTGCCCTTCAACTGGACATTTTTTATACTTGCTTTAGTTATGAAAATGACACAGAGTGAGCGTGATGGACAGCGGCCGTCAGATGTTGGACCCAACATCTTGCCGACCCCTCTCTCTCTCCGTATTTCTGTGTTGTGTGTGGGGATGTGTTATGCCTTGGCTCAAGCTTCTTGCTATAGAAAAAGTCCATTTGAGGCTGTGTCACAATCTGTAATGTTCTAAAAAACAGAAATCCAGAGCGTCTTCTGCTTTCTTGGGAATTTCTTACAAAGAGTTAAATAAATAGCAAGAGTCCTGTTGACAAAACGCTGAGATGGGAAGACCACTGGGTGCACCAGGGACCATAGGCCATTTTTACAGGACAGTGAGACAGGAAACAGACAGGTCCAGATTCCTGTAACTAGTTCTGTGGCCTCCAGCAAGTCTCTGGGACTCTCTGAGTCTTGCTACTTTCACCTTAAGCTGAAGGAGCTGACAAGATGATCTCTCAAGTCCTTTCAGCTTAATGTCTGTGCTTTCCTGACGAGATTCACAGAGATGGAATGACCCACAACCAGAAGGCGATGTAATGCTCTTTGATCTGTTTCATTTCTTTCTTTCTTTTTGAGACAGAGTCTCACTATGTCGCCCTGGGTGTCACCACTCACAGCAACCTCAAACTCTTGGGCTTAAGCAATTCTCTTGCCTCAACCTCCCAAGTACCTGGGACTACAGGTGCCCACCACAATGCCCGGCTATTTTTTGGTTGTAGTTGTCACTGGTTTTTGGCAGGCCCGGTAGCTCCAGTGTATGTGGCTGGGGCCCTAGCTGCTGAGCTACAGGTGCCACACCCACTTTTTAAAATTTTTTTTGTTTTTTGTTTTTCCCAGAAGCTAGAACATCCTTCAATGCGTTTCTGTCCTGCCCCAGCAATGAAAATCTATTTTAAAGGTGCTACGTGAGCAGTGTTATCCCTAAGAAGTAGGAGTTGGTATTCAGGACACTTTCCTTAACAGCAGCAAAGAGTTGGACAACCTGTAGATAAAGAAACAGAGGTCATGTCTGAAAATGTAGGGCGCCACTGTGGATAGGTAACAGGGACACTGGAATAGGAACTGTTTAGTTAGCCTGGGCGTGGCAGCACTGCAGCTCACTGCTAATCCTGACTGCCGCCCTGACCCTGGACACACCTACCTGTCATAACTTCAGTTTTTCCTTGTTTAACTATTTGCAGTTGATGTCCAGGGCTGTTTCATTTCTGGAAAAATACAAGTCTATGATTGAAAGAATGATGTTGTGGACTTCAGACAATTGTCATACATAAGGGAGTCACCTGGGAGGTGGCCATTCTAGACAAATAAGACAGTTGAAGGGTTTGTAGAGTTGGAAGGAGCCTCATCAGTCCTACTGAGGGCCTCAATTATTTCTGTAATATTCAACTTTTTCTTGACAGAAATGGGAGAAGGACACAGACTTTGGGGCTGGCAATTGCCAATTTTTGTTTGAAGTAAAAGAAATGTATCCTTACACTGCCCAGACAGCCCCGGGTTTGGGGAGGAAATTTCTGCCCATCCCTGTAAACTCGAGAGCGCTCTCCACTGTAAAGGAAGCCCAGGACGTCCGCCTGGCATAGCAGGAACGTGAGTAATGGAGTCTTGGCTCCAGCCAGCATTCTGTAGCTGGGTTTTGAAAAAGTTGCAAATCCCCAAAGAACGTGCCGGAGCACAGCAGGCCTGCGTATCATGGGTCGCACCATCCAGGCAGGAAATGATAATGACACAGCTATCCAAGCACTGTTTTTCATGGCTGGTTGGGAAAGTTGGTCGTTTAATTAAATTATGCCAAAACTTTGGCTTTTTATGTCCAGGGCAGCCTAGAAAAGAGCCCTTCCCAGAGCCTCTGGCTCAGCGTAGTTAAGCCCAACTGTGAGTTCCATGAGGACAAGCTCTTTGTCTCTTTATATTAGCATGTAATGCCTGAAACCTAGTATAGTTCTTGAAACACAGCAGGGGCTAGAACTGGATTACAAGATCTCTGAGTATCTTATCAGCCCTTTCATAAAATACTTTGCTTTGTACCAGGTAGAGGTGCCAGGGCTTGTTTTTATGAATGCAAAAGAGAAAGTCACAGGCTTGGAGCAGTGGCTCATGTCTGTAATCCCAGGGCTGGACAGGCTGAGGTGGGAGGATCACTTGAGTCCAGGAGTTCAAGACCAGCTGAGCAATGTAGTGAGACCCTTGAGTCTACAAAAAAAAAAAAAAAAAGGAAAGAAAGAAAGAAAAGAAAAAGATAGCTGGGTGAGGGGTTGTGCACCAATCATTCTAGCTGGGTGGGGGGTGTGTGCACAAGTCATTCCAGCTGAGTGAGGAGTGGTCACCAGTCATTACAGCAGCATGGGGAGGGGGGGTGGTGTGTGTGCACCAATCATTCCAGCTGGGTGGGGGTGGTGTGCACCAATCATTCCAGCTGGGTGGGGGTGGTGTGCACCAATCAATCATTCCAGCTGCTTGGGAGGCTAAAGCAGGAGGATCACTTGAGCCCTGGAGTTCAAGACTGCAGTGAGCTATGATTGTGTCACTGTACTTTGTTGCATGGGTAACAAAGTGAGACTTTGTCTCCAAAAAAAAGAAGAAAAATAGTCAGACCTGATTCTGCTTGTAAAGAAGTCAGACTGGTAACAACAGAGTTAAGGTGAGGCTTCTGTGGACGGGGTTGTAGATGTACTGTTCAACTTTATTTTTCTTCTCTCTAACCACACAGAAGCTGGAATCTACCGTGTCTTGTCAGCATTTAAATTATTCTTTAATTAAAAGAAATGTTTTTAAGAGCTGAAAATATGGAAGGGGTCACAGGAGCTAGAGGTCAGCCCTCCGGTGGTGACACGACCTGGTGTGTGCAAGATTCAGCTGTCCTTGTCTGCAGAACAAAGGTCTTATGTTGCCAGGATTATGCTTCCCAGGCAAATCTCATCATCCAATTTATCATGATTTGGGGGCAGAAGGCAAACTGGGAGATACAGGTGAGAAGCTAAACTGTGGGAAGCTCCTAGCCATGTTGATGCTCTGGAAGAGAATATGAACACCAGACTTTTTGAGCCAGATTCTGGAGGTGGACAGAATATGAACACCAGACTATTCACCATGTGAATGCTCCACAGGAAACGCAATCGTAAATGAGATGCCAGAGGGAGGAGGCAATGCCAGTGACATAAAGGGACTGGGAGGGTTGGCTTCACACCTCGTTCTCCATCTGAACTGACCCTCTATCAGTTTCCTAACCTGCTAGTTTCTGCATCTGTTGGATTTTGAGATTCCTCTGTCCATTTTAAACAATGAACCTATTAAGAGACTGGAAAGATCAGGGCTGCTCTGCTCAAGGAATCACACTGGTAGGGAAGGAGATTTATGAGATGAGGTAATAGAAATACAAATAGAAAAATACATTCTGAAGGAACTTTCCCCTCCACCGCCTGTTTCCTTTGTGATTGATTGTGTGGGGGAGGCGGAGGAAATTTAATTCCGTTGTTTCCTTACCACATCCCTCCTGTTCAGGGTCTAAATGTTCCCGATGGCAGTACAGAGGCATCTTCCCAGACCCCGGTCCTCAGGGACACGCCCCACTCTTCCTCAGCTCTGCCGTTTCTAGAGGCTTCCTCAGTGACATTCTTTTTTTCTATTGACTCTTGAGAAATTATTTTAAAATAGCAGATTTATCCTCCCGGCAGAATTGGGGTCACTGATACTCAGGCAAGGTGCAGTGCCTCTCAGGCTGTCCTGCAGCCGTTTGTCAAACCTTGTGGAGTGATTATAGGCAGGTTAACAAGGGTCACTCCTGGGGGGTAGATTCTGCTTCAGCCCATACACTGTGTTCTCTTGCCCAAATTTGCATTTATAATACATAATATTGTAGGAGGACCTGTTGTGTGGCAAGCACAGACTACACAGATTCTGTCCATTATTTTATTGAATCCTCAAAAGAAATCCATAAGTTAGCGGATGAATATGAGTCCCCCACCTTAGAAGTGGGAAAACTGAGACTTAGGTCAACCCAGTTGCTAAAAGCTGAGAAATTTGTAAGTGACACTGTTGAGTTCAAATCCAGGTCTTCCTGACTGGGAAGGTTCAAAAGACAATTCAGAACACCTTTAAAAGGAAGAGAAGATTTGGAAGATGACCTGAAGAGTGCATTGAAGAATGTAAGCTGGGGCCTCTCGCCCAAGCCTTGATGTCAGTAGCTCTGCAGGCTGCTGTAAACGTCAGCTCTCAGGTCTTCTCAGAGGCTCTCCTCTGCCTGGTTTCCTGCTGACTTGACATAGGAGTGCTTACTGATTTCTTTCCGTCCGTCCGTCCAGGAAAAGCACCGTAGCCGGCAGGAGCGGGACAAGGCTTATTAAAACACCCATTCTTTCCTAACTCAAGGCAATAAACACTATAGGACATGCAACTAACTATAATTAATTCAGAATATGATTTTTATCTTAAATGAAGTGGATCGGGTGTACAGGATGGAGGCCATGGGTTTTAAATTGGAGTCCTCTGACCATCCACATCTGTGTCACCTCACCTGGGACCTTATTAGCCATGTGAATTTCCAGGCCCAACTGTGGAGATGGAGCTGGTCAGTGATCTGTTCTTTTAACCAGCCTTCCATGTGACTCAGATGCTCCCTGAAGCTTGAGAAGCACTGGTGTAGGGGCCTGGCTAATAACTGGACTGTGATTTCAGAGGAGATGGGGTAAGGAACTGAGAACATATTAGCCTGAGAAAGTAAATTAAGGCTGACGATTCGAAGACATTATTGCTACGGAGTCTTCACCCAGCGGTGGATGGGAAGCCATTTGACAAGGTTTACATTTTAGAAAGATGGCTGCCTACCAGTAAGTTTCAAAGGGCTGTGCAATCTAAGTAAAAACTGACCACGATCTCTCATCTTTTCATGTTGCTGCTGTTCTATGACGACTGTTCTGATACAATTTGTATTTATGAAAATCATATTAATTTCACTAGAGCCTCAGGGATTCCTTACCAATCAATATTTTCCAACTCTGTGGATCATAGGAAATAGCAGCAGCCCTGCACCTACTAGTTAACAGGAAGCAGAAGCCTGAGACAACCCCAGGGTTAATTAGCAAGGCTCACAGGCATACCTTTCGGGGTTTCTCACACTTTGTTCTGTACCATTTACCGTCTCTCCCAAAGATTTTTATTCCCCTAACATAGCAAACAGATCTTATTTTCTTTCCCCAAAGGAAAGCTGGGAAAACAAAGGCTTATCTGTATCCTCTCACTAAACTCTCTCTTTACCTAGGCATTTGGATAATGCTTGTTCTATGTCAGAATTCTATTAAGACCTAGAGAGTTAAGGGGCAGCAGTGTCCAGCTCTGCTCCACCTGGTAGCCTCACTCCTGACTGTTCCTTCTAGAACTTGGTGACAGCTCCTCTGTGAAATTTAATGTAGATTTCATATATAAATTAGGGTCCTCCACCCATCCATAAAAATATGCTGTGATTTAAGGAAGAGACTCCCCGGTCTCTTCTCAGCACTTTCAGAGGCATTATGAGTGGTGATACACGCTGTGTCTGGACTCTGCCTTGAAACTTTTCACAAGGCGACCTTCGAGAGCCACTCTGGACTTCCCCTGTACCACACAGGAAAGCCTGGACAGATGGTCAGCTGGGCACCATCTTACTTGCAGAACCTGTTGCCATGTGTGGTCACCTCGGGACAAACAAAGCAAGGGTGACTGGGTGGTCCGTGGTGTCAGGGAAACCAGAGTGCATGGACAGATTATGAGAACCAGGGCCCTCTCCTCTATAAACAAACGATGGGTTTTCACCAGATCTGGAGTATGGAGGCCTCCGTAGCACCTGCCATCCATGTAATTCATTTGCTCTCAAACACTTTTTCTGTTTAGCCTTGCTTTCCCCACAGGACTCGGAATATCTTGAAAACAGGAAACATGATTTATATATTTTTTGAATGCTAAAACCACAGTGCTGGAAACACAATAGATAATTCTCCTTGAACTGAATTAAAATGGAATGAGACACAAGAACTATGAAGCTCTAAATAGGTAATTTTAAGGCAAAAATTAAAAGGAAAGGTGAAAATAATCAAAATGTAACCTTAAATTATCAAGTGGTGAGTACTTTTATAGTTCTTACCCACAGAGGTGATGTACACAGCAAATATATAGTTTCTAACCTTTTTATTCCCTTTAGAATGTAGTTAATCTGAGATGATAATCTTTTTCTTTATTTTGATTCTTTCTGAGCATGGAAATCTTTTGTGACCTGTCTATCTAATCTGTGTAGAGATTTGATACCTCTAATGTTGAGGTCGTCATGTATGGGTAGATCGCCGATATTCACTGAGAAACATAACACCCTATTATCTACAAGTCAAATTTTATTTTATTTTTTATTTTTTATTTTTTATTTTTTTGAGACAGAGCCTCAAGCTGTCCCCCTGGGTAGAGTGCCGTGGCATCACAGCTCACAGCAACCTCCAACTCCTGGGCTCAAGCGAGTCTCCTGCCTCCACCTCCCAAGTAGCTGGGACCACAGGCGCCCGCCACAACTCCTGGCTATTTTTTGGTTGCAGCCGTCATTGTAGTTTGGCGGTCCAGGCTGGATTCAAACCAGCCACCTTAGGTGTATGTGGCTGGCGCCTTAGCCAGTTGAGCTACAGGTGCCGAGCCTACAAGTCAAATTTTATACAGTAAGTACTTAAAGTAGTTATTTCTAATGATTTGCATGTTATTCTTGCTAGAGAGCTGACAAGAATGGTGGTGGGGGAAAGGTAACATTTTGGTCATCAGAAAGCTGATGTTGTTTTAAAGTTCCATGAAAGTTCACGATGAAAATTATTCTCCTGCGGGATTACCCGCTGAGCCCCGGCCTACCTGTGGTTAGACACAGGCTGATAAGCAATGCTTTTTACCCTCTGTGTGATCCCATGGGCAAAGCACAAAGCTGTGGTGTCAGGATGTTTAGAGAAGTCTTCAATTTGGGACCTCAGAATATCAAGTAGGACAGCCCCTCCCTCCTCCCAAGTGTCACTTCCTGTTAGAAATCCATCATAGGCTGAACCATTGCCACATGCATCTTTACTTCTGGAGCTTGCAACTTCACTGCATTCTCCAAAGCATCAAGAGCCGTACAAAACAAGTCTATCCTCGTAGTGTCTGCCTTTCTGGAACCTTCTTCCTCTACATTGCCAGGGAAACAATTTGAGCCCTCTCCCCAGCTGACTGCCTGGTTGGGACAAGGCTAGGGACTTTTACAACCATTGTAATTATAGAGTCCGCCCACCACTGCAAGCAGACACAGGGCCAAAAGAACATCATTGTGCTGTGTATTGTTTTTACTGCCTCATAATACTAAAGTTCCAGCTCAGACATGAAACGTTACATAAAGGGACCTCGGTTTGCTTTCACTGGCGATTTGCTTTTCAGCCCCAATAAAACAGGCAGAGCTGTTGTTGCTGTGATTTAATCCGAGTACTTCTGGGAGAATAGCAGCATTTGTTACTTCCTTTGGTCAAACTCTTAAGGTGGTTTTCAGAAATTGGTTAATATGTCCTTGTATCACCCCTGTGAGGAAGTACAAAGTATCCTTGTTTTTCTTGATGGAAAAAATGAAGCATAAAAAGTTACGCAATTGCCTTATTCTGTCAGGGATTAAAGCTTGAGTTGTCACTGGGGAGCTGACTTCCTCCTGGGTGTCTCGGAGGGGGCTCTGGCCTCCTAGTTAGAGGGCAATGGAGGTGCCGTCCAGGGGCAGCCGTCCAGGCCACGGCGCTCGCCTCCCGTCGGAGGGGGCCATGGACCTGGAACTACCCTCAGAGGTGCCTTGTCCCAGGCTGACAGCTGAGGCGAGTGACCTTCATCTAAACCATGGAAACTCCAAGTGACTAATTTCATGAACTTTGGTGTGTGAGGGGTGGAGACGGAGGAGGCCGCCTGGGCACAGGACCAGCGTGAGCCATCTCGGATGCATGCAGCGGGGTGGGGGGAGAGGAGCAGAAGGACCGGAGGGAAGCAGGCTTCTCTGTGTGGAGAGGGAGGACAGCCCAACGGCCTGGAAGGTGGAAGCCTCAGGTCACGGAGGAGAAGCAAGTCAGCAAACCAGGAGCTTTCCTGTCTGCAGACGAGCGGACGGCCAGTTCTTGGAGGAGGTGGTAGTAGGAGCGGGCCAGGGCAGTCAGCGCACCCCTTTCCTCTGTGGCTTTTGCGCAGTGAAGTGAGGAACTTGTTATGTCAGCGATCCTGGGAGCTTGTTACGTCAGCCATCCCAGGAACTTGTTAGGTCCATGTTCCGGGCATCTTGTTACATCAGCAATCACTGGAGCTTGTGACGTCAGCCGTCCCGGGAGCTTGTTCACGTGCTGTGTTCTCCTGTGTGTCTTCTCTTGTAACACTTGATGTCGCTCAATCCAGAGGCCACATTTCTGTGACGTCCCAGACATACATCAGCTAAGAGCTATTGATCGGGCTGCGATCAGCTTGCCCAGCTGCGCGTTCGTGGGCTGGGCCTCTGCTTCTGGAATGTACACACTCACCAGAGCAGGAGGGCTGGGCAGGGCGGTGCCCACTCCTGCACTTGCTCTGAGCAGTGACAACACTGCAGTGAGCCTCATCCCTGAGCAGGTGGGGATGTTCAGAGAGCTGTGCTCTGTAACCTGGAGGATGACCACCGCGTGTGAAGGGGGCATTCGTGCTCTGCAACCTGGAGGATGACCACCGCATGTGAAGTGGGCATTCTGGAGGATGACCA
>NW_003852396.1:1250082-1273341 GCF_000181295.1 Otolemur garnettii | reverse complement strand
GGGCATTCTGGGGGATGACCACCGCATGTGAAGCGGGCATTCTGAGGGATGACCACCGCATGTGAAGCGGGCATTCTGGAGGATGACCACCGCATGTGAAGCGGGCATTCTAGTGAGCCACGGACTGCCTTCCCTCTTACGGGTCCTCATTGAGTTGTAGCACAGGTGGTATTGTTTAGAGGCAGTGAGGCTCAGAGAAGTATTCAGGGTCTCCTAATAGAAAACATGACCCTGCTTTAAAGAACCATGGCAAGCAATACAACCAGCAAGAAGGCAGGGTGGCACTGAGCACTGGCCTGGGCCCCGCCAGGGCCCCGGGACTGCTTCCCAAGCCGGAGTCTAATTGCCACCTGCCTGCCTTCTAGCTGGGCTTGGATGCTAATGTTTGTTGGAGTTTTGAAGGGAGCTCATTCCCACTGAATTCCAAACAAATTAAGGAATATCACTGTTGTTAATCAAAAAAGACTAAGGTAAAAGATGTAACCTGGCAACAAAGTCCCCAATGAGGCAGACGTCATGTACCTGATGTCATCTACCCTCTCACAGGCTGCAGGGGAGCTGCCCAGTGAGACTGGCCTTGGGTGGGCTCAGTCCCCAGCTCCTGTAGCAGAGTGTGTCCAGGGACCAAGAGGCCAGAGTGTCACAGCTACTGGGGCTCCACAGAGTCCTAGATGCCCCTCGGGAGTGGACAAGAGTCAGCTCCCCTAACGCTCCCCCAGGACATGTGCCCTGGCCCTGCAGAGTAGGTTAGATGCCCTCTGCTCCTCCGCGGCACCTGCTGTGTGTTACTGTGCTGTGGAATGAATCCTTCTTGTTCACTTGTCTCTCTTCTCAAAAGGACTGTGCATTCTGAGGGAACGTCCTGAGCCCTTCATCTTTTTAGCCACAGGGCCTGGCACCTGGCAGATATTGGTAAGAGTTTGTTGAACTGAAATGAACCGACACAGCCTCTTCACCAGTGAATACTGAAGATGCTTTGTTGTTGGGTGGTCTCCAAAACTTCTGCAATGTTACTCTAAGTCTTCGCTTACAAAGTCAGGATAGGCGCTGATAAGACAGTGCTACAAGTTCTAAAGGGAAAACTGTGATATGCAGATACAAGCTGCAGGGAGGGCTGGCAGGGGATTCTGTCTCAGTCTGAACCTGTGCAATGGAGCCTGAGAGGAGGTGGCGTAAGTGGCTGTGTTTAGAGTTGAATATATGTATGGGCCAGTGATTAATCACAGATGTGGTGCTGGTGATGGATCACCCGGAGATGTGATAGGGAGCCCTCCAGTTACATCCCCTGTAGTGCAGGACTACTCATAGTTTGGTCCCCAGAGCAGCTGCAGGCACTTAAAAGTTTGCTAGAAATGAAAATTCTTGCGGGGCACCGTGGAATGGCTCATGCCTATAATCCTAGCACTCTATGAGTCCAAAGCAGGAGGATGGTTAGAGCTCAGCAGTATTCCTTGAGTTCAGGAGTTTGAAACCAGCTTGAGCAGGAGTGAGACCCCATCTCTACCAAAAACATAAAAATTAGCCGGGCCTTGTGGTGGGCGCCTGTAGTCCCAGCCACTTAGGAGGCTGAGACAGGAGGATGGAGTGAGCCCGAGAGTTTTGAGGCAACTGTGAGCTAGGCTGATGTACTGTAGCCTGAGTGACAGAGTGAGACTGCAAAAAAAAAAAAAAAAAAGAAAAGAAAAGAAAAGAAATGCAAATTCTCAGACCCCAGAGTTACAGTATCTGGATTTCTGGGTGTGGGTTCTGGGAATGTGTTTTAGGAGGCCCCCATGAGGGTCTTAGTTAAAATTCTTGAGGTTGGAGGAACTTTGTCACAGTGTGCCTTTTTTTCTAGAGCAGAAAAAGCATACAAATTTGCAGAGTCAAAATAATACTAAGAGCTTGTGTGTTCGGTCAGTTGTTGTTCTGAACACTGTAAGCGTATTATCTCAGCCTTTGTAACAATCCAGTGAAATGGTCAGTATTTTAGCTTTCTTTCTTTCTTTTTTTGAGACAGAGTCTTACCCTCAGTAGAATGCAGTAGCATCACAGCTCACAGTACCCTCAACCTCTTGAGATCAAGTGATCCCCTTGCCTCAGCCTCCCGAGTACCTGGGACTATAGACGCCCTCTCTAAGCCCTGGCTATTTTAGAGACAGTGTCTTGCTCTGGCTCAGGCTGGTCTCAAACTCCAGAGCTCAGGCAATCCACCCTCCTCAGCCTCCCAGAATGCTAGGATTATAAGCATGGACCACTATGCTTGGCTAACTTTCTTTTATTTTTTTGTTTATTTATTTATTCATTTTTTGAGGCAGAGTCTCACTATGTCGCCCTCGATAGAGTTCCGTGGTGTCATAGCAACCTCAAACTCTTGGGCTTAAGTGATTCTCTTGCCTCAGCTGCCCAAGTATCTGGGACTACAGGCCGCCACAACTCCCAGCTATTTTTTTTTTTTTTATTGAAGTTGTCATTGTTGTTTAACAGACCCAGGCCAGGTTCGAACCCACCAGCCTCGGTGTACGTAACTGGCACCCTAACCACTGAGCTATGGGTGCTGAGCCTAATAACTGTCTTTTATAAATGAGGAGACTGAGACACAAGGCCAGCACCTCACCTGCCCCGGGGGAGCAATGTGAGAGGGTGCCAGAAACCACGGCATAATCAAAATTAATATTTTAATTGAATAGTTTAAAAATTCTAAGTTACTGCTAATAAATTCATGATGATCAAAATGTCAAAATATGAAGGAAAGGCAAGATCCAACAGGCAGAGTGGCTACAATAACTTGCCAGCATGAGACAGTTAGAAAGAGTAGAGACTTGAACCAGGCAAATTGGTTCCAGAGACACAGGCTCAACTGCCATGTATGGACCTCCTAACAACTAATACTGCTACAGGTTCTGATGGTACAAAGAAAGGTACAGGTCTGTGAATAACCGTCATTAGGGACTAAGGAGCGCCTCCTTGTTTTGAATGCATTGGACCCTTGTGGCAAAAACGAAATCTAAAAACAGAAGCAGAAAATCCAGATGGGGCCTAAATTTCACCTCTTGGCCATCTATGAACTTAAGTATGAAAAAAAGATTTCCAAAGCTTCCTCCCAGTTTTCTTCTGCCTGGTCCCTGCTGGGAGAATCAGAGGTAAAACCACCCCACATTCTGGCCGTAGGAATGTGGTAATTAGAATCACTTAATACAACTGCACTGCCCTCCTCCGTTCCTCCTTGCAGAGATAGATGGAGCATTTCCCTTGCTCTCCTTCAATCTATGAGTTCTGGCAGGCAGGCACGCTGCTTGTCTTGAGGGCTTGTCATTGAGAGCTGGTCACCTAGAATGCCCCGTCCTGTTTGAGCCGCATTGTTAAACAGCATTGGTATTCTCCCAGGGGAACGCCTCTCTTTCTTTTACCAAATCAGCATTCTGATTTGGTACAGAAACAATGTTTCCTTGCCTGGAAACATCGTAAGTGTCTGCTGCACTCACCATGATTCTTCACTGTTCGATACAAATTAAACCTAAGGAATAGGTCTAGTAAACGTGTTGGTGAGTCAGGAGACTGAAATACAGTTCATATGATACACTGAAGAAAAGATCAAAAGCCTGATGGCTAGCCCTCATGTTCCCGCCTTTTGGTTGGGAAAGAATAGGTTTTATGTACCTAGAATTCTCAACAGCCACGTGCTGTATATTTGAAAAAAGTGGGAACGGCAAAGTTTAACACTTAGACATTTGGACAGAACTTCAGCTGGCTGTTCGGTCTTCTCTGTTCATTATGTTTTCTGGTAGCTATCATATTGGGGTGTAAGTTTCTTGGCTTGCCATTTAAAAGAGGTCATTTCTTGGCTATTCCCAAGGGAGTGCTGAATGCATGTGCATTTCTTTTGCTATTGATAGAAATATGCACTTACTCTTTTTCACCTTTGAGTACAAACATTTTTTTTTTCAAGAACTTATCCCATCATGTCTTAGATTTAAGTCCCTTATCCATCTTGAGTCAATTTTCCTAAGTGATGAAGGTCTGGCTCAGTTTCGGTCTTTCGCATGTGGTTACTCAGTTCTCCCAGCACCATTTGTTAAACAGGGACTCTTTTCCCCACTGTATGCTTTTGTTTGGTTTATCAAAGATCAGATGACAACTAGAGACTGGTTTAATCTCTTGGTTTTCGATTTGGTTCCCTATGTCTGTGTCTTTATTTTTGTACCAATACCATGCTGTTTTAGTCACTGTGGACAGCCTGAAGTTGAGTAGGAAGAGGCCTCCAGATTTGTTTTTATCACGAGTTGCCCTGGCTGTATGGGGTTCTCTCTGTAGGGATGTATGGCACACTGTCGGGGCCCACGATGCTGTGTCTCCGGCCCCAACCTGGGCCTCATCGGAGCTGGGATGCTAGGTCTCTGCCCCAGCCCACTTAACTGTCTGGACATGGGCTGCTGAGCCAGCTTACTCAGGGTAGGTCTCCTTCAGGTCTCAGGCGCCCAAGCACCCTAGAAGTCACAGTAAGTATTAGTTGGAGTGAGCATCTCAGCAGCAATCTCTCAGCAGCAGTCTTAGTAGGGGAGCACCAATCAGGCATCCTCTAAGCAAGAAACTGAGCCAGAGGAGGAGCCGGGGCTAACTTTTCCCATAGCTATTTATAGAAGTAATCCCGAGGCCACCTATGCCACCTGTGTGGAGACTGCTAACCAATGATGTACATACTTTCGTGCTTTTGTGCATCTCACTAACCAGAGCCAATGATGTTAAATCCCTTCCCTAATCCCTCATTGCCAAAGTATTTCTCACAGGTGCCTCCTACAGTACATGTTTTTGGGTCTAGGACACAACTATAGGATGGATTGTACCTAACAAATCCAAATACTGTGACCTGGTTGTTTTTACATTCACATTAACCTGAAATAAAAAAATAAATAACTTATCCTAGACATGTATTGCACACCTATGAATTAAAATCACAGGGGACAACTATATGGGTTAGATACAGTCTCTGCCCCTCAGGAGTTTTCAGATTACTGGCAGTCAGGAAATGGTACTGATAACTACACTGCAACGCAGGACAAACTGAGAATCAACAGCAGAAATACTCTGGATGCTCAAAGATGGGAGAGACACAGAGTGAAGGAATTGGTTATGGGGGAGGCTGCACTTTGCCTCAGCCCCATGGATCAGAAGATTCGCAGAGGGGAAAAGTTGTCCCAGCTGAAGGCAAAAGCAGGGGAGCTGGGGAAGGGTGGACGGAGCATGTTCTGAAAAAAGAAAGATGTCCTGTTAGGCTGGAAATAAATAGAAATTAGAGGAAGGAGTTTGGACTGTATTCAGCAGGCATCAGTGAGCCACTGAGGGCTTTACATTTTAGCAGGGATACGAGGTAGGTAGAGCTTCACTTTAAAGTAGTAGTCTCAACCTTTTTGGCACCAAGGACTGTTTTCACAAACAGGGTTAGGGACGTGTTTTTGATAAGAGTCTGCAAGCAATTGGTTCATCATGGCTCTGTGCTGCCAAACCCTCTGCTGATAATAACCTGTATTTGTAGCTGCTCCCCAGTGTCGGCTTCACTGTCCCAGCTCCACCTCAGACCAGTCGGGCATTAGATTCTCATAAGGAGCTGCAGCCTCAGATATGCAGATCACAGCCGTCCTCACTGCCATGAGCATCTAATGCTGCCCTGATCTGCCCCAAGGTGAAGCTCAGGGAGGATGTGCGTGGCAGGGAGCAGCTCTGAATACATGTGAAGCCTCCCTTGCCGGCCCACCACACACCTCCCACCGTGCAGCTGGGGTTCCTAACAGGGCTTTGGGGGCTCCCAACATTAAAGCAGTGCTGTTCAGATTTTAAGGTGCATTCAAATTACCAAGTCTCTTTGTTAAAGTGCAGATTCAGAGTCAGTAGGTAGGGGACTGAGGTTCTGTATTTCCAGCTGAAGCAACTGCCGCTGTGCTGTGGAATGCACTTTAAGTGGGAGGCTTCAGAAGCACAGCAGAACCTCTGTGGGCTGAGCACCCAAGGGGTTGTAATAGCTGCTCCACATACAGAGGTGGTCAACGTAGGAACCACGCCTGTTATACTGATAGTACATGTGGTACATGTCTAGTCTATGAAAATTAGGTCAACTTAAGGAGGTGGTCCATGTAGGGAAGTGGTCAGCTATGAAGGTTCTACCATATATTATAATGGGGGGCAAAAAAACTAGAACAAGGGGACGCCTGGAAACCACGAGGCAGGGGTTAGTACAGAAGCCCCCAAAGTGTAAGGCAAGTCTAAACTAGGGTGGTGGCCACACCATGGAGGGGAGCATGTGGTGGCAGTCAGAGTTTCAGGGCGTGGCAGCTGTCTTTTATAAAGTGAGGGCAGTAGGGTCCATCGTGAATGACTGTAAGGAGCCAGAACTGTGGGGTGCAATGGGCACACCCTTTCTCAGAACCCTGCTCTCATCTCCAGGTCCCAACCCTGCTCTCATCATCAGGTGCCTCTGACTTGTCAGGTTGTCTGTCTGGGGTTGTGTCCTAGAATTGCTGATTCTGCAGGAGATGCTAATGTCTGCCTCCATCCTCTTACCAGATTGTCTCTCACACAACACTGAGGACTCAAGTCAAGTGTTACCTCTTCCCAGAAGTCTTCCCTGGTACCTTTGGCCACCTGCCATCTGCAGACTGGGTTAGGTCTCTCTCCTGCGTGTTCCCGTGACATCTTGTGAGTTCTCATATCATAGCCCTGTGTGGTCCAATTGCACGCCCATCATTGATGCTGAGCTTCATGAATGCAGGGATTGCCTTTTTCAGCTTTGTTATCTTGTCATCCCCATGTGATAGAGACTCAATAAGTGTTTGATAAATTAACAGATCAGGAAGAAGAGCAAAGATTTTCTTGCTGTGATGGCCATCCATGGCTTTTGTTGTTATCATTGTTGGTGAAACAGTGAAGTAAGTTCTATAGGCATCAATTTTAGTTTAGCTTGTTCCATGGTAACTTTGAGGTGAAGACGTCCGACAGGTGGTTAGGAGCATGTGTTGATTAGGTCACCTCATCAGGTGGTTCGGAAACCAAGGCAGAAGAGCTGGGACAAGTCCATTTACATTTTGATGAATGGGATTCTGTCCAGAAGATAATTCAGGACTGGCTACAATGACTTGGGGATCATATGCTTTGGGTGACAGTTAAGAACATAGCAGAGGATCAAATAAAGATAAGGACAGAGCCAAGGAGAGACGAGCAGAGAGAGACAGATGAGCAGGGAAAATGAGGCAGGAGAATGCTGCAGACAGGAGATGTCACAGTCGGAGGCAGACAGAGGCAGGCTGAGGACAAGGCTGTTGTCCTTCGATTTTGAAGACCTTCTGTGACTCCCAGTATGAAGCACCTCATCGGGCTGTGTGTCACAGGCAGTGTCAGTAACAGAGGGCTACTGGCACCCTCCATACGGAGAACCAAAAGTGAAGATGTTTGAGATGCCCAGCCCTAAGCCTTAGGCCTGTGTTTCCAGGCACTTTTTAAATGCCATTCTAGCTTCCTGCCTGGACTGACGCCTACTCATCAAAATGTAGATGGGCTTAAAACTTGGTCCCAGTTTTTCTGCCTTTGGTTTCCAAACCACTTGATGAGATGATCTAATCGACTTCCTCTCTCTCATACACACACCTCTTCCCAGATGTCTTTCCTGGTTCCTTGGCCACCTGCTATCTGCAGATGGGTCCAGTCTCCCTCCTGTGTTCCCGCGACGTCTTAGGAGCTCTCATATCAGAGCACCGTGTGGCACAATCACACACACATTACCACTTTCGACCTTCCCCAACGAGGTAGCCTGTGTGTGTTTCTGAATGTTAAGACTTTTCGGGCTAAAAGGACATTTCCTGACTTTAAATCTGACCCCCCAACATTTCATTAAGAGCAGTGCACTAAACAGAAAGAAATACCCAACTGCAGGCAGGTAGGCACCCCTCAAATCATGGCATGAATAAGCATCAGCAAGGCCTTCAGAATGAACGACCACATCTAAGATTCTTTGTTCTTTCCTTGTTGACCAGAGCAGCATTTTAACAGACTTCTATTGTGTTTTCCCCATTCATTGCACCTAGAGGGTGACATTTTGCCCTCAAATTCATACGCATAGTTGCTCTTAGAGACTTTCAGAGCTACATCCCTGACAAAATCTGACCTGCTTTATCTGAAACAACCCCCAAAGAAAATCTATGGAACTGAATGAACAGAACAATTATTTATGTCCACGAGAGACAGGCCAACAAAACCCAACAAAACTGAAGAAAGAAAGAGGCTTGGCGATGATTTGTTTTTCGTAATTACTTATTCAGAGTAGAAAGGAATAGGGGAAGAAGATTCCTTTCAACATGTCTGGACGTGACGGATGAGGTGTGCTCACCGTGTATCTGCAGAAGGCACAAACGCAGCTCCGTCTTGTTAAAGGAGACGCTTCACACTGGACAGAGATACATTTCTATCTGGAACTCTGGAGATAAACACCCGGAATCCCACTCCTCACTTTCCTTAGGCTGAAAGCCCCTGGCTGTTCTTTCAGAGAGGCAGGTGATGTCACAAGCTTGCATCAGACCATTCTTTTCTAGGTCCTGTGGCAAATACAATCCCCATTTCAGGACATGAGATGGGGTACCTCGGATGTATGTTTTCCTTTTAACAATACCCCCCCAAAAGATACATACATATGACAGATTTGGAAATCATACAGGAGTGCAAAATGTCATCTCTAACTTCATTCTCCTTCCCTGTAACCTAACAGGGAAACATTTATTCAAAATTTACTCAAGGATGGTTCTAGCCAGAAACCAAGGGACAGAAAGAAGACAAGGAAAGTTTTAGCTAAACTTGTTTAGTTTCTTCATTTGTGTGGAAAGAATAAACAAGCTTTTTCTATCGAAGACACACAGCCTTTGCTCATGAAAGACTTGAATACAAAAGATTCTTACTTGAGCTATAGAAGGAATAAATCAGATTTGTGTTTCTAAAAAACCAGAAAGTAACAATATAATTTTTCATGTATCTGATTAAGGGGGGGCTTAATTCATTCACAGTTCATTTCGTAAGGCTACTATGAATCTAGGGATCAAGGGTGAAAAAGTGGTAAGTGCAAGAAATGTGAAAATAAGGATTATGCCATAAAATTTTATGCCTCCAGGTTACAGGCATGTGAGGACTTAATCTTGTATTCAAAGTCATGTAAATATTTAAGTTAAAATTTGGGGATTCGAGGGCATCTGGAAGATTATAGTCCACATGATTCATTTTGTAGGAAAGAAATATTGACAAAAAGTTCAGCTATATAGCATATGTAGTATTATTTCTTCAGTTGTACGTGTAGTTATTATAATTATTTTTTGAATCTATAGTGACCCAGAGGCATTAACTCAGAAGTGTCTATTTTATAAATGGATTTTGAATAAATAAAGAGTGGATAGGATATGATCTTACCTGGAGTGACTCACCTGTTAAACTCAAGTCTCAGCCTCCAGGAGACCACGTGGTGTTTTGGGTTAAGCAGAGAGTATGCCAATGCATGTAAATCTGGCATGAGTTTTCTTAGAGCTTCTACATTAAACAGGCTGCCAACTGCATCTTTTAACCTTTAATGAATCTCAATAAAAAGAAGTAACCAACAGCATTTCAAACATGGAACCATTTCTCTCTTACAAACCCAAATTAATGGCTGCTGATGAAAGAAGAAGCTTGGAGGACACGGTCTTGCATCATTGCCGTATGTAAAGAGTCCCTGTGTTAGGGTGAGGTGTGTGCACAAGCCCAAGGACTCAGTACCTCGTGACAAGGATCTCATCTAATTCTCAAAGTAATACTGTAATAAGCTATCTGCTCAGGGAGTTGAAGGCACTGAGGGTCAAAAAAGGTTAGGCAACAGGATCACTTAGATTTGGACTCAGCCCTGTCTGCTCCCCAGTCCTGTGGGCTGTCCCCTGCCCAGCTCCCAGGTCACTGCTCACAGCAACATCGTGTGCAGCTCTCCAAGTCATCAGAATGACTTCCCACCTTCCACAGCGCCGGGAAGTTGAAAACTCCCAGGCTTATCATGTGCTTCCCATCCTTTCCCTAAAAAATCACAAGGCAGCATGATTTTTTTATTTGGCCTGTCACTGTAAATATTTCAGCATTTACATGACAGGAGTAAAGAGAGAAATATTTCTGTAGAGATTTTTTGCAGAGATAAGAGTTCTTGGTCTCCATCCAAAGATCTTGAGCATTTAATGAGACTATTGTCCACAAGTTGGTGCAGGGTTTAGCAATAACATGGTAGCGTTTGGCGGCTCTCTTCTGCCTCAGAGTCTCGGGGGAAAACAGGAAACTGGGCTTAGTTCAGACAGAAGCCAGATTCTGGTCTTGGCCCTGAATAAAGCACGTCACTTCTCTGAGCCTCAGTTTCAGCATCTTTAAAATGAGAGTAATGATTCCTGTTTACCCAGCTCACAGATTTGTATTTAAGTTGAATCCAGTGGGGTAATAGATGTGAAACCTCCTTGAAAACCATTCATATGAAATGCTGCACAAATGTAAGTGATTATTTTTATTAAAGGATCCCAGAGATTCCACAGCACTGAGAAAATGATGGAATGAAGAGAATGCAGCACCCTGGAAGTGGGTCAGCACAGCCTTCTCTCTGAATTACACTTGACTTTTCCATTGGCATTCCCGAGGATCAAATCATTCCTATTCCACAAGACTTAGACAAGAGTCAAATCAAATGCCTGTGAGGCACCTAAATACGTGGTATTTATCTGGCCCCTTTTCCAAAACTTCAGGGATAAAACCCTTCCCCTCATCAGGCAGCCTGTCACACATCTGCAAAAGAACAGAAAGTATTCTTCTTACTTGTTGTTATTTCTGTAATTATCAGTTTACACCATTTCCTATAACTCCACAGTAAAAAACAGAGCTAGTCAACAGATGATAAGCCCTGGGCTCCTTTTCTTCGAAGGTCAGCTACATGGGGAATGTGGGGAAATGTCTGGGGAATTACATGTGATTCAGGGCCCTGAATCTGTGGAAAGGAGCTGATTAACCCTCCACATACTATTGAACAGAACCACCGCTGCCACTCTGCTGGCTCCAGCCTCCCTCCCCACCCCCTCATTCTGGGCTTACTGTAAATAGAAGACTTGTCCATAGCTGAGCACTGGATTATGGACACTGATTCTTTTTTTCTCAATAAATGTTCTTCTTAACCATCCCATGAGAATTCTTATATATTTGTATATATTTGTTTAAAGTCCTTTGAGGCCCTAATGAACGTTACTCAGCATCTGCCCAGCAGAGAATTCCAGTCGCTAATAGCTTTACCTGGTTAGTAAGGCTTATCGGGCTGGCTGCAGGACTGAGACCAGCACTCTCCTCTCTGATGGCAGAGGAAGCCCATTCGTGGCTCATTTTGCTCATGTCATAGTTGCAGCCGTGAAATGATTAGACTCTCATATACCTGTCATTTCAATTGCTGTCCTGTTCCTTCCTTCTCTACCGACCTTCCCCAGCAGGAGCTCCAGGGTGATACTTGGTACAATCCTGCTAACCTCTTCAAACACTGCAGTTAGGTGTTTGAAATAAAATGTGTAATTATGGTAGTGGAAAGCTACATCTGATTCCAAACAAACCTCATGTTCCCCCAGCTATAATTAGAGAGCAAGGTTTGCAGCACAGATTTCCCATGAAATCCAGTTCAAGCGAAGCTTCTGTTCTTTCAGAGGTGGAGCTTGTGATTCGCTGATTTGATGTTGGTCTCCCTTCCCAATTCTGAGGAGAGTGTCTTTTATTACTCTTAATGTCTAAAAGCATAAAAAGGTACAGGAGTTAAAGTTTAGAGTTTGGGATAATAATCTCCCATTTTATTTGTCTTTGAACAGAGACCAATTGTAATGAGGAAGGAAAGTTGCAGAGACCCTCAAAAACCTGTGGGCCGAAAGTGCAGGGCTAAAACCTGCCTTGTAAATCAATGGCTTCAGAGAAGATTGTGGCCGTGGGAAATCCCTGCAGCTTTGAATAAAACTGGACATTGTTTTAGTAATCTCACAGGTCCCAGCAACTTAAACTCCATAATAGTAATAGGAGTAGGTGTGAGACGCCCAAGGGCTCAGAGGTTTTCGTTTCCTATGCCCATCTGAATCTTCTCAAAACCATAGATTTCTTGACTGCCCTTGGAGGATTTTGGTAATTAGACATATTTAGCTGAATCATGTTCTATGGCTACAAGAAGAATCCCATTTGTCAGCAGTTTTTAATTTTGTCAAATAAAGGCTTATTGGCAAACAGCAGTGAACGCTCTGATAATGACCCAACTTTAGAAAACACACACCCTGCTGTGTTGTATTCAAGCCACAGTTCTATTGAAATAAAAAAGGGAGACAATGCCCGCTTTCAGACACTAGAGATCCTTTGTATTCCAATAAAAGTCTAAATTAATGTTTTAAAAGGTTATTGCTATTTTTTCCCGTTAGCTGGCATCATTTATAAGTCTTATTTAGACAGAGTCCTACGTTATTTTACTACTTTTTTTTGCACAAAAGCTAGTATTTGATTGTGTTAGATCATCAGCTTCTGGTTTTCATTAGACAGACCTGAAATACTCTGTTATTAAGATTAAACAAAAACATAGTTGTTTGCGTATTCTGAAACCTGGTATTTTGAGGCTACTCTTGACCAGAGGAAGAGATCAGCTTTGCACAACCTGACAGAGACACCTCCAAAGGAGCAGGGTGACCCCATCAATACGCTTTCGTAGATGAGGTCCCTTCCTCAAACGGACAGAGGGGAAAGGAGGATAATCTAACTCTTTCACATTTTCAATGCTTTCTTTAGGAAGAAAGGACTTTCAAAGTGCAAAATATATGGCAAAATATACTGTTTGTCTGTGTGTTGTCGGCAACCTGGTGAGGTGCTCCAGAGAATCGGGAGTAAACCAGCACTGGGACCTGGGGTAGAAGGTCTTTCCTCTTCCTGTTCTTGACACTTAGACTCATGTTTTCTCAGTCTTGGACTTGGACTGAGCCATTAGTAAATGGTATTTCTCCAGCCACACCAGCCTAACAGGGAAAAAGAAAGTCAGAGCAATATTCACAAACTAGGACCTCTCTGATTCCCACCACTCAGATGGGAACTTTGGCTCCCTGAGATTTCTCCAAATAGATCAGAACTTCTCTAGGAGCATTGCATGTGGACCCTTCTTCTCCACTTACTCTTTTTGGGCCTTTGGACGTCAACGTAGAAGCCATCCAGGACACCTACTCTAGCAAACCAAAGAGGAGTTAGGTGCCCCGCCCAGGTGTTTACAAGTTATTACCTTGTTTCCCTGAAAATAAGACACTGTCTTATATTTATTTTTCTCAAGAAGACACATTAGGGCTTATTTTCAGGGGATGTCTAATCTCTGCAGCGTATCTGCATAGCCACGCCCATCACCAGGTCTTATTATGGGGTAGGGCTTATATTTAACAAATGCATAGAAATCCTACTAGGGCTTATTTTTTGGGTAGATCTTATTTTCAGGGAAACACGGTATATTATAAAGCTAATTATACATTTTGTGATTTTTCTGGACCTGGTGGTTTCCTTCACTAGACTGTTAGCACATGATGTTAGGGAACACATCATTTCACTGTAATATTAGCTATACCTAGCAGCCCACATGCCACTTAGTAGGTGTTTAATAAATGTTAATTAAATGGATATTTCCTCAGACTAGCTTTCTGATTGCATCATTGCCTTGGCCAGCTTTCTCTCATCCTGCCCTGCAATGCTGCAGGGAGGACTCCTGCCAGCACCCACAGAGCCAGCCCCACTGTGATGGTGACCACCCTGCCAGCACTGCTGCCTGTGCCTACTGCTGTCAGCCCCCAGGCTCCCTCCGTTTCAGGTTCACAGTTCTTCCCTGCTGATGCAGAAACCCCTGATTCTAACACTGCCTTATTATGTTTGTTTATTTTATTCCCTGTGTCTCTGTGTCACCCTCCCCATTTCTAAGAGTTGGGCATGACCATTACACAGTGGAAAGGCAGGCAGTGTGAGGCCAGAGGTCTGCTGTGCTCAGAATCACCCCTTTTCTTTGACAGTGGCTCAAACTCGTGTACTACGTGCCTTGACTCAGCCTTGAGGATGAGTATTTTTTTTTCCAGAATAATCTTGGCTCCTTATTTAAATGGACCTTGGTGAGATTTCCCTTCCCTATCCGACATACCTAAATAGACCCTATTCTGAGAGGAAGCTGAATTGAGCCAGCTGTAACCTATTTTATAGAATAAACATAAAGAACATTTGTCCGTAGGCGTCTTTTGTTCCTTTGCATTTCAGGAGAGATGTCAAGGATCCTGACAGGGTTGCCAGTTAAAATAAGAGACAATTAAATTTGAATACCTGGTAAATAATAAATACTACATTTATTTGTTTTGTAGTGTAAATATGCCCCAAATATTGCATGGGACATACTTATACTAAAAAAAAATTACTGTACCTCAGCCTAAAACTAATCACCTTATCAGAAGAATGTCGTGTCATCTTTACCCCATGTACCTGTGCTTATCTTAGACCTTTGAGTATTAAATAACTGACAATAAAGATAGAAATTGTCTGGGCAGCGCCTGTGGCTCAAAGGAAGAGGGTGCCAGCCCCATATTCCTGAGGTGGTGGGTTCAAACCCAGCCCTGGCCAAAAACAGAAAAAAAAAAAAAAGATAGAAATTGTCAACAGTATGGTAAAATGAGGTGAAATGTTGCACGAGACATACTCATGCCAAAAAATGATTTGTCTGGAATTCAAACTAACTGAGCATCATATATTTTTATTTGCTACATCTGGCCACCCTGGTCTTGAATCAGGAGAAGCACACAGAGCCACTCGAAAGACAGGGACAGTGATGCTTCCAGTGGGTTCTTAAAATAATACCCCCTAGGGTGGCCCCTGATAGAATAGATGGAATCACTTAAGACCTTCATAGCTCATAGACTGACCCCAATCCAGACTGGCCTCTGGGGTCTAGAAGGAGCACAAGTCACCTGATCCCCAAGTTCTGAGCTCTAGACACGTCTGTCATGTGCATCTTCAGTTCAAGGTCCCTTGGGAAGTGCCAAACCACAGGAAGAGCAGCGTCCAGGGGCTGCCACTGGCAGCAGCACCCCAGGCTGCGCCAGCTGGAGCCACAAAGTTCGTCTGCACAAGACCTGTTGTTTAAATCCACACAACTTCAGAGAGTATCTTCTAACACCTTCTCAAGGGAAATGCAAGATCTTGTCTTCTGCCAGCCATTCTGTCCTGAGAGGTGGCTTGGACGCATTTCAGCCTGATCATGCTGGACAGAGTGCTATGCGTTAGCCCAAAACCAGGTCCGGCAACAGAGGTGATAACAATGTTTCTCATGCTATCTTTTATTCCTCATCTACCTGTGCCAATTTTAAGCTTTTTGAAGATTAAATAACAAGAAAAATATAATTTGTCAACAGTGTGGTGAAATCAGGCCAAGGCAAGCAGGTGAAAATGAATTGGCATTAACAGGGTGGACTCTTAATTTTCTTCCTTCAGTCCTGGCTCTTGTTCTTTCCACAAGTCACTGGGGTCCCAGATGAACGATGCCAGTGCCTGGGCCTGGTAACAACATGAGGGATGACGAGGGGTGCCGTCGTCCTTGCAGGCAGAAAGCAGTGAGCCACACAAAGACAGGGAAACATCATGAACCAGGAGCCGCGAGCAGCTGACTCAGGTTCAAGGACTCTCTGTTCTGATGGTTTTCAATAAGTTTTCCTAGTTCTCTGCAGCTTCCTTAATTCAATAGATTTTTTTTTTAAAGACAGAATTATGCAGTCATTACCGCCCACATACCCACGTCTATATTGCATCACAGAGAGCAGGCAAGGGTGGAAAGAGTGGGAACAGGCAGCAGAGATGGAAATTTCAAAGGTCTTTGGTGTGTGCCTTTGCCCGAGCATTTTGTGTTATTTTGGTCCTTGCCATCATCTGGTATTACACTGAGAAATTGAGCTTCTGTGCTGTCTTTCTGGAAAACGCTGAAGAACACTTGCAGCTAGCAGAAATGACTATGAGTAGGTGAAGGCGGGAGGCAGCCCGGAGGTCGGACTCTGGACCGTCAAATCACCTTTCTATGAGAATCAAGATTCCTGTGATTCTTGATAAAGAGTTTAATGTAGTTAGAGGTTTCTTATCCTCTCTTACATATCAAGAAAAAGGAACTGCTGTATGTCCGTATTTGGGATGATAACTATTGGATCATGCTGCCTTTTAACCCAAGTGGTGGGTGCTGACCACTCTAGAGAGTTGTGTGGGGGGTGGGAACCAATTTGGTCCATGCTACATTACAAATATCTACCAAAAAAGCTTTATTAGCACATAGTTCTGACATATTTTCTTTGTAAGGCACTGTAAGTTATCAAATGATAATCGAGACACCAAAGTTGTAGGATAATTATATTACTATTTTCAAGAGTTCTGAAAGTTACTACATGAAAAAGTGTAACCAACTTTTCACATGTTTCAAAAACTAAAGAAAAAGTGATATGGATTTTCGGATGGGTCGTGAAATCTCTCTCTTGGCCACATTTTATGGTGGAGGATAGGCATCTGCCCCCAAGCTTTAGAGAGCAGGTAAAGGTGAAGTGACTCAGGCAGAGTAATCGAATCCTTAGCCTAGGACAATATAAAGTTCTCAGAAGGATTCACAAGTTCTGGAGCTCATAGCAATTTGCTGGGCTCTAACCAGCAACTTTCTTGAGGTCTCCTGGACCATGGTTTGGAGCTTCTTTCAACTCAGGCGTTTCCAAATGAGCAGGCATTGTGAAACCCAACCCACGGTGGTTTACCCAGCCCTCATTATTCACCAAGTGCCCCATCTTTCTCACCCTCTCCTGAAGGTTGGCTGAGTGCTTGGGGTGAGCAAAACAGGAAGCTCGCAAGAAGATTCCCCATCAGCAGCCGTTAGGACCTCAGCATTCAGAGTTCAGCTGCCACTGAAATAGATTTTTCATAAATTTCTTGAACACCCTTGTGAACACAAGATGAAAAGCAGTCATTCTCTCCCTCTTTTACAGATGGCATAAATAACTTTAGCCACAAAAGTTTAGAGTTAGAAAAAGAAAAATCTCCTAGGCCAGGGACAGTAACGTGACCTCATGTGGCTTCCTACAAATTAATACTTGAAGAGGATGACAAAGGAATAGGGGTTTGGGGATTCAGTGAACGAACAGGTATGAGCACGGAACATGAGAAAGTGTAATGGTCTTCATTTCTTGGCTTTCCGTTTCTCATCATTTCACTGATGTTGGGTATTCCGTCTGTGATTGCAGAAGGGAGGTCTTAAGTTATACAAAAAGAAGAAGTGTGTGTGCTTATTAGCCTAGATATGTTAAGAATTTTTTCTGTCCCTAATAACTCAAAATTGGGTAACATTTGCCGTAGCCACTTCCTAATCATTTGGTTCAAAGTAGGAATGACAGAGGACAAAAAGGCCACCTCTTATAAAGGCACTGCTGTTGATGAATCTAGGAATAACGTGGGAACAGGAGGAAAGGAGGAATCCTTTCATGGAAAGAGACGTCCTTTTGATATGATTAGCACACAAAAAAGATTGTTAAAGGACTCCTGTAATCCTATCAGTGTGGGAGGCCAAGGTGGGAGGATTCTTCAGCTCAGGAGTTTGAGAACAGCCTGAGCAAAAGCCAGACCTCATGTCTACTAACAATAGAAAGATTAGCCGGGCGTTGTGGTGGGGACTGTAGTCCCAACAACTCAGGAGGCTGAGGCAGGCTGCAAGCCAGGCTGACACCACAGCACTTTAGTCTGGGCAACGGAGTGACTCTGAACTCAAAAAAATAAAATAAAATGAAAAAGTAAAAAAATTAAAACAATCTTATAAACCAAGTATTGAAGACTAATTATTCAATAATTTTTAGGTTTAACCCAATTCTAATTTTCTGATTTGCTCCTAGTGACATTTATTATCCAGGTGGTTAGTATTAACATAAGCACTCACCGTTCTTCTTCCTCTCTCTCTCCCCTCTGTCTTTCAGACACATGCACGCACTGTGCATGTAGTGTATTAAAATGGAGACTGTGTGTGCATGACTTTGTGGACAACACAATACTTGTTATTCTTCTTCTATCTGAGAAGCAAGGCACAAAGGAATTCCAAAGCTTAGATCATGTGAGGAAACTCTTTCTGGCTCCCAGTAAATGTGTTGGCCACTTCTTAAAATGCACAGGCTAAAGTAAACTTAGACTCTTATTCAGAGTCTTTGCTGAGAAGACAAAGGAATTAGGTTTTCCCTAAAGATTGTCCTACACCAGTTAGATTTGCTTCTTTTGATCCAGGAGTGTAAAAGATGGTAAGAGAAATTTAGTCTTGGGAATTACTATTTTAAACAAAGGCCAAAAACAGAGGTTTCTATTTTTAAAACCTCTTCATTTCTCTCCAGTAACCAAGTGCAAGGTAATTTGCATACAGTTTCCAGTGAATACGACTAACTTGATTTCACTCTACAATTTAGTAGCCCATCCTTTTTACTTGATTTCTGTGATATTAAGTATAAACATTTCCTTGCCTTTGAACTGGTTTTCACTTACAATTTGCTGTGTATTTGAGATCTGCATAGGGGCCTGCCTGAAATCGGGGAGAACTGACAACATTGAAAAGGAATTGTTGTAAACTTCCCTGATGGCACTTTTTAAAAACAGGAGTTGAAAAAAATAACAGGGCACTAGTCAGATGTGATTCTTGGCAGCTACTTCACTCAAGCTGCTTAGGGCATCGCCACAAATTATAAACCCTCAAAGGTGATCAGGGGACAGAAAATAAAGCAAGATACAATTATTTTAATGTTCATCCTATTGATTCAGCTTTCTTCTCTGAAAGTTTTTAGCAACATGGATTTAGATCTAAGTGAAAGGTCAGCTTTGAAGTAAGTGTAAAGTTATTTACAGGAAAGAGGTAGGCAGTAGGCCTCCACGTATAACGAAATGCCTCTGCTATTCAAGAGAAAACTAACTGTGTCATCACTCGAAAGAAAAACAGTGGCCACTGTATATTGAAGTTGGGTTTCACATACCAAAAGGAGATGCGAAGGCTACTAACTGCAGAATTTGAAACTCACTAAGGTCTATTTTCCCCAACTTTGGACGTGAAAGCAAAAAATAAACAACTGTGAATTAAGGCTCTAAGTAAATACTATATGTAGCAGTTGTTGGGGGAGGGGGTGTGGGAAGACTGCCAAGATGAAATAATCACGGTGGGGTTGTCTTTCCAATATGGATGCTAACTAGACATTTGTGATAACTACATAATCAACAACATCTTTAAATATTTAATTTCTTGTCAGTTATCTAAATTGACTTCCACTCATGTTTATGGATGTGTATGTATTACACACACACAGATAACTGCTTCTGTCAGAAGGAAGTGGGAAATTGAAGTAATTATGTGGCTCATTCTGCAAAGGGAAAAAAGGAACAGGAGAAACCTGATGGTTCAAAAAAAGAAAGAAAGAAAGAAAATCATGAGTTACCATGTAGATCCTTATTTAGGAAAAGGTTGTATCTCTTCAAATAATATGTCTACCTCTAAGTGTTGGAGTCCTTCTTACTCCAGTCAGAACGTTGATTCCTAGACGTGTTTAGCTGCTCATGTGAACGGTGAGTTCACAGGCATCGGGTGGAGGTCTTCTTGGACCCATCGAAGTTGTCCCCTAATGTCAACAAAGTTTAGCTCCATAGTAATTCAGTTCAACAAAAATCTTTAGGTACCTACTGTGTCACAGGTACTCAGAAAAGAACATGCCAATTCCTAGGAAGTAAAGCTACACAAATAATAGGAAAAGCTGATCTTTACTGTAAGTATTCAGTTATCTTTCTATCTCTAACACAAAAATACCGTAAAATCATTACCACAGTTTAAAAAAAATGAAAACCCAAAACTTGGTTTAGACCCTCACTTCAGCCATCTTCTAGTTGTGTGTACATAAGAAAATTAACATCTTGAAGTATCGATTTCCACCTCTGCGGAAATGTAGTATAAGACCTAACTCACAGGCCTGGTTGTGAGGGTGAAATTAAATAATGTATTGTCTCAGTCCATTTCCGCTATTGCAGAAACCTGAGATTGGGAACTTTTTAAAGAACAGAGATTTATTCCTTTCATTTCTGGAGAGTAAGAAGTCCAGTAGGCTGATGTCTTGTGGCAGCCTTCATCCTGTGTCATCCCCCAGTGAAGGACAAGAGAGCTTGGGACGGGGACGGGAAAACACGTTCTTTTATCAAGAACCCACTCCCACTATAACTAACCCACCCCCCAAGATGACCGCAGTAGTCCATTCATGAAAGGAGACCCCCGTGACCTAATCACTTCTTAAAGGTCCCACTTCTCAACCCTGTTGCATTAGGAATTAAGTTTCCAACACACCAACTGTGCAGGACGCAAACACAGCATGTTTTTGGCACAGTATCTGGCATTGGGTAGAAACTTGATAAATGACCACTGTTATCCTTCCTACTTTTAATTAATTTATTTATTTTTACTTTTATTTTTTGGTATAGTCAGGGTTTCAGTAGGTTGTCCAGGCTGGCCTTGAACTCAGCAATCCTCCTGCCTTGGCCTCCCAAAGTGCTGGCATTCCAGGCGTGAGCCACTATGCTCAGCCTATCATCCCCACTCTGCTACAGCTGAGCAGCCCAGCGTGATAGGGCAGCAAAGTGTGATAGAGCAGCCCAGCGTGATAGAGCAGCCCAGCGTGATAGGGCAGCAAAGTGTGATAGGGCAGCCCAGTGTGATAGGGCAGCCCAGTGTGATAGGGCAGCCCAGTGTGATAGGGCAGCCCAATGTGATAGGGCAGCCCAGCGTGATAGGGCAGCCCAGCGTGATAGGGCAGCCCAGTGTGATAGAGCAGCTTTGGACTTGATGCCCTGCACATGCCTGCAGCTCAGCTTTAGAAGGAACTCTTGCTGTTTTCTCTTCTAATACACATGAGAGCGAGACAGATGAGGAAATAGCAGTCAGAGGTATTTATGACTTTCCATGGTAACCATTTCTATTTACCCCTCTTAGCTGGAGGAAATAAAGGCAGTACTGGCTGGATTAGTTGGAACATGCCATTTGATTTTTACCACAATGTGCTTAAGTAAAAATAGGGAATATGATTATAAGAGTTCGGTGTAGCAAGTAGTTGGACATGTCAAATAGAATTTGAGGGAAAGAACTGTGGATTAGTTTACATACAGCAAAACTTCTTTGGCTCATTTTCTTATTTCAATATAATATATGGACAAGAGTTTGGTTGGAAATATGTGAGAAGCATGATCTGCTAAGCAGATAAACAATTCCAGATTCTGAACATACTCACTCATGTTATATAAGGAGGAAAGCACCAAAGGAAGAGCCAGTTGGTGTCTGGCCTTAATTCCTCAGACGAGTATGTGTCAAGAATTTATTATGTTCCAAGGACATTGGTGTATAACCAGGAATAAGACATATGTGTTTCGGTCATTACTCACTTAGAACTTCTAACCTGGTAGATAAGAAAAATAATAAGCAAACACACAAACAAAGGAGTTTGTATTTAGTTTATAAGAAGAGTTTTAAAGGAAAATAGCCCTATGTCCTAACACTTCACAGCTGCATGATCCTGAATAAAACCATATCCAGAGAATAATGGAATTTGAAAATGTCTTAGAGATCCATTACAAAGGCTTCATGAACTATAAAACACTAAACAAATAAGTATAATTGTCAGCAGTATTTAATTATAAACAATTCTTATCTGATATTATAAGCAGCCTTTAAAAGTTTCTATTATATACTCATATTCCTCATTTGAAGTATGAATGTGTTCCTTAAAATCACAAAACTCATTTCATATTCCATATTTTAATATTTTCTAAATTTAAACTGACTTTTTGCTGATAGAACTGAATGTTCACACAGCTCTTTCATCGGGAAAGGAATTAAGGTGTATAATGACTATGTATAGACCCTCACTCAGATCTGGGTGTTTGTGAAACTTTAAAATCAACAAGAAAATAATAATAATGACTAATAAGAGATAATAATTTGCAAACTTATTTACCTACCTTTTCCCAGATGGCATGCAATAAAAATTGTAATCATGATATAGATCTTTAAAAAACTGTTGTTTTATATTAATGGAACCATTTCTTTTAATGGTTCTCTTGTAATTTTTTCGTATGTTCAATACTGAAATCAAAAGTGTTTCCATTTGATAGAAAACATTTCGTTAAACATGAAATAGATTTGTATCTTTATCTTTTTCATTTAAAATTCTTAATGTAATATCATATTCACAGAGCTTAATTAATATCTGTGAAATGCTTTAAATAACTTAGATGAACATCATCAAGAAATGTCTTTATTCAGGAGAGCCCATTTGAGGATTGTATCTCTTACATATCCTGGAGCTGCATATCTCCTAGAAAAGCATCTTGCAAATAGAAGGCACTCATTGTATGTTGTAGATTGATATATAACACTTAAGTAGTCATATTTCAAGTTTAACATTTTGAACGCACACATCAAAGAGTAGCAGTATTTGGGGCATGGTCATCATCTTCTAGGATTTAATATCAATTTTATCAGGTTTTCAAAAAAAGATTACACTACCAGATTCAGAAGAGACTAGTGTATAACCCAAAATACCAATTGGACATTTACAATGAGAACTGTAACATACAGAGGACTAGAGCATCCACCTCTGCTGATGAATCCATCATCTCCTGTACTGTAAAGAGGGAAAATCTCCAGGTGTGTTGCTTGTTATATATGGACTCACAGCCACGGTACTTTGTAGAAACCCTGTCATGCTGTTCTCAGAAGCTAAGACCATGCCATGCCCACTGGCCCCGTGGGCTTGTTTGCAGAGTGTCTGACTCCGCTGTCCGTGTACTGTGCGGAGTGTCTGACGCCACAGTCCGTGTACAGTGCAGAGTGTCTGACGCCGCTGTCTGTGTACACTGCAGAGTGTCTAACGCTGCTGTCCCTGTACAGTGCAGAGTGTCTGACGCCGCTGTCCGTGTACCGTGTGGAGTGTCTGACGCCGCTGTCCGTGTACCGTGTGGAGTGTCTGACGCCGCTGTCCATGTACACTGCGGAGTGTCTGACGCCGCTGTCCGTGTGGAGTGTCTGACACCGCTGTCCGTGTACCGTGTGGAGTGTCTGACACCGCTGTCCGTGTACACTGCGGAGTGTCTGACGCCGCTGTCCGTGTACACTGCAGAGTGTCTGACGCCGCTGTCCGTGTACACTGCGGAGTGTCT
>NW_003852396.1:1249019-1250050 GCF_000181295.1 Otolemur garnettii | reverse complement strand
GAGTGTCTGACGCCGCTGTCCGTGTACACTGCGGAGTGTCTGACGCCGCTGTCCGTGTACACTGCGGAGTGTCTGACGCCGCTGTCCGTGTTTTCTGCAGACTTATCAGCAGATCCTATTCTCTGAGCTCTGCTTTTGGTTCCTGCTGTTGTCATGCTGACCAGTATGTTCTTGTTCACACATTATTTATTCAGGATGGGTAATATCAAATGATTAGGTCATGGCTTTGTAAGTGCTAAAATAACTACACTTTCTAGCTTGTGCTTGACATCTAAGACCTGCGTACATAGATTCACCAGGACAGGCCCCTGGCAAGCTGGTGTCTCCGACTCCTTCACAGCCTGCAGAAAGCCTGCCACACACTGGGTCCAACATAAATATTTCTCGAAGATATAAATGAAAGGGTAACTTACTATTACAGATTTCCAACTTCATTCTGTATATTCATTTTTTTCCTAATTCCCCACATAGAGGCTGCCTTTTTGGAGATCTAGCTGTACCTGATAGGGCTGGGGCAAGATATGTGCATGGGTGTCCCATGGAGTGTGCCCTAGAGACCTTTGCAGGATAAATGTGGTCCTTGCCCACCAGGAAACTTGGACCTTTAAGTGTACAATTTGCTGGTTTTTCTTTTTTTTGAAGAGTGCAGCTATCAACACTATCTAATTTCAGAACACTTTTAAAACCCTGTAAAGCTGTGGTTCTCAACGTTTCTTATGTCTCGGCCATTTAGTACAGTTCCCATGGGTCACAACCCACAGGTTGAGAACCGCTGCTGTAAGGGAACTTCATGACCATGAGTAGTTAGTTCCCACAGCCCTCTTTTCTGTGAATTTGCCTACTTTGGACACTTCACATACTGTGAAGTATGTGACTGTGTAGTGTGTCCTGGAGAGTGTTCTCTGTCTTCTTTGTGCACTCTGTGCAGGGGGGGGACTCACCCTGCAGTTGGGGCCGTGTGCTCTGTGTGCACGGGGCAGGGGTGGGGGGAGACTCACCCTGCAGTTGGGCTGTGAGCTCTCTGTGTGCAC
>NW_003852396.1:1241333-1248498 GCF_000181295.1 Otolemur garnettii | reverse complement strand
CCTGCTGTTGGGGCCGTGGGGGGGAGACTCACCCTGCAGTTGGGGCCATGTGCTCTGTGTGCATGGGGCGGGGGGAGACTCACCCTGCAGTTGGGGCCGTGTGCTCTGTGTGCATGGGGGGGGGAGACTCACCCTGCAGTTGGGGCCGTGTGCTCTGTGTGCATGGTGGGGGAGACTCACCCTGCAGTTGGGGCCGTGTGCTCTGTGTGCATGGGGGGGGGAGAGACTCACCCTGCAGTTGGGGCCGTGTGCTCTGTGTGCATGGGGAGGGGGGAGACTCACCCTGCAGTTGGGGCCGTGTGCTCTGTGTGCATGGGGGGGGAGACTCACCCTGCAGTTGGGGCCGTGTGCTCTGTGTGCATGGGGGGGGGAGACTCACCCTGCAGTTGGGGCCATGGGGGGGAGACTCACCCTGCCGTTGGGGCCGTGTGCTCTGTGCACATTGGTCAGGTCTGCGTGGTTTGCAGTGCTACTCAGTTCCTGTGTCCCTGCTTTCCATCTTATATCCAGTTGTTCTGTCCACTGTTGAGAGCAGGGCCGGGTTGTTCTGTCCACTGTTGAGAGCAGGGCCGGGTTGTTCTGTCCACTGTTGAGAGCAGGGCATTGAAGTCTCAATCTGTTGATGTTGACTGTCTATTTCTCCTTTTAATTCTGTGATTTTTTTCCCTTCTTGTGTTTTGAGGCTCTGTTTTTCAATATATTTGTGTTTATGATTGTTATATCTCCTAGATGAATTAAGGCTTTTATCATTCTTTGCCTTTATTAATGCTATTGTCTTTCCCAGGAATGTCAAAACTATTTTTTTTATCACTAACCTGCTGAAATTTCACCCATTCTCCAAAAAAATTATTTTAAATCTTGTTCATTCTGAAGTGGTTCTCAGCCTTTCCACGGTTTTGATGACTCCTACTTCTGGGTACCTCTGTCTCTGTTATGGAATTAGTGCCTGTGTCTTTGTACTCCCGGTTAAGAGAACTGTTTTGTCTTTGTTCTTTGTGCTATCCTAATATGATAGGCGTTTAATAAATGTTTTTAACATGAAAAAATGACTAGGCTTATTTTGAGTGATCTTAGATGATTGGTATGGAGCAATGAGTAGAAGTTAGAAGAAAGTGTATTCTAGTTTCATGTTTAAAAAGAAAAAAAGTAATAATAATTAAAAAGAAAAAAGAAATAGTTTGGGCAGGTGGTAATCGTAGCACTTTGGGAGGCTGAGGCAGGCAGATCACTTGAACTCATGGGTGTGAGACCAACCTGAGACCCCATATCAACTAAAAATAGAAAAAAGTAGCCGGGCGTCATGGCAGGCACCTGTCATCCCAGCTACTTAGGAGGCTGAGGCAAGAGAATCGCTTGAACACAAGAGTTTGAGGTTGCTGTGAGCTGTGATGGATAATGCCACAGCACTCTAGCCTTGGCAGCAGAGTGAGACTGTCTCAAAACGCAAGAACAAATAGTTTGGGCCGGTCGACTATTTCCCTCCAGGTAGTTAAGGCAAAGACTGAAGGGCCATTTGTAGAAAATAGAGAATCTATCTACCTAGAATTTAGGAATCTTAATTTTTTTCCCTTGTAGAGAAATCTCAACCCTTGAGTGCAGGGATGGCAGATGTTCTGACTATAGTAAATCATTCTTAAATGTAACTAAACTCCAACTTATAGATTTTACTTCATCTTCCATGTCCCTGGATTGGATCCTCTCTCCAAGATTAAAACAGCAAGCCATGGTACATCTCATAGCTTGGCAAGCTCAGAGAGTTTTGGAGTCTTCTTACTTATCCTTCTCTAACTTCTTGCCAACTGGAAGATGGTGATGAGACAGGAGGCAGAGAAAGCTGTCGAGTAAGAAAGGAGGAGGAACTATCAAATATCCTCCTTGGGTTTCTGAACCATGCTAGGATTCTACTAGAAAAACGACATTCTTTTGGAAGTCCATTTGTGAGAAGTGGTCTTAGAGATGCAGCTGGAGCCCTGGTCCAGCCTTGTGCACGAGAAGCTCTGTGTGTGAGAGCTGGCCGCCAGCTGCTTATTTGGAGTTCAGGTGCTCAGCCCCAACAGGCACCGTAAGCTCTGAGAAGATAAGTTAGGTGATACAGCTAACAGATTCCACAAGCGTGTGTCTCCACAGTTGTGGGAGGTTTTATCCACCTGTTCCCTTATGTTCTCAGGATCATTGTAGTCTTGAAGTAATGGTTTTGTACTCAGCCACAGAAGGAAACTTTTCCATTACACCTGGTATGTCTTAGCCTCGGTCAAACATTGGAGCCACCTGAGGAATCCTTAAAAATTACCAATACTTGGGTCCCACCCACAGAGATCTTGATTTGTCTGGATTGCAACATAGGCGCTGGGATTTTCAAACAGTCTCCTACCTAGATGACTCTAATAGGCAAACAAGGATGTGGACTAACAATCTAGAACACTGGTTCTCCAGGTGTGGCCTCTGGACCATCACCTGCAAACTTGTTAGAAATGCAGATTCTTAGGCCCACCCAGACCTACTGAATTAGAAACTCTGGGGCTGGAGTCCAGTAATCTATGTTTTGTTTTGTTTTTTGAGACAGAGCCTCAAGCTGTCCCCCTGGGTAGAGTGCCATGGCATCACAGCTCACAGCAACCTCCGACTCCTGGGCTCAAGCGAGTCTCCTGCCTCAGCCTCCCAAGTAGCTGGGACCACAGGTGCCCGCCACAACGCCTGGCTATTTTTTTAGTTGCAGCCATCATTGTTGTTTGGCGGGTCCGGGCTGGATTCTAACTCGCCACCTTAGGTATATGTGGCTGGCGCCTTAGCCACTTGAGCCACAAGGGTCAAGCCCAGTAATCTATGTTTTAAAAAACATTCCAGGTGATTTTGTCATGCACTCTATAGAGTTTGATAATCAGTCCTCTATAAAGAAGAGACCTGTTCTTTACTCATTTTAAGAATGTTCTTTTGAAAAAAAAATAGGTGGGGAATTTGAGCAGTTCTGTTTGGGATATTAATGGGCGGGTCCATTTTATAGATTAGTATAGATTAATGTAAATCTCTAATTTTGATATAGTGGGTAATCTAACACCCTTTGTCCAAATATGATGATTGATAAACCTTGAGTTTAAATCTGTTCAATGCATTAGCATCATGAAGATCACTAATCTGGCTGGTTACAGCACGTTACCCCTCACACATGTACACAAATGCCCAACCATAGGTTTTCCTCAAAAATACGCTGTATTGTAAAATTCCAGCCTGTTTCAAACTAGGAGACTTCATGCTTTACATAAATAACAATGTGAGACTTCACAAGTGCTCTATACACTTTTTGTCAGTGCCACATGTCAGTGAAATTCTAGTTTGCCTTGAGTCGCCTGAGCTCCTGTCGATTTGTGCTTCATTCATTGTTCAAGAATAAAGATCAGTCAGGGGCTCTTTTGTCCTGGGATGAAACATCTCACTGTCTCTGCATTCGAGCTATTTCCTTATTCACTTTTTTTGAGTTATTTATATGTTTATTTAGTGTGGAATTGAAAGGACAGTTCTACAAAAAGTACTGAAAAACCCTGGGAGCACCATGCCATGTGGGCCTGATGAATGGGAAGCTGAATAATATCTGAGTATCAGAAAACTCTAATCCCTGTGGGGGTGGGACGATTCTGTGTGTGTCGAGCACGAAGATAATATGTACGTGAAGGATGATTCCAATAACCAAATCATGAAACAGAATAGGGCCTGGCTCCTCAAGATAGGGTCTGTGGGCTAACAGCATTGTTACTACTTGGGAGCTTTCTAAAAGTAGACACTCAGCACCACCCCTACACCTGCTGGACCACAACCTGCAGGTTAAAAAGGTCTCAGGCGACCGGTGTGCACATCGCCTTTTGAGAAGCACTGAGCTAAATGACTATTTCATTGTCTATTTTCTTATTGAACTACTGGAGTGAAACGTACTGCTATCCAAGCAAGCACCCTGAACGCCTCTCCCTCCCGACATTTCCAATGGCAACAACAGGGTCACCAGGACTGCAAGTCGGCAGCAACAGCTGACCAAGAAAGGAAGTTTAGGGTGAACAAAGGTTTGGTTCGTTTTCATAGCCCCTAGAGGAAGCATAGTGCTGTACAGAAGCTGTTAATGAGAGGGCTGGATTCACAGGCGGCCGTCTATGCCAGAATCCAAATGTGTTTTTACTCTAAACTTCTCTCCAGACGTCTAGTTACACTGCAGAATTTCCAGCTGGTAAGAACCCCCCAGAAATGGCCGGACACAAAGACATATTTAAATATAAAATATATGAACGTTAACATTATTTTCAATTTCTTCTACTCTTCTAATAATTTCATTAATTTCCATTAGGCAGCAAATTATTTGGCACTAACTGAAAATGTCTAGCTGACCTTGATGGAGACATGTTAGTGTAGATTGTGCTCTGTTTAACAGCACACACAGGTAACTACGGCGACTTTCCATTTCAGTTATGAACATGTCAGACAAATCCTAAGTGAAAACAGCTTCAGCCTATCAGCCCTCTCAATAAGTAATCTAACAATAGTGGACGTCGAATCCAGAGAGAAGGCTTTCTTGTAACTGAGCAATCATTGAACTGGCACCGCGAAGGGAGAGCTGTTCTTGACACACTGGCCGGCCGCGGGCGTGATCTCGCTGTGCGCCGTTCAGCAGAGTGCCCGTAGGCTTTGAACGGAGAGAGAGAAACCACGTGTAACTGCCCACTTAATTTTGCACATGATGCTCCGCGCCTTTCAGGCAGAACTTTACTAAAGGTTTCAAGAAACAGTGGGGCGTGATTCCCCTAATTTGCAAATGGAAACCCTGAGTCGGCAAGAGATGAGCAGATTGTAGGCTCAGTGGTGGCCGTAAGAACAGTATGAAATGACGGCCCGGCCCGTGCTCTCTGAGCCTTCTTCTTGTGCACACCATGGCTCCCCGTGCCCACACGCACTGTCATCGAGCTCAGCTGTCCTCTCAGAAACACTCAGCAGCTCCCCTCGCCTACAGTCCAGTGTCCACATGGCACTGCAGACGTGGTCTGTGCTCTGCCTGCCTCGTCCAGAGGACGGGAACCACACACTCTCCAGTCTTGTCCCACTACTGAGGCTCAGATGTGCCCATGACGTTCATTCCTTTGAGACTTTGCTTGAGTGCATTCTTCACCCTAACCTGGTCTTCCCTTGTCTCCCATGTTGGAATCCTCCAGGCTCAGCTCTCATGATACCTCTCGTGGGAAGGTCTTCCTAATCCTGCTAGTCAGAATCTGGTGGCTTCCATGGACTCCAAGGACGTCTGATTTATGCCTCCATTGTAGCATTGTCCCTGGTCTGATCTACATTGCAGTGAGACTGTGTGCTCCGTGACGTGGGCACCATGGAGCACCAGTCCGTCCTGAGGCCAAGCACAGGGACTGGCATAGGAGAACCGCTCAGCTAGACTTGCTGAGTGAATGTAATGTTGGGTTTACATTGCATTCCAGCCAAATCTGAAATGACTGTCTTCCTCTTCACTTTCAAAGTGCTTCCTGTCTCCACGGTCCAACTCAAGACCAGTGTCCTTATAGCCTGAAGGGTTCTTTAATGTTTAAAGTTTAAACTAACATCTCCTCTATCGGAATCCTGATACAGTCCTTGCTTTCTCTTCTATTCCTTTAACTGCTATCATATTCTCTCCCAAAATGTTACATCTCTGTTTGTGTGTCCTTTTCAACTGGATTCTGAGCTCCAGGCAGCCAGTGACAACACCCAGCATCCTCAGAGCCCCCAGGGTAGCAGCTGACACACCACAGCTGATCACTGCACAGTCATGCATGCTCATGACTCAGTGTATCACAGAAGTATCACTACTGTGTCAGGAGGAAAACTTTCTCTTAGTGTCCCATGAAAGGACACCTGAAGTCTGAGTTCCCTCTGTGCCGGTGATCCAGAAGTTTCTGCAGGCAGGGGACCACTGTGGCCCTCTTTCCCACTCTCATCCTGCCCCCGGCACAGGTACAACCAGAACCAAGGGCCTCTGCCCAGCAGGTAAAGCTTCCCTTAGGGAATGCTTTCATGCCTTATTTTCTTTGTCAGACTCATGGCCAGACTCATGTTACTGCTGGGTCTTTAAAAAAAAAGCTTTCTAGGTTATGGCAAGGACAGGGATGAGGTGGTGATTAAGGGCCTTACTCTATTCTCCTCTGGCTGGAGGACCCTTACTCCTTGCCTTTCACTTCACCGTTAGTAACATGTCAGGGGCTGCTGGGGATCATAAATAACATGCACTGTTCATGCCACGGACAACAGAGCGCAGGCAGACAGTACCGATGATTTGGCTTACATGATATGGATGCCAGCCCAGCACGCACACCACAGCACCTGCCACTCCCCTCTCCGCCTGCAGCCCAGACTTGGGGACACAGCTGTCAGGGCCCCCTTTGTAAAGTGGACAGTTGGTCTAGTTGGGGTCGGGGCCTTCTTCCTGCCGCAGCAACCATTGTGTTAGTGATGCCACCTCAGTCCTCTCCTGCACCGTCCCCTGACAGCTCCCAGGAGGCCGAATTGTGGAGCTGAGCAGCAACTTTCTGCACTGTCTCCTCACAACGTGGCCGAGCACCTTGTCGCCTAAAGCTGACCCTGCACAGGGTGAAGGGCTTCTGCTTGAATAACCGCAAACAGCGTCTGTCTAGTGTCTGTCTCTTCTCCTCTGTTTATTTGCTTCCCTGACTCCAACGCCCAAAGAATCTGTATAAGTAATGACTTTTTCAGGTCATTCAAGGGCAATTCATTAACCTCCTTATGAAGAGCCAGTAATGTCATTTCTTCCAAAGTGGTAGCTTAATGGCCTCAAGCAGATAACGCTTTATTTGGAGGCAATAATAAAATAATGAAATGGAGCTCCGTGGACAGACACCAGTCAATGTGGCCAGCACCCACTCTTACCAGCAGCAAACACAGGAGGACAAGCTGAGAGGCTGAGAGGCCGAGAGTGAGAGTATCTGGAGAAAGTTGTGTCTGAGCTTACTGCATAAGCAGCCGCTTTCCACAGATCATGGGAGGTCTGGCATCTGGCCCCTGCTTCCACAGGGACCCTCCTCAGGCTCTCTGTGATCTGTGAGCCTCGCTCCCTCCCTCTCTCATGCCCTTGTGCTACCTGTGTGTCTCTCCCTGTCTTTCTGTCTCACTACGTGTGTGCACTTAGGTGTGT
>NW_003852396.1:1214864-1240071 GCF_000181295.1 Otolemur garnettii | reverse complement strand
GTGTGTCTCTCTCTCCCTGTCTTTCTGTCTCACTACGTGTGTGCACTTAGGTGTGTGTCTCTCTCCCTGTCTTTCTGTCTCACACACACAAACATGTTTGACTTTAAGTGGACAAAAATGTGCTGATGATGGGGAGGAGGAGGAAAAGAGGCCTGATTTCTACAGAATTTTATCCTTCCGAATGTGCTTTCCTGTGGATTATCTCAGTAAATATTTAAAACAATGCAACAGTACTGATTAGGTATAGCAGGTATTGTGATTGACATTTTACAGATCAGGAGCCTGGGGTTGATGGTTGAAAGAAAATAATGAAGCCAGAATCTCTTTCCACTGTCCTCCTTGTGTAGCTGTCCTCCCAGACCCCCCGGAGTCAAACCACAGAGCACCCCGTGTCTGGCTAACAGGCCCTCGTCCCAGCCTGGCCGTGAGTGCTCATGGGCAGAGACGGGCTTGTTCACGCCTGTGTTCCCAGTCCTAGCCCGGTGCCTGACACAGGAACGTGCTGTGGGAGGGAGGGAAGGCGATGGCAGAGCAGACCCTTGCAGGAATAGGGAGGGAATGAGGGACCCACAGAATTGCAGGAGTCATTCTTAAATCACGGCACTGCTGGGGCGACCGTGTGCTCCCCCTCCCCAATCTCCTCTCACTGCCCTTCAGCTCAGGTGAGCCTCTCATCCATAAAGACTGTGGTGGCCGCTGCTTCCCATATTTGCCACCCCCAGCACCTGGTGATTTCAGAGAACACCCTGAGTAACTGTTACAAATCTCACAATAGGACGGAGAAGGCTCAGAAAACATCCTCATGTCTGAATGTAACCACCCTCTACGGGGCAGGAGCTCCCTAGCATAGTTGGAGACACTGTATGCGACCACAGAACCAAATACTTGTGAACCATTACACATGTCAGGGCTTAACTGTAGCCTCTTTATTCGAGGAGCCTAACTGAGCTCTGACTGGGTGCCAGACAGGGGGTGAAGTGCTGAGGCCACTGACCAACCACACAGCTCCCTGACCCGGAGCACCTCCCCAGATGAGGCCTGAGACATCCTTTAGAGATCCAGCAATTCTTGTCTTTAGAGGGCTGCTTAGATTCTGGACAACTGCGGTCAGTGGTGTGGAGGGGGTGGGAACTGAGACAGGGGGTGCCTCCTGGCGGTGGGAGCCCTAGAGACCATGAGAGAGACAGAGACGGGACCTCTGATCTTCCTCCATCACTCTGTGCACCATCGAGTGGTTTTCAATGGGTGGATTTGGCCACTCATCTCTGAAATGGGATGACATCACTAAGATACTCTCGCTCCTTACGCCCGTCGGGGCAGTGGGTCTGAGAGCTGCGGTTCCCACAGCTGCCCTGGCCGTGACTGTGGCTCACATTTCACTTACCTGGGACTTTCTGAGCAGGAGGCTGGGCTTGTCAAGAATGGGATAATTGATCTTTTCCCTCTCGGCTGGAATCTGTGGTTGCATTCTCTCTAAACCACACGGAATTCTCTGTGAAAAATAAAAGCCTACAGGTGTGGTGGTTTACTGCAGCCTCAGAGGTAGAATTTCACATGACTGAATAGTTTATATTTTCTCTAGAAGAAAACCCACAAACTCTCTCTCTCTCTCTCTGTCTCTCTCTCTCTCTGTCTCTCTCTCTCTCACCCCCAGCCTGAGAGGTCCACACTTGCCCTCCCCCCTTTTTTTACACAATGCTCTTCTCTGCTTGTCTTCCTTCTCTCTTTCACGGCTGCTCCCACAGAACCCTCGACAGTGGGCCACTTAGCAGACTTAGACTTTCTGCAACTTGAGGGGTCAAGAGACGTGCTTGGAGCATCACCCTAGTGAGGGGGAAACTCGTAAGTTTTCTTTCCTTTTATTAAGGAATTATGTCTTAGAAATTCAGGAAGATTATCTGTAAGTCAGGAGGCCAGGGCAGGGCAGTATCTGCATGTCTACAGAAATGGGTTGATGTGTGATGTTGCCCGGGCTGGAGTCTGCACACAGAGGCCAGCTGGAGTCCAGCACACAGGAGTATAGATGAGCACACAGGTGAGGAGCTCTGGTGTCCCGTCCCCTCCACTACAGTCTTCTTTCCTTTGTTCTCTGTGTCTCCTCACCATGGTGAAGTGAGGGCAGGGTGATGGCCACAAGGCACGAACCCCTTAATACTGGATGAGTTCATTATAATATGAGTTCATTAACAGGGGGCACTTTGAGAAGCTGAAACTTAGATTTGAAGGAAAGCCAACCAAGTAATGTGACTCTTCTTTGGGATCATCTGTGGAGCGTTTGACCGACTGCACCAGAGTACGGGTCTGTTAACCACTTTCCACCATTGGCCAGTAACACACACAGGGGACAATCCAGGTCTTTCCTTCCCACTGATAGGGGACCACGTCTAAGTGTGTTAGTGGCCTCTCCCGGAGCAGGCAGTTCAATTCACAAGTGTTGAACATCCGTGTGTCTGTGGAAACATGCTGATCTCCCTCGAGGTTTGTCTGTCTGTGACCGAGATAAAAGACCACAAGGGTTCGCTCCATGTTCAGTGGAGGGGAGTCTTCTGGAAGGCCAGGCTATCTCGGTGCCTTCTCTTCAGGGCTGGGGCCAGGCAGCAGGACATCTGAAACAGCACTGCAGAATCTGGTCCTGCTCTCCCTTTACTGAAAGAGCCTGTGACCCGGCTCAGCTCCCTCCTGAATCTGGCTGCCTTCAGATTAGTGCCCGTTCATTACTTATGAGTCTGGCTGCCTCCCGGAGAACCTTGTGTATCATTTCCCCCTGTACATTCAGCACTTGCTCTATACTTACTAAGAGTAAGACTCTGTCCCTGGAGCATTTGGGGGGCAAGGGCTGTGCAAACCCGGGGATGTTTGAGATTTGTTTGACTCCACTCTTCCCTGTCGCCTTCTGTCTCTGAGGGTCTCCATTCTCTAGGGCAGGACTTTCCACACCTCACTGATCATCACTGTCACCCAGGGACCCTTCTAAATAGACAATCCTTAGTCCCCACTTAGCTGAAACTCTCTTTGGGAAGGTTGGGGCGGGAGACAAGGAAGAGAAAATTGCTTATCCAGGCATCTTGCTCCACAGCCTCCCACAAATGTGATTTATTCTTTATTATTCATTACAAAGAGTTAATGACATAATTATCCAAAAGCAATTAGATGCAGGGTGAAAACAAAGTGCTCAAGGGGGTAGGAGACGGCAGGATACTGACAGGGAGGAGGGAAGCGCCTCCGTGCCTCTCAGACCGTCAGCTCCCCTGAGCTCCAGTTTGAGGCGAAGGCACGGCCACCAATCTGTATTTCTCTCAGCTTCTAAGGAAGCAGGTCTGTACAGATTACTCCTCATCCTGCGGGTCTGCCGCGGACATTGGCCACTATCTTTACCTAGCTGTTGCATTCACTGTGCATAACTTGAGGGTCCGAGTCTTCCAACAGACATGTATTGAGCACTTCCTGTTTTCCAGGCACTATTGTAGGCATTAGGGACCCAAATCTAGGGCCTGTGTCCTCTCACGGAACTTGCATTCTGATGGGAGGAGAAAGGCAACTAATATTCAAATAAATAAAATCATTACAAATTATGATAAGTGACCTGAAAGAAACAAACAAGGAACTGTGATAAGCAAGAGGGTGTATGGGAAGAAGAGGGGACTTAGAGGAATATGGCAGCTCCAAGAGAGACAGAGCCGGCCGGCCGGGCTCCAGACCAGCACTGACTCCTGTGGGCTGTAGAGGGTGAGTCCTCACACCTTGCCTGTGTGAGTTCCCACTGCTGATGTAACAGATTACTACAGACCTCTGGGGGCTTAACAGTAACATAAATGTGTTACATTACAGTTCTGGAGGTCAGAAGTCTGAAATGGTCTCTCTGGACTAAAATCAATGTGTCGGCAGGGTTGCCTTTTTTCTGGAGTATCTAGGGTGAGAATTTGTTCCCTGGTCTGTCCAGCTTCCTGAAGCTGCCAGCCTTTCTTAGCTCAGGGCTCTCTTCTGTCTTCAAAGCCGGTAGGGTAGCACCTTCAAAGCTCGCTGACTTTCCTGCCTCCCACTCTCACCTGTAAGGACACTTGTGATGACCTTGAGGTCTCCTAGACCAGTGATTTTCAAATGGTATGCACCGGTGCACTGGTGTGCTGTGAGAGGACCTTAGGTGTGCTGCAAAAAATTTTAAAGATTATTAATTATTTTCTAAAGAAGTTCAAAGCACAATAAGTATATTCTTTCTTTTACTTTTTTTGATTAACATAATTTAAGTGTGCCACAGATGTTTAACTATAGGTTTAACTGTGGCCTGACATAAAATAGGTTGAAACACTGACTTAGATAATCCAGGGTAGATGCTTCATCTCAAGACCCTTAGCTACATCACTCCTGCATGGTCTGTTTTGCCATGGACAAGCCTGGTTCCCAGTTTGTGGGAATTAGAATAAGAATGTCTTTGGGGCCCTTATTCCGTCTACCACAATAACAAGTGCATTATGACTTCCTGGTCCACCTCTAAATGGGAGTTTCCATACCTCACTGGTCATCATTGTGAGACTCAAATATAGTAATGGGCAAACAGGTGTTTTTACAAGTTGTAGGAGTCGTCAGAGGCATAAGGAGTTCTGTAATTCTTTTAGTATGGAGAAATGGTGGGAGGGTTCAGAGAGAGGGCAGAAATATGGAATGAAACGAGAAAAAAGATAACTAAGGGGAAAGATGAGGAGAGGAGGTCATGTTTATCTAGGGGGAAAGAAATCAAAGAAGTCACTTTTTTGTTGTGTTTGATCAGGTAGAAATATTATACCAAGGATGCTCATCAGACATAACCGTATTTGCTGTAGAGCCACCAAGAGGCAGGACATTTTCCTGCATCACTTTGTCACTCAAGGCTTCTTCTCTTCAGACCCGGAAGACTGTTCTCAACTTACTTCTCTTTGTATAGTTTTCTTTTAGCCGTTTGCATGTCTCCTTCTGTTCAGCAAACATCTACCCGGGAAATGACTATATGCCAGTCATTGTGCTAGTTTCATGGGGATTTAAAGATGAAGGAGACAGGTACTGCCTGGAGAAGCTTACAGCTTCGCATGCTTTCTGAGAGCCCTCAGCACTGCCTCTGTTTACAGGGATTTGTGTTCTCACTTGTCTCATCCACTAGATGATGAATTTCCTAAACACGGCAGTCATATAACTCAACTTTGCATCTGCCAAGACACAATCCTGGTATCTTACGATTGTAGGTTTAATAGATACCGGTTGAATTAAACAGAACAACCAGTTCTTGTCCATCTAAATTATTTCTTGCCAAAATGAGGATCATTGTGGAAATCTTTGCTCTGTATATGCTTAAGAAAAGAATACAAGTGTATTTGGGATGGGTTGGGGTCACCTGGTAAAAGGCAGGGTCCTAGACCAAGTTATTTTTTAGGTCCTTTCCGGACTTCTATTATAACTGCTATTTTCCTTGATTGCAGAGTTTATTCACTGTTGGTTAAATACAGTCTTTAAGAGTGTGGTGAGCTTGCAGCAGATTCTAGACCATCTTGGTTCTAAGACTCTTCTAGTCTGAGTGGAGGATAAGGCATTATCTAGGTAGCAATGGAGTCCTGTTTGCAATTGCTTCTTAGCACATTTCATCCTCGCTGCGGCCCCTCAGGACTCTCAGCACAAGAGCTTGGTGAGCAAGCCTCTGCAGCGTGTCAGGTCCTGTCCAGGGCCATGCGGCTTCATGAGGTAATTCAATCATGGAAGTTTGCAAGGCTAGTCTTGTGCTCATCCATGCCTTATCCAATTTCATATTTTTTAAATTTCCTTGCTCCCTGCATTTGATCCAGATTCACTTCCCTTGGAATGCCCTCCTCTCAAATCTCTGCTTATCTAAATTTTGTCTGTCTTAAATTATCCCTACTTAGTCTCATAAAAATAGGTGGGGCTTCCACCTTCTGGGGTCGATGCAGTTCATCCAAGTACGTGAATTAACAGCTGTCAATTCCACTTGCCATTTACTGCATACTGACCTTTTTCCTTTGGTCTTCTTTTTTTTTAATGCTACTTGGCTTTTGTTTTGTTGCCATATCCGTGCTCCACATCTTACTACTCTGTGTTTCTCTTCCTGGCCACCACATCACTCGTACTTAGTAAGTACTCAATGACTGAGTGATTCCCTTGATGAAATGATCATTGCAATCCTCACTCTGCTCGCCAGACATGAATCAGCACCAGATTCTACTGGGGGGAACACATTCAAGTTAGAAAAATCATTTGTTTAGTAAAAAGCACTTTGGAAACCTGTTTTATTTTTCTACCTTCTTCCTCCCAATCCTGCAGAGATTCTGAGCGTTCAGCTCCATATGTCCCAGTGGCTGAACACCAGAGAGCTTAGCAGTTGAGCACAAAACCTGTCTCTAAATTCCACACATAAGCCAGGACCTCCTACTTGCCATGTTGTCAGACCAGAGTGGAACACAGAAAAGGCACATTGTGCTAGAGGCTGACCCTCCCTGAGTCCCCTGCAGGCTGCCTCCCTCTGGGTCCCCTGCTGGCTGCCTCCCTCTGAGTCCCCTTCAGGCCGCCTCCCTCTGGGTCCCCTTCAGGCCCCCTCCCTCTGGGTCCCCTACAGGCCCCCTCCCTCTGGATCCCCTGCAGGCCGCCTCCCTCTGGGTCCCCTGCAGGCCGCCTCCCTCTGGGTCCCACTGCAGTACAGGGGAGGCCAGTGAGTCAGAGCCCCAGTGTCACCATATGGCCCTTCTGCATTGTGGGTTAAAAGGTCTGAGTAGTGTCTTTTCCATCTCTGGCTTGTCCTTTCCAAAGGGTGAAATGCACAGTACCTTGAGTCCCCCTTTAGGAATCCACCCAGTGAGAAGAGACGTGAAAATATTGGTGTGTGGTTCAGGTCTTACCAGGATCAGAAAGTACGTAGAATGTCAGAAGTGCGTTCTTCACACAGCAGTGGAAGGGAGACAGAAAAGCATTGCCCTGCCTCCATCTGAGAGAGCAGATGTTATTCACAGGGGCTCGGTGGCTCTCTGATGTCTGCTGCTCCCTGAGAATCCCAGTGGGTACCTTGCTTCCTGCCCTCACACTTGCCATGGTGAGAAAGAAAGTTTACCAGCCTTTAGGCAGCTCCCTGAGCCTAGGCTCTGACTCTCATGATTGTGCTAAGATAGCTCTTTGGGTTCACTGAAGCCAGCAGAACAAGGACCTATGAAAAACATTGCCCAAATAGACACTAAGTCTTGAGGTCAGGTCCCTTCTACCTCTCAGCACCCCAAATTGAGATCCTGGGATTTAGAATGCTTTTTCTCATTCAGGCATCTGCTCCAATATCACAGCCTCAAGGGCAAGCTTTCCTTGCCATCCTATATTAAACACAGACCCCTCTTTTACTTTACTCTGGTTTATATTTCTTAGAGCATTTATCACTTCCTGACAATTTATATTTATTCATCCATTTTTAGTCTTTCCTATCAGACCCCAGTGACTCCTGGGAGATAGAGACTATGTTGTCTCCTTTTTCACAAAATCTCCTATGTGTAGGACAGAAGCTGACAGGTAGGTACTCAATATCTGTCAAATGCCTGTGCTGACTGGTCTCTGCAGGAGGTAAGAGAGAAGGCATATGTTGGCCAATTGAACTATTTTAATTTCTCGGCCACGATTATTTGGAGGATGAGTGAGATTAAAAATAAAAAGTCACACCTTATGTCGGTGTGACTCAACACAAAATGACTAACCCCTACTCAGTGCATTTGCATTGAACTGAGGGACCTGGGGAGGCCAACACCAGGAAGCCCTTTGCAAGGAGAGACAAGGGCACAGCCCCTTTCAATGATCCTCACAGACTTTTATTGCAATCTCAGGCATAAGAAAACAGTACAGTGGCAAGCTTTAAAGAGAGAGTTGAGGTTAAAAAACAAATGTTTCTTTAACTGAATGATTTAACTCTTTTTTTTTTTGCATGATTTAATTTTTAACACTGTTTTCTGCACTTCTGTCTTGCCTTTTTCTTATCACTGCTAAGCATGACTTAGGGCTGGGACAGCAAGCTGTGTCTAGTAAGCATTGTTTTTAGTACTCATGGTCAGCAGTGATTCTTGGGTTTTGTCCAGATTAGTCTCTCCATAGTTCCTATGTGAACTTTGAACCCTATGCATTATCCTACAACCTCACACCATCAAACATTTAATATGGCCTACAAAAACTTAACCACCTCTCTGTTTGTTTGAAATTTCTGCTTGTGACCTATGCCAACCTCTGAGCCTGTGGGTCCCCTCCTGCCTCTGGTTTCCCTGATTGAGAACCTCTGACAACCCGAGTTTCTGATGATGCTTCACATTCACTCTCTCTGCCTCACCAGAGATCCTGGCAACCGTGTTTTTAGTTCCAGCCAGCCAACCTCTTTCCTTTCCACTTCTGTACTTTTTGGTTTATTGGGATCAGAGTTTCTAGCCCTGTTTGACATTCCAGGTATAGTTAATCCTTGCCATGGTTGCTCAGCAGCCCTTCTGCTGCCAAAGACACCTGTGCAGGTCCCTCAAACCTGCCATGAATCACCACTCAGGGAAGTTCAGTAAGGAGAGAGACAGTCAAAACTTTTTGGCATTCTTTATTTCTTTTCATGGTGGAAGCCCTCTCTGTTTGGTAAAATTTTATAGATGCTACTTCTATAGATGCCCAAATGTTTTGGGCTTTCCCATCAGCAAAGCCAACCATAAAAATCAGAAAGCATGTAGGGAGGGTGTGAGTGTATGAGATCACAAGTTATAGAAGCCAGAACAGTGAGAGTGAGACTTGCAAAAGCAGAGAGATACTTGGGGCTGATTTTCATGCATTCATTTGAAACTAGGGGCCACAGTGGGGAGGAAACAGGGAGGGAGCAGGAACAAGAGCTGAGCAGATGAGGATCTTAGGATGACTCCGAAGGATAGAAGTTAAGACCTGGTACCTATACACTATTTCCTCACCAAGATCTTGCTAATACCCTAGTCTGGAATATCTGTTGCCCCATGGCAAAGACTGAGCTATCAAGGAATAGTCTGGATTTCTCTCAGGAGACATGATTCTCTTATTATAGTTTTCAAATCCTCCAAATCTGGAGATGCTATATCAATTTCCTAGAGCAAGTCTTCATCAGAGCAAGGTTTTATTTTTAATCTTTCTAGTAGGTATATGCAACCACACCCTTTCTAAGCGACTCCAAATCCTCTTTCCCTATGAGTAAATGAAGCATTGTGTACTTACACAACTGCCTTCATATGCTTTCGGTGGTTTCACTGCCTCAGTAGGGCTTAAAAATCTACACCTGTGTGCCCCATCCGGGAGCTGTAGAGATGAGGAGAAAGATGAGTCTGTGTTCCGTGGGGACTGAACGTGCTAGATTTAAGCCTCCAATTCTTCTTTTTGCCATTCTTCATAACCATTTCATAAACCCATAGAAGAACATGTTTTCTTTCTTCAAGCAACAGAGATGGGAAAAAATTAGGAGCAGAGTAAAGGCTGTTCTATGTGCCTGGATGACTCAGTCTAAAATAGTATTATAGCTTGGCAGCAAACCCACTTCAGGGAAGCTGGTAGGAGACTAAAATAAAAGTTAAATTGAGGGGGTAAATCATTTTATCGGGCTTAGGATTTTTACTTGATGTAATGAGATTCTCAGTGTAAAATGAGTTAATATGTCTGCCTAAGGGCATAAATATTCCAAGAAAGAATTTGAAAATACAGATCCAAAGTAGCTAGCAGTCTGAAATAACACAATTCAGGGCAGTGAAATTCTCGTATAAAGTTTGGCACAATATGCTTCCTTTTGAACAACCTGATTAAATGCGAGTACCCCTTGCTTGTCATTAAGGGAAAAAAGAAACCACAAAGTGTTAGGCTTTTTTTTCTTTCGAAGACTTTTCTATTGTGTTCTATTTTCTTCCTCTTCTTCCTCCTTCTCATTATCTTCTAGAAAAACTATGCTTGTTTTTGTACTCCAAAATGCAAACTGCATTCAAATTGTTCATAAAAGATGAAGCCAAACGTATTTCTGCATCCTTGCCCACTGCTGTCTGACTTCCCACGACTCAGATGCAGAGTGGGCCCATGGTGCACGCAGGGCAGAGCTCTGCTTAGCCCACAAACCCACAGAGGGGAATCACAGTGCTTCTTCTCAGCAGCTGACCCGGTGGCCGTCACACTTTCTCTCTTGCGTCCCCACTTCTGCTTCTTTCAGAGAACACTTTCCATCAGGCCATGTATGTTCCTCATGTCTCAAAAAGCGATGAGTCAGTCAAGCGTTGGGACCATATTGCCAGCCATTCTCCTAAAGGAAGCCTTCTCTTATGGAAGGAAGAGATGGCTGATACGTGAGTATCAGACACTTATTATCGAGAATGAAGTTGGGGCCAGAGTGAGAGGTCAGAGGCGTCCCTGGCTGCCTAGGCTGAATCAGCGGGGAGGGAGGTGTGTGAGAATGGCCTCTGTTTTGTTCTGTGCTGGCTTCCCATATCCTATAGGCACGTCATAACCTGTAGTCACACAGACACTCAGGTAGCATCTGAGGTAAGCCAAAGACCATACTCAATGATTCGAGCTTTTCAGTCCAGCTGCTTCCCCAGGAGAGGGGTCAGGACATGCCCAGGTCCTTGAACTGAGCCCTGCCTTCACTTGGGGCTGCCGAGTGGCAGGTCGAGGGACACTCTGGAGGTGGGCACTGCCACTGCAAGCCATGCCCAAACCACACAGCGTGGCTGCGGAGTTCTGAACAGAAACCAGAGCTTCAGGCTCTCTTTGAGAATGGCCCAAGCTGCATTTCCTCTTTCTTACCTCCCTCAAGGCCACGTCAACTCTGATCACCATGTCCTTGCTCGTCTGGCTTTGCGGTAGAGAAATAGCTGTGTTACATAGAGAGGGCCACCTCCGATGGAAGAACCCACTGATGCTTCTGTTTCCATTTTTAAAAATTGTTTATTTTCACCACTTAGTTCATCTTTGACAGTCTTGATATGCTGATGTTCCTTTCTGGCCTTCCATGTGCACAGAGATCTGCTTATTTAAGAAGCAGAATTTTTAAGTCCTCAAGAGCCGTGGGATAGGTGGTTGTTGCTATGACAACTTTTTTTTAAGGAAAAAAGAAAACTAACCTTGTGAATGGACACATAAGAAATCATAAGAAATGAAAAAAAATTATTTCCCTTATTACAGAATGTAGCTGGAATGATGAAGTCTCCCTTAGCCTCATAAAAACATTTGTGTGAACAATTTCCATGCTTTGGATTGAGCATAGCAAGCTGTGGGCTCTGAATTCTCAGAATAACGTTTTCGTGTGAAACTCAAGCACTTGTATTCTTTTTCAAAGGCTTTCTTTAATTATGGAGGAGATGGCCAACATGTGGGACAGTGTCACCGGCAAGCACCCCCAGGTTATGCGTATGCGGCGTCTCACTTAGAAACCTCACATTGGTCTTTGAATGTGCTCCACTGATAAAGATGTGCTATTTCCTTTTCAGAGCTATGGCCTTGGCAACTTCGTGTCAGCTTTTTCAGCTCTCACAGCAGGGAAATTCAGGTGAATTCCAAACTGTGATTAGAGAGATCTGAGTAGAGTTAAAAGAAGTCAAACAATGGGAAAGAAGAACACTGGCCCAGACGTACATGCACACAGAGCAGCTGTGTGCAGAGATGAATTGCATCTGCGTATGGCCGTGTTGGCGCTTCTCATAAAGCGATGAGTTTGCTGGGAATAGGTACAGGTCAATGGGAGAGGAAAAAAAAATCTCTCTTTCTACTGCCAAAAGTAATAAAGAGGAAGAAAAAGGCACCCGTGACGCTAGATATCATAGAGGAAAAAAGAGTGTCACTTAATGATATTGAAAGTTTAAAAGTGCTGAGAGAAGTGAAGGCAAGGAATGCAATTCTGTGTGCTCGCTGGTGAACACAGATGATGGGAAGGGTTTGAATTGATGCATAGACAGATCAAGGGTTACTGGATTGTTCTGTCCTTCCCACTCCCCTTCCCACCCCCGTACTTTCTGACTTCTGGCTATATTTTCTTTGATGGGGAAAATGATAGGCTTGATAACACACGATGATCGTCATCCAAAGATCAAACTTCATTAGACCCTTCCTATTTGGGAGCGTGAAACTGTCTAGTCAAAAGCAATTCCCATATGTGACCTTTATTTAACAAGCAATTAGACCCAATCCTCACGCTTTGAAATATCTTTGGTTATCGAGATCAACTAGGATACTATTTTAAACAGGCTTTTAGTATCCTTAGATGTCCTGCAATATACGCTCCTGGAAATTTCACTGAAGCCTCTCAATGCCATCAGTCTCTAAGTCTCCCCTGGGGTAGATTTTAGTTCTCTAAACAGGATTTTGTTGTATACCCATATTTATTCTGAAATAAAACCCAACCAAAAGAATGCCTGGTTGAAAAGTGAAGCTTTCTCTTATGATACCTGTGTTGATATCTGTGTTTCTGGTGGCCTGGTTCCCCCTTCTATTTTTTCTGCTTCAGAACCATACAAAGATTTCTACTACATATAACTTGTTTTTCTAACCAGAAGAAATGGGCAAACTATGCCTTCTACCCAGTATTTGAACAAGAAATTACAGCCTCTCTGCATCCTTTCTTGTATAGAGGAGTAAAACAGAAAAAAATGAATGAGATAAAGAGAAGGAATCCGGCAAGATGACAGAATCCTCTGTTCAAAAGTTCAACTGTGTACCTACAAAATACAGAGAATTGTTCCAGCTGTTGTGAAGGACCTGGAAATGATAAGGCAATCTCCACCCTGCAGCTCCCTCCAGCTGCTGTCCTTCCTCTCCTTTCCCCGGTCCGGTTTTTAGGAAGAATAAGTTAGCCGCCTTGCTTCCCTTGTGTGATCACTCACCCTCTTATCAACACATTGAACTTTGGCACCTGTCCCCAGCCACCATCAAAAGCCAGGTGCCTTGTCACCGGTGTCCCCTGGGGCACTTGGCAAGTGGCTCACTCCCTCCTTTAAACCCTCTCCTTGCCTTTGTCATCTTCCAGCTGCTTCCCTCCTCCACATCATTCCTCCCCTTCCCGCTCCTTCAGTCTAGATGTTCCCAGATCTGATTTTTATCCCTTTCTCTTCTCACTCCTTGCTCTCTATCTGGACACTTACAACCACATTCATTCCTTTAACTGAATGCTTATGTGCACTCCTACCCAATCTATATAGACGCCTAAAGCTCTCTTCTGAACTGAAAACCTAGCCAGCAAGGGGATGTCAGTTTAGATTTTCATAAACCTGAAAATCTAGCTAGCAAGGGGATGTCGCCACACATGGTCCCACAACATCTCATACTCAACACACCCAACCTTAAACGCATCACTTGTCTTCTTGCCACCACCCCCCGCCATGAGATACGCTCTTCTCCCTACATTCCTTTTCTCAGAAAATGGCTCCATCATTTACCTGGTCTCTAGGACAGAAATCTGGATTTGGCCCCAAGTCCTTTCTCTCTATCACACTTCCCACGTGAAATTAATTATACATGTCATTCTGCACCTGGTTCCTAATTTCTTTCCTGTCATCTCCATTCCCTCTGCCTCCACCTTAGCCCGATCTGGCTCTTGCTCACTGTGTGCTAACTATCTCCAATCTGCTCACAAGTATTTGGTTGTTAGAGTTATTTTTCTAAAACATATTACAGACCGTGTCATTTCCCTACTTGAAGTTCACTGGCATCCCCCAGGGGTCTTCATAGTTAAGCTCAAGTTCCTCTGTGTGGTGTCTAAGGCAGAGAGGTCTTCTGCACCTCGCTGTGGCTCATTCCTTACCCACCTGCACTCAGCCTTGCCCAGTGTGTCCAGTTCTCTGAGGGCCTCCCTGTGACTACAAGACTTCCCTGGAAGAGCCCTTAGCATGACGGGGAAGATTCCTCCAGTGAGTACACTTCATAAAGAGCGTGGATTTTCACTCAGGAACATTTGGCTTACTGACTGTCTAGACAATCTTTGTCAAGTTCTTTACATTTTACAGCCTCATTTTTCTTGTTTATAAAATGCGGTTTCTTATATCTACCTCCCGAGAGTGTTGTAAGGATTTAATAATAGTAATAGCTGGTGTTATTGGGCACTTTGTATGCGGCAGGGACCCCACTTGTATTCACTTAGTTCGTGCCGCAGCTGATTGTAATTAGTGTGTATTTTACAGATGAGAAAACTGAGGTGCAGAACTTAGGTGACTTGTCCAAGGTCACCTTGGTGGCTAAGTGGGAAAGCAGGGGTCAGAAATGCTATTTGAGAGTGCCCCCATTGAGTTGTCCCTCAATAAATGCTGTTTGCTCCCTTCTTTCATGATACATAATGAACTCAACCAACTTTTATGGAAGACCCAGAAGACTAAATAAAAATAATAGCTTACTATTCAAGATAGGGAAAACCAGTGTTTTTCCTACTCTCACTCACCACAGGATACTTTTGATACCAAATGTGTGCGGGCTTTTACCCACACACCAACCACACAATTTTTTAGTGGACATCAACTGGGTGTCCTGTAATTTAAGTCAATGATGACACTTTCTTTTTTTTTTTTTAGAGACAGTCTCACTTTATCGCCCACGGTGGAGTGCTGTGGCATCACAATTCACAGCAACCTCCAGCTTTTGGGCTTAGGCGATTCTCTTGCCTCAGCCTCCTGAGTAGCAGTGACTACAGGCGCCCGCCACCTGTTGCAGTTTGGCCAGGGCTGGGTTTGAACCCACCTCCCTTGGTATATGGGGCCGGCGCCCTACTCATTGAGCCACAGGCGCCACCCAATGATGACGCTTTCTACACAGAGATAGTACTGGGATCAACAGGCTGAGGGCTCAGCTCCACAAGACTGCCTCTCACTTCAAACGACAGTCACAAGGCCTAGGTTATGAACTGTGCTCTGGCCAGCTGGCTATAAATTATGATTCCCACAGCCCCCTCCCCAAGTTGGATTAATTTAATAAAGTAGCTCACAGAACTCAGAGAAGTATTTACATTTACCAGTTTATTATAAAGGACGTTACAAAGGTCAAGAACCAACAGCCAGGTGGAAGAGGTTCGCAGGGGTAGGCAGGTGGAAATAAGCGTGGCGCCTCCGTGCGCTCTCCGGAGCACCGCACCCTTCGTAGCACCGCCCCCTCTCCGGAGCACCGCCCCCTTCGTAGCACCGCCCTCTCTCCGGAGCACCGCCCCCTCTGCAGCACCGCCCTCTCTCCGGAGCACCGCCCCCTTCGTAGCACCGCCCTCTCTCCGGTGCACCTCCCCCTCCGCAGCACCGCCATCTCCGCAGCGCCTCCTTCTCTCCGCAGCGCCTCCCTCTCTCCACCGCCCTCTGCGGAGCGCCGCCCTCTCCCCGCAGCGCCGCCCCCTTCGCAGCGCCTCCCTCTCCCCGCAGCGCCGCCTTCTCTCCACCGGCCTTTCTCCGGAGGGCCAACCTCTCCGAGGGCCGCGCTCTGGGAACCTCCAAGTGTCAGCCATCTGAAAGCTCCCCAGACCGGTTTCTTTTGGGTTTTCATGAAGGCTTCATTAGGTAGCTATGATAGATTAAAGCACTGGCCTTTGGTGATCCACTAAACCTTAAGCCCTCTCTCGTCTCTACCCAGAGCTCTCTATCTCCCAGACGGCAGAGCAGGAACTTAAATCTAGGTCTCTACTGTTAAAGCTTGGGCTAACAACCACTGTAATACACTGTCTTAAAAAACATTAGAAGACACAAGACGGCGTTTGTCATCTTGCCATGGGGACTAAAAAACGCAAAACAGCAGTTATAAGCCCCCAAACATTAAATATACAAGGGAAACCAACCATGGATCGAGTGGCTGCCCAGAGTGATCACAGTTAGGAGCGAGTTCTGGGCTGGGATTTAAGGCCAGTGGCGGTAATACTCTGGTCAAACAGAAAGACTCTTCGAGTGGCCGTGGTGTGTACAGACACACAACAAATTCGGAGAAGTTATCATAGCTAAGGATGCATTTCATCCTCTGAAGGTCTCACTCGTGGACGCAGGATATCAGTGGTGGAGCAGGCACAGTCAAGCAGGGAAGGCTTTGGGGTGGGGCTCAAGTCCCCGTGGCTTCAATCCTGCTGACATCTTGGATTAAAAGCAACTGCAGGGATGCAATTGGTGAGCTTTCTCAGTTTAAATCTGTCCAGCACTGTGTCTTAAAAGCAAATGAAATAAACAGCAGCAATATTTGTGAGGATTACGAGCTTCCTGAATTAAGACTGTGCTTTTAATATTTTAAGCAGACTCAAGCAACACTGTAAACAATTTTCTTTAATGAGTGGTGCAGAACGAGCTCCAGTGTCTATCTGACACCCATTCGTAATGGGGCAGACAGTTCTTTCCCCAGATACCCAAAGCTCAGGTAAACTCTGCTTTCTTTTTAAGTTGATAAAAGTTGATTCGTCATCACACTTATTGATAGGAAGGAACTGTAACATGTTCTTGTCTAAAGCTGACTTTGTGAAAACCATAAGCATGTTCTGGGCCAGGCTGCGTCTCCACATATGGAGAAGGGCTGTCTTCCCAGCTTACTGCTTTGACCCAGAGAATTACCACTGATGGAGTTTTGACCAGTTAAAGGTTTTATTTTCTAACGTAAGTGCAGAGTTTTTTTCCTCTTCAAAGAATATGGCCACACATGAAGAATTAGAATCTGTCAGGTGGAGAATTCATCTCAGTCATGTAATTACTGGGCTGAGCAAGTGAGATCAAAGTGAAGGCACTGTGCTGCTACAGGAGATTGCTTCAAAGAAGAGTTGGACTGCAAACAATGTAAGGGCTTTATTGTCCCCCATTTAACATCATTCAAATAATCAAGATGCGTTTTCCATAAAAGGCAAATAGTGAGATTTTAATGCCTGATTGAAAAAAATCTGCATTTAGATCTTTTCGAAAGCAAAGGCACTTTCTCTCAGCCATTAAAAACTCTCATTTCAAGGCATGAAAGACTTAAATTGCCTCAAGTGTAGGTTTCAGTCTGTTGTTTTCGATTATAACCAAATATCTTCGTAAGCTTCTTCACGTTTCATAGAGCTACTTAGGCAGTGCCCCCCTGAGATGTGTCTTTGATGTGAAAATAAACATAGACTGGAGTGAAAGCGGAGTTTCTCTCTAATAGAGTGTCTGTCTAAACGTCATAGCTACTCAGTCTAATGTGAGACGGGAGAAAACGCTCATCAACACTTTACATTGAACCTAGATACGGTTGCCATAAGAAAAAATATTTCTTCAAAAGTTTCAAAAGAATGATGACATCAACACCAAGAACATCAAAGGAGCTGTTTGGTGCTTTCAGGTGCTTTGCCAAACTCCCTCTAAATGCTGCTTAACATTCCTTTGTAATGGAGTTAAAGAGGAGCCTGAAATTGCAGGGACCTCTTAAAAGGTCTGTTCTTCCCACCTCTGTCTCCAGGTGATGGCATCCAAACTGTGAAGTCATTGCAGTCCTGGGTTGTCTAAACACGATTCAGATGGAACTTTTATTTTCAGAATGTTCTTGTGCATTAAGGGGAGAATAGGTGGAGATGTAATCTCTGGAGCTCCCCTGGGTATGCATGCAGAGATGCGGAGATGCCATAGGTGAAGGCAATAAAAACCCTGCTAGAAGTCCGCTGTCACAGCGGCTCTCATTCTCTCTCTCACTCTCTCTCTCTCTCTCTCTCTCCTTCCCTTTTCCCTCCCTTCTCTTCTTCCTTTCTCCATCTTTCAATCTAGTTTCTCATTCTGGCTTCTGTCCTATCTCTGTAGAATTGCTTTCTCCTTCTGTCACTGCCCATGGCTGAGAATGACTTCAAGACTTGCCATATCTTTCATTTCAAATGCCCATGGATATTCCTGAAAAGGTCTTGTTTCACTTCTGGATTGAGGAAATGCCGAAAGAGCATCTCAGAAGTTCAGATTGAGTCAAATCTTGATCCAGTCTGCTGGGGCTGGAGGAAATGGGAGGTTCCAGATCAGGTCCCCTCTGCTAGAAAATGTGGGGCCAGATTCTCAGAGAAGCTGGGTTAGCAAGGGCAGTATTGAGTAACATGCTTATTTCAATATTATTAATAACTATGTAGATGACACATGTTCCATGCAGAAAGATTAAAAAACACAGACATGAGCAAAATAGAAAAAAAAAATTCCTATATCATCTCACCACCAGAAAATACCCATCTCAGAGTCTTTTCTTCGAGACATTTTTATTTGTTTTAAACAATCTTTTTGATCTTGTATTTCTTCAGCGTATATTAAGGATGAGACAATGTGATCAACAACACAGATGTGGCTCAAGCTTCCCTCCCTCGAGCTTATTTTATAACGGGGGGAAAGACTTAAAAATTGGAAATTCATTGATAAAAATGATTGGAAATTGTACTAAGTACTATAAAGGAAACAGTTAAGGGAGTGAGATGAAAAGCAACAATGAAAATATATCGTAGACTTGGTCATGGAAAATCCCTGCCAGGGTCATGTTAAGGTGAGGAAAGACATTGACTGTGATGAGACCAGGGAGAGTGAGGGGAGGCCAAGTATGTTCCAGTTAGAGGGAACAGGAGGTGCAAAACATCTGAAACTGAAATGGTCTTTTATGTTCTTAGAATTAATAAATAAGCAGTGTAGCTGGGCTTTGGTTGAGAGGAAGATCCCTTTGGTTGCACCATGGGGAACACACTGGGGACAGAGAGAGGCAAGTGGTAGGTCACATTCTCAGAACCTAGCTGGGGGATCTGTGCTGGGATCTCACTGTGCTTAAGCAGAGGGGGCCTGGAGGCAAATGAAGAGAGAAAGAGATGGGGAAGGATGGAGCCTTTAGCACCCGTCTCAGTTTAGTAAGCCACTGAAGACGGAGGGAGAAATGCTTCTGTGAAGTTAGGGGTAGCTGTGTTTTATATTATTTTATGAAAAGATGAGAGCTGTTTGGCAGCTATGTTCAAACCCCAGAACAATTAATAGCCAGCCCTGGGATGGTGTTAATGCCCTATCCCTGCCATATGAGTTTAGCTGATGTTCAAATTGGCCGACATTTTAGAATGAGTCCAATTCCTACCACCACAAGAAAAGAATGGCAGCCACTCGGAATATCCATGCTTTCTGTACCTCTCCCCCACTTCTTAGCTGTGCCTCAATTCCCAGCACCTCTACACCAGACAAAGAGTTGCTAAGGATTAGCCCTATGGCTTATAAAGGGGGCATGGTTCATGGGCAGTGGCAGAGAAGCATAGATGCCCCGTCAACTGACTCATCTGATGTTCCCAGACCACTGAATACCTGATAAGTCCAACCATCAGGCCGCCATGGAGTACCTCCCTGGGTGGAGCTGGACTGGGCTTGTGGGAGTAGATGAGAAGCACAGGGCACCATCTGTGCCACTGACTTTTGTAAATATACCGAAGTTAAAAACTCACAGACCTGAATCAGTTACCAAGAACAATATAAGGCAGAAAGTGCTAAAGTCATGAAAGCAGGGAGAAAGAATATGAGGGGAGGTAGGAGGACTTTGCTGACAGGGCTCTCCAAGCAAAGGGTGGGAGAGAAGCACGTGACTGATGGCTCTTAATGTGTTGTACATTCTGCTGAGGGGACATTTAGAGATTTCCGGAGAATGGCCAACATTTTAGACATAGCATTTACTTTGGATTCACTTTGATATATTTTGGGCAAAAAGTAAGTAATGGTTCAAGTATTTCAGGCAAAACTGTTGGGGTTTTCAGGCTATAATAGAAATTGTGTTCATTTCTCTATTAAGTACAGAGAGTCCATATCTGAATGGCTCCTGCAGATCCTTGCCTTACGACAAGTGCAGCAACTAGTCGGGATGGGTAAAGACAGAGTCAGCAGGGTGACCACACTGGTTACTCCTGGGTGGATCCAGAATGATGCTGCCTGTGACAGTACCCTCTATGGGAAAATAATTCTGCTTTGATTTTTTAAATTTAAACACCCCCTGTTGTTGAACAAGTGCCATTTATGCTGCAGAATATCATAATATTATGAAAGATCGTGTCCATTTCAATATCTGAGGGGCACTTCATTATAAGGAGTAGGGTTCCTTTCCTGACCTTCCATGGCAGTTACTCCCCATAACTGGGCCACCTCCACAGAGCAATGATCACACCATATCACCAATTTTTACTTTGTTTCCCAAAAGACTAATAAATTCCTTTTTTTTTGAGACAGAGTCTCACTATGTCGCCCCAAGTAGAGTGCTACAGCATCACAGCTCACAGCAACCTCAAACTCTTGGGTTTACGCAGATTCTCTTTTCTTAGCCTCCCAAGTAGATGAGACTACAGGCACCCACCACAATGCCCGGATTTTTTTTTTTTTTTTTTTTTTTTTTGCAGTTGTCACTGTTGTTTAGCTGGCCCAGGCAGGGCTTGAGCCCGCCAGCCTCGGTGCATGTGGCTGGCGCCATAACTACTGTGCTATGGGTGCCAAGCCATCCTTCTTTTTTTTTTTAATTTTTGTTAGAGCAATGTTTTAGGGTCTTTTTGTGCTTTAACCATTTTGATCTTTGCAACAACGGTCTAATACAGCATTTTTCAACCTTTTTAATCTCATGGCACACGAACCAATGGTTAAACCTATATGGCACATTTACATTACACCAATCAAAAAAAAGAGAATATACTTACTGTGCTTTGAACTTCTTTCAAAAATAATTTAATTAATGATCTTTAAAAATTTTCATGGCTCACCTAAGATCCTGCTGCCGCACAGTGGTTGACAATCACTGCTCTGATACATTTTAATAGGTGCCCGTATGGAATACATAGTCAGTGCTTTGGTGCTAAATAAATATCTCTTGAACGGACAAATGAACAAATTCAGTTTTACAGATGGGGGCAGGGAGCCGGTTTTGTTTTCTTCCTTTTTTATTTTTCTAGCACATGCCTGGCACAGAGGACAGCCAGGATAGGATGACAGTGGAAATGTCAGACAAGCTTAGGTTCAAGTTCTGCCTCTCTTACTAAAAAGGAGCTGCCAGAGACGGAGCTCTGCCTGAACTCAGAAGGCTGCTGGTGCTTCCCACGCATCTTGCTAGTGCCCATTAAGCCTTGAGACATAGGTGTTCTTGTCCTGGTCACACAGGTAAGTGACGGGCAGAGGCTATACAGTAAATGTGAAGAGAATGCCGTCTGCAGCCCCAGTTTTTTAGCACTGAGTCACACGCTCTCTCTCCATCCCGCAGGCTCCTGTCCACCTAGATAATCAGGATGCCACCCTCTCAGGGTATACAGGGGTGCTGGCGCTCTTCCCCTCTCCTCAATGAATGTTTTGTTGGTTGATGATAAAGTTGGAACATTCTTCGAGGGGAAGTGATGGAAGTGTCCAAACTGAGAAAATGCTATCATGAAGTGTGTTTTCTTTGCCCTGTAATGGAGCATGTGTTTCTGAGCAAGTTCCAACTCTTTTAGTTACTGTGCTACAAGCCTGCCACGGAAACTAAAAAGGGGGAAGAAGGGACAACATCAAAGACATTTGAATATGGGCGAACTTGCCATTTGGTATCTTTAGAGGGACGATACCAATTGGCTTTCTCTACGTAGATCCCGCACTTGCAGTGCTCTGGCTTCCACATAAAACCTTATCTGGGGCTTCATAAATACATAACAGCTTCATAGTGACTAACGCAGTCACATTTCTCGGAGTCCAACCCTGGTGGAATAAAGTCATAGGACAAAATTTCAATATCTAACATGCCTTTCCTGACCCCTCCTACCCCAAACAAAAATCTCCTGAAACAATAAACAAAATACCCTCAGGTGTTCCATAAAGGAGGGCCCGGCAAGTGACTGACATTCACACAGGAAATGTGAGCTGGCCCCACCGCAGCCCTGGTGTGGTCACCAGGTGGGACGGAGAGTCGCGATGGGGCTTGGAATTGTGTCAGCAGCGTCAGCACGGCTTTGAGTCCCTCACGAGACTTCACACACTCCTTCATTTTGAGTTCACAGAGATATTGATGAACTTTCTTCATTCCAGTTCTCATGGCTTCACATTCCTTTGACTTTAGAAGAAAATCATCTTCTTCTTTTTAGAAGAAAATGATCACTCAAGCAAAACTCTACGGAACCCCTTAATTGCTTATGAATTAGCCACAGCGGCCTTCTTGCCATTGTTGAGTATTTCCAATACTGAGGTCAACAAACACACTATTATTTGAACACCTGTGGTACAGCCTGCATCATGGTGTGTCCTGAAAGTGATTCAGAGATGTCTATGGCAGTGTCCACCCTCAGGGAGCTAAAATCTGGTTGGGCAAATGCAATGACTCTGTGGACACAGCGGACCTCGGGACTTATAGGGCCAGGTAAGATGTCAGAGCTTTCTGATGTCTTCAGCAAAAGCATGAAAACCCCTTCTCTAGAAAAGCTCTAGAAAGCCAGGGAGGAATTGCTGTCACCTCCAAGTATTATGATGAACTAGAATTTACTCTTTCAGGATCCCAAATGTTTTTGCTTCAAGAAACAAACCAAGAGTTGTGTGTTACCTTCTGAGTTGATCTCTTTCAAATGTTATCTGTCTCCAGCCCTCTCTCTCATCAGGTGTGAGTGAAGTGACCTGAGGAAAGTTCACACGTGAAGGAACCAAAATTTCCCCTTGGGTATCTAGGCAGTGGCAAATTTGGTTCTTGTGTCTATGCCTGGTTGAGAAAGACAGAAATCTACTTGGGAGAAAAAAAGTGACCTATGGACTGAATTGTTACCTTTGTGTGGCGCATTCCCTGTTTCTAGGGCAGCACAGGAGACAAAGAATGCATTTGTTTTGTGAAAAGGGATGGGGGCAGGGGAAGAAGCAGAAACCAGAGGATTGTGCAATAATGGTGTTTTCCAATCCCTCCAGAAAGTTGATGTTTCAACTCCTTTGGAAGAGTAAAGCTTAGCCGTTTAAAAAGGAGTTTACTGAGGGACCCCAGCCGGATTCTGCCATATGCTGGATTCTCTTTTTTTCCTGGCCATTCTCAGTACCTCTAGCCCCAGTCCCTGGGGGGCAGGCAGACCACTGTGTCTGGACGCAAATAGCATCGACGTGTTCAAATGGAAGAATGAGAACAAAGTTGAGAGTAGAAAGAAACAGTTTGCTGGATCTCAGCAAAGGAAGGACAGTGATTCCTGTGTCACATGCCAACCAGACTGGACTTGCTGTGTTGGAATCATTCCCCAAAGAAGCCCTTCCTGAGATGGCTAGTGAAAGGGGGTCATTAAATGCACACGTTCACAGATTATTAAGCATAATTTTGGGGTGCAGGTTTATCAGTCCATAAACCTAGGTAATAGGAAAACTGTAATGTTGACACGTAGCCCTGAGTGGACGCTTTTATATCCTGCCTATAGCTTAATCATCTGCAGATTTCCCTTCATGCCAGGGATGATTTGATAGGCTATGGTTCAGAACCCTCTGAGTGCTTAGTAAACCTTTCAGACTGGCTGAGTGGCCCTTTGTCTCTTACCTGCCCTATACGGGAGTCTTGGGGGTGAGGTCCTAGACTTTCACCATCAACCCCCACCAGTGACGTCACTCCTGTCACCCTGCCACCCCTCTGCATCCCAGACGCCCTCACCCTGCCCTATGCCTGGATGGGCCTTCCTTCTGTCAGCCTTCTGGCTTGGCTGTCGGTCCACAGTGTCCAGCTCAGTGCCAACATGTGCCAAGGTGAAGGCTGGAAGGGAAGGGAGCTGTGTGGTGAGTGACTCAGAATTAGGACTTTGGAACCAGACAGACCTGTGCTGGGGTCCTGCCTCCCTGTGCTGACTGTGTAATCTTGACATCTGGAGCCTCCATTTCTTTACTTGGGAAATGAGCGTAAAAATACAGGTTTCCGAGAGCTGTGAGAAAGGGTTAAACAAGCCTCTGCACCACAGAGGGCCACCTAAAATAAGCCTTCAGCGCACAGCGAGAGGGTCCCTGGGCCTCAGGCACTCTTGTCTTTGAGTGCCTCTTCTTCTTTGAAAAAATATTCAGAATTATGTTTTATAACTATGGTGGCATGAAGATAAATATCATTTATTAAAACACTTACTCTAAAAGCTCATTTTTCCCCCGACTGTTTTCAAATAATACATCTTTGTGGGCCACTAAGACTATCGTAGGCCCTGGGCACTGTGTCTGCTGTGCCTCGTGGGGAAGCCGGCCCTGGTGAGGGACTGGCTGTGGCATCTTCCCCTGCCTTTTCAGGGTTATTAACTGCTCTCTGGAAACCGCTGTCCCCTCTGCCCCTCAGAACATGTGTTGCCCTTATACTTCTCCCCACCACCCCCCAAACAACCAAAAGGTCCCCCGTGTGGCGCTGCCAACTCCCCCAGGCCTCTTTCCATCTAAACCCCGGTCCTCATTCCCCATCTATCACATGATCCAGTCTTGTTCCCTTTTGGCTTTTTTCCTGTCCTGGTGAGTTGAATTTTCTGTTAAACTCTTTCTCACTGGGGTAATAATGACTGTCTTCCTCCTCTACTGTTTCCAGAGTATTTGCATCTTGAGAAATTCTATACCATAGTTCAAAACCTCATACCAGGTGGAAGAATTTTAGTCCAGGAGAGAAAGCATTTCAAAGCAGAGAATGAACTTGGAGAACCACTGATTGCACTGTGCTGTAGCTTGGTGCCTACCGCATGTGGACATGCAGGGACCTTGGTGATAGGACTGTGATTAGAAGCTTCTGGAAGGCAAGGCGCAGCCTATCCCCAAAATTCTCTTGGGGAAGGATCACACCATATGGCATTCTAATGAGATTTCCTTTATCCTGATGGAATCACACATCACTTCCTCTATTCCCCATCTAGACGTCCCTCCCGCTATGCCTGTGGACACAGTGCTAAGAAACAGACCTCACTCCCTCAGGGCAGGTTGTTTACTGGGTTCAGGCTGAAAAGTGATCTCAGAAATCATCTCATTTATACAGGGGGGACTCTGAACCACAGAAGTGGAATATCGTCCCTAAAGTAGCAGAGCCCCCAGAATCAGGACTGTGTCTCAGGCTTCCTAAGGACATGGTGTGGCCCCACTCCCCTCCATCAGGGCCAGGGTGCTGAGGATGTGGATGTGGCCCCACTCCCCTCCATCAGGGCCAGGGCGCTGAGGATGTGGATGTGGCCCCACTCCTCTCCATCAGGGCCAGGGCCTGTATGCTGCAGGGAGCAGCCTGAGGACGTGGGACCAGGGCTCTGTGTGCTGCAGGGAGCAGCCTGAGGATGTGGATGTGGCCCCAGTCCCCTCCATCAGGGCCAGGGCCTGTGTGCTGCAGAGAGCAG
>NW_003852396.1:1201393-1214726 GCF_000181295.1 Otolemur garnettii | reverse complement strand
GGCCAGGGCCTGTGTGCTGCAGAGAGCAGCCTGAGGACGTGGTGTGGCCCCAGTCCCCTCCATCAGGGCCAGGGCCTGTGTGCTGCAGAGAGCAGGCATGCTGGTTTGCTGCCTGACTTTGCTGCTAGTAGTGTCTGTGACCTTGAAAAGTCACTCTGTTTCTAAACCCCAGTTTGCTCATCTGAAAAATGGGGGAGAGAGGAGAAATATTATTACCCTTCTAGAGTTATAAAGATTCCTAGAATTGATGTGAGAATGAGAAGGGACTATCCCTACAAAGCACTTAAGCCAGTGCCCACACAGGCCACAGGGAGTGAGCTTTGCTGCTCTCCTTGTTACCACTGCACTGCAACCATCGCTGATCCTTTTCCTGCCTCTGCATCCTGCCGCCTTGGAGACAGTGTCAGTGCTGGTTCCCAGAGAGTGTGCTGCCTGCTCAGGGCGTGGCCAGAGCAATGGGGGAATCTGGCAGAACAGGTCTTTTCAGAGCAGTGGAAAATGAATCAAAGGTGATAACCCAGGCCTGGAAAAAGCACCCGCTCCTTTGTGTGTTCTTTACTAGTTGTAAAGGAACCCTTTGCTGAAATAAATCAGAAGCAACATGGCTGCATCTCTGCCCTGAGCTCGTCCTGAACCGTGAGCTCAGACAGCGGCACTCTGAGTCTCTGCTGAACGTGCTGATGGCTGACAGTGGTGATGATGATGTCTGCACCAGTGAGTACACAGACTCGGAGGCAGAGAATTGTGCAGAGACAGCAGAGATGGGCGTTGGAGAAGCTTAATACCCAGCTAGAAAGTATGCCCTACCACTTGCGACAAATTGCTCACCACAGACAGTGAGGTCTCGGGGGACTTTGTTAGAACACTTGGTTGAAAGTAACAGAAACCCAATTCATAGTAGCTTAAGCAAAAGGGAAATTAATTATAAGATTCCAGAGTGTGTTAGAGAAAACAAGAAGGGCAGAGCTGACCTGCGATTCGAAGAGACTCCCAGATGCTGTCACAACATGCGTCTCTCCTCTCGGCCTCATTCTTTCTTTCTTCAAACTTACTTCCTCTGTAGCTCTGCTTGACATAATGAAATAACCACTCACAAGTTCTGAATCACTGTACAACCATCCAAAGAGAGCCTTGCCTCAGGTTTCCAAATCCAGAATTCCCATGGAAGAGAAAGGCTGATAGAGCGGCTTAGGTCGGGCTGCTCTCTCTGTTTACCAACCAGCGATGGAAGAAGGTTGTAGTAACCTTTTATATGGCACATCCACCATAACTATATACCTGCGAGGGGGCAAAACAGCAGACAAGCGGGACAGCTGTCACCGTGCGAGATGACGGAAGCCCAAGGCTCACACTGGGTCCTATGTTGCTTCCCAGCCATTCCCAGGCTCCTCATCATTCCACCTGAGATCTAGATGTCTGTGTGCTCACTGCCCCCCGCATCTTTGTGCTAGGTAGACCCTACCCTTAAACAAGCTAATTCTAGCATAAAAGAGTGGAAATAACACAGGCTTTTAAGCAACACAGACCCGGCATCAAAGCCCAGTTCTGCTATGCACCAGCTATGTGACCCTGGGCAATTTACTTAGCTTCTCGGAGCCTTGGTTTCCTTACCTATAAAATAAGGGTGATCATGCCTGTCTAATAGGGTTGTTGTGAAGATTAAGGGAAATAAGATAACCATATTTAAAGTACTTGACATATAACTCAGTTATGTTAATTTCCTTTCTTAATTAGGTTGCCTAGGAATCTTTAGAAGGCTGAGGATGTTGCAATACGGGGAAAGAGAAGGAAGGAGAACTCTCTATCTGGGAAGTATCTTTCTGCCTCGGGTATTTTATAATTATCCTGAGCAAACATTAAATAATTTGAGTGAGTCAGCACCACTGAAAAAGCCACACTTTGATACATACAGTATCTCACTCAATAGACAAATCAACAAGGACCTGCGACCAACAGTAGATTTTTTTCATGTTTCTTGTTAATTTATTGGTGTGGTTGTATAGCCTTTAAGCCTTTCTCCGTAAATTTTAGGGTTCATAAAGTACAACGTGATTGCTGTAGAGACACTCTCCCCTCTCAGAATGCAGTAACACATACTTTTTCTATAAACTGTTTACTGAGTTGTTACTACAGCAAGCACTTTCTAACCTTTTACATGCACTATCTCTATAATTAAGCCTTATTGTCCCCAATTTCTGGATTAGGAAACTGAGACTCAGATGAGCTCATTTACCAAGGTCACATAGAGCACAGAAATGGAACCTGAGTTTGGCCTAGTCTGCTCCCGGGGCCTGGGCTCTTAACCCTGTGCAACATCATGTCTCAACACCTTGGTTTAGTTACCAGATCTGAGGACAGGCAATAAAAGAAATGAATCCCTAGTACAGTCTGTGCATACAGTGTCTGATTTGGTCAAGGATGATCTCACGGCTTCTATGCACGCATCCACACACTGTCACCACGTGGGCCTGAATGCGAAGCAGTGGAATTGTAGATGCACTTATAGGAAGATAAACAGGTGAGCAAGAGGTAGAGTATCTTCTCGGGCTGAGCATAAGAATGATGGTAGGACTGAACCTATGAAAGAAACTAGCATTTCTGTCCCAGCCTTAGACTTGCCAGTGTTTTCTAAGTTGGCCACGGTGTGTGCAATGTGATCATCTGCAGGTGTGTGGAGTTGTGCATGCGTGTGGAATATTTGGGCCTGCTTCAGAAAACAGCAATGCTGTAGTGATTTTCAGTGATTGGTCTAAGGTGCTATGAATAACTTCTTGTGATATTTTGAAGGATTCTGTAGCTATTGACTTACGTACCAATCATGGGAACTAGTGTAGTTTCTAAACTAATTCATCTGCTCCTCTAGAAAATCTGTTTGTTTTGTCCTACTGAGAGTTTCGTTATCCAGGCATCCTCAAACTACGGCCCACGGGCCACATGTGGCCCGCCGAGGACATTTATCCGGCCCGCCGAGTGTTTTTGCCACTGCTGCCTGTCCTGCTTAGGAGCCGACTTGTCCCGGGGCCCACAGTCCACCCTCCAACGGTCTGAGGGACAGTGAACTGGCCCCATGTTTAAAAAGTCTAAGGACCCCTGGTCTAGACTACGCTTCATTTGTGCTTTTTTTTTTCCTTCCTCTTGTGTGTAAACAGAGGAACCAAAGTGTGACATTTGATTAGAAGCATAACCAAGTTAATGCATCATGTTTTTCTTTTTTATTCTCTTCTGTCTTCCAGCTCCAGGGTTCCTTGAAAAGAAAGCAGGTAGTTAACCTGTCTCCTGCCAATAGCAAGAGGCCCAATGGCTTCGTCGACAGCTCGTTCCTTGATATCAAAAGAATCCGCATCGGGGAGAACCTCTCTGCAGGATCAGGTGGCCTCCAAGTCAATAATGGACAAAATCAGATTATGTCCGGGACCTTGCCTACGAGCCAAGCCCCCCTGAGAAAGACCAACACTCTGCCCTCCCACACACATTCTCCTGGCAATGGGATGTTTACCATGGGCTTGAAGGAGGTGAAGAAGGAGCCGGGAGAGACTCTGTCCTGCAGTAAGCACATGGACGGCCAAGTGACCCAGGAGAATGTTTTTACTAATAGGTACGGAGATGACGCTGGAGAGCAGCTGATGGACCCTGAGCTGCAGGAACTGTTCAATGAACTGACCAACATATCTGTGCCTCCCATGAGTGACCTCGAGCTGGAGGACATGATCAACGCCACCATCAAGCAGGACGGCCCGTTCAGCATGGACTTGGGCCAGCAAGGCCAGAGGAGCACACCCAGGCCCTCCTTGCCCATGGAGAAGATAGTGATCAAGAGCGAGTTCTCGCCGGGCCTGGCTCAGGGCCCCGCAGGCTCTCCACAGTTGAGGCCCCCGTCGGCTGGCCCTGCGTTCTCCATGGCCAGCTCTGCCCTTTCCACATCGTCCCCCATCCCTTCAGTCCCTCAGAGCCAGGCTCAGCCTCAGACAGCCTCAGGAGCTAGCCGGGCCCTGCCCAGCTGGCAGGAAGTCTCCCACGCCCAGCAGCTCAAACAGATAGCTGCCAACCGCCAGCAACATGCCCGGCTGCAGCAGCAGCACCAGCCCGCCAGCTGGTCAGCCCTGCCCTCCACTGCGGGACCCTCCCCAGGTCCCTTTGGGCCAGAGAAAATCCCCAGCCCTTCTTTTGGTCAGCAGCCGTTCAGCCCACAGAGCTCACCCATGCCTGGGGTAGCTGGCAGCAGCGGCCAGCCGAAAGCAGTGTCCAGCTACATGTACAAGGCCAGCCCCTCAGCCCAGGGTGGGCACCTGGATGTGCTCATGCAGCCAAAGCCTCAGGACCTCAGTCGAAGTTTTATTAACAACCCGCACCCGGCCGTGGAGCCTTGTCATGGCAACACCAAGCCTTTGTTCCACTTTAACTCAGATCAAGCCAGCCAGCAGATGCCTTCAGTTTTACCTTCCCAGAACAAGCCTTCTCTCCTCCACTACACCCAGCAGCCGCAGCCGCAGCCGCAGCCGCAGCAGCCGCAGCAGCAGAGCTCAATTTCAGCTCAGCAGCAGCAGCAGCAGAGTTCAGTTTCAGCTCAACAACAGCAGCCGCAGCCACAGCCACAGCCGCAGCCATCTCAGCCTGCCCAGCCTCTGTCGAGCCAGCCTCTGCTGAGGTCACCTTTGCCACTTCAGCAAAAGATCCTGCTTCAGCAGATGCAGAACCAGCCCCTCACAGGACTAGGATATCAAGTCTCCCAACAACACAGACAGGTAAGTCTGTGCTGCTCTAACAGAGCAGCACTGAGCTTGGTCAGCGTGCTTGGATTACCATTATGTTTATGTAGGGACAGGATCAAGACCAAAAACAGCGATGATCTTGACAGATTCATGTGAAGACTTCATGAACTCTGGTCCATTTGTGGCATCTAGAGGCCAGAGCTGGTGTGTCCTTGCAGAACATTGTTGTCCTTAGGCTTTCGAGTGATCAAAGGTTCTTGCTTCTTAAGAATATTGCATTGTAGTTCATCCCTTCAGTGATAATCCAGGCGTCAGTCCAACTCGGGTATGCCCATGTTCATTCATCATCAAGGCAACGTGCACTCCCTGAAAAACTTCCATGTGCAAGATGTTGTGTTAACACTGAGTGTTGCAGTAAGACCAGAGGTGATGTTAAGAGTATTAAATGACCATTCGACACCATACTTCCAACAGGAATGTCTAAATGGCCGACCCATCCTAATGCGAGCTGAGTATCAGCCCTAAATAAGATCTGATCCCTGCCTGCAAGCACAGCCTGGAAAGGGAAACAGGCTTTAAAAGCTGTCACTTTAATACCAGGTAGAAAGAGTGGTGACCTTTCCACCTGGTGAGAGCACAGGGGTTAAGGGTCTCACACAGCAAGGGAAAGGCAGGGAAGGCTTCTGGAGGAGGCAGTGCCTGAGTTTAGAGTTAAAGGATGACATCATCATGACTACTGAGGAAAAAGATCTGTGGCTACCTTATATCCTTTTTTTTTTTTTTTTGAGACAGAGTCTCAAGCTGTCCCCCTGGGTAGAGTGCCATGGCATCACAGCTCACAGCAACCTCCAACTCCTGGGCTCAAGCAAGTCTCCTGCCTCAGCCTCCCAAGTAGCTGGGACCACAGGCACCTGCCACAACGCCCGGCTTTTTATTGGTTGCAGCCATCATTGTTGTTTTTGGTTGGCCTGGGCTGGATTTGAACCTGCCGGCTCAGGTATATGTGGCTGGCACCTTAGCTACTTGAACCACAGGCGCCAAGCCCTTACATCCTTTAGTTAATGTAAAACTGGTTTATTCAGCCCCAAATATGAACAATGTAGAGAGAAAGCTCTGTGCCCCCCAGTCATGTACTGGTGAGTAAGCCCCAGTCCCCAGGGAACTTGAAAGAAGAAACTCTTCCTGGCAGGAGAGCACTTTCTTTGTGCCTGTAATATGACATTATCTATCTGTCCAAGCACAAAGACAGCATGTTACACATCAAAACAGTATGTCAGGCCCAGCACAGTGGCTCACACCTGAAATCCTAGCACTCTGGGAGGCCAAGGCAGGAGGATCACTTAAGGTCAGGAGTTCAAGACCAGCCTAAGCAAAGAGAGACCGGGTCTCTACTAAAAATAGAAAAATTAGCAGAGCATCATGGCAAGCACCTGTAGTCCTAGCTGGAGGATGAGGCAGGAGGATTGCTTGAGCCCAGAAGTTTGAGGTTCTGTGAGCTAGACTGAGACCACAACACTCTAGCCCAGGTAAATGAGCAGACTCTGACTCAAAAACAGAAGAAACGGTATGTGAGGGCAGTCTGATGAGGCAGAGCCTAATTCCAGAGCATTCCTAGAGCAGTTTTCATGGCTGCTGCCCAGAGAGAATGCTGCAAACACGATAGCCATGCCCAGCTTAACCCTCCTGGCCTGCATGTGGGCCAGGAGGGAACGAGACTCGGCGAGTGTTCACAGTCTGTGCATAAGGAAAGCCTTCAGCTCTCATCCATTTAAGAAGTGTTGTTTTTTTTCTTCTTAATTGTAGATTATGGAGTAGAGTCATGTATATATTTTACAAAATTCCTTTTTTAAACACAGGCAATTTTGGGATCATTTAAAAACAAATTGTAGAACTACTTTCTAATTCTATATGTAGGCATTTTGATTTGGATGAATGTAGGTTAAATTCTTACATTGGCAGTCCTCGCTGTGTAACTGCAAGCAACTTCCCGAACTTCACTACGCCCATTTCTTCACCTCGGGGAGGGAGTGATAATAATATCTCTGAGGGTTATGTCGAGAATGAAACGAGATAATTCTCAGACTAGAGTCTAGAGCAGTGCTTCTCAACCTTCCTAATGCCACCATCCTTTAATACAGTTCCTGTGGGTCACGACCCACAGGTTGAGAACTGCTGGTCTAGAGTAAGTTGATTATTATTATTATTATAGGTATCATGGAAAGAGCCATAAATAACCAAGATGCTATTTTAAGCAAGCACTGCTGTTATAGAGAAGAGGCACTAGAGTGAGTCCCAAAAGCTAACATAAATGTTATCAGGGAAATAAAAGAGAACTATCCCTAATTCTCCCACTGTCCAACAGTATGATAGATGCATAACAATTTACTCTCCCTGGGCTCAGGCTTCTGACCATAAAATGGAAATTATAAACAACGAGATGGCAGCAAGTCAGGAAGCGCTGAACACTTACCCTGTAATGGGCCTGACTTCTGCCTCCCTCGTTGGCAGCATCTCATTTCACTAAATGAGGAAATACCATGTTACAGGCAAGAGAATTGAGGCATAGAAAGGTTCAGTACCTTCCCGAGGGTCACACGGATAATAAATAACAGAGCCAGGATTCTGATGGCCAACTTTGAAGCCCGTTCTCGGACCCTAGGACATGGAGCACAGAGGGAGGAATTGTTGGAAAGTCAGTGACCACTTGAATGGCTTTGGGGGATTCTCAGAAGCAATATTCCTTCTAATGTTGAGCCCTCTTTACATAATCTACATAGCACTTTAAATCCTTTGCAGAAAAAGAAGATCTTAAATCCGTAACCTGCAGAGCTATTACCAAAAGAAATTTTAAAAATATAAATCTGTGTGATCGTTGGCCCTCCTGAGGCAACATTATGGAATTAACCAAAATAAATACTTTGCAACAGGAAATATTATCTTTGGTGCCTCACAGGCCTTTTTGGGAACCTCCCTGCCACCTCCAGCATCCTCGGTACTATTTCCAGACATACGCTGCATCAGCTTCCAAGACCCAAGCACACCAAAGGGTGTTGACTGCCAATCAACAAACATCTTCCAAGTCTTAGATAAGTGATTACATTTCCAAATGGATGTGACACATGTGATGCCCAGATAACTTTCTTCTCCTCTTCGAGAAGACCCTTAGAAAGGGTAGAGACAGCGGCAGCATTTCAAGTAAAAGGCCTCCTCTTAACAGGCAGTAACTGCCCATTTAAAGCTTTACCCAAACTCTGTACATTGAACCATATCGTGCCCCAGCTCAATGATCCTATAAGCAGAGTCAGCATCCATAGCTCAATGGTTAGGGCGCTGGCCACACACACCAGGGCTGGCAGGTTCAAACTCCGCCCAGGCCTGCTAAACAGCAATGACAACAAAAAATATCCAGGCGTGTGGCGGGTGCCTGCTGTCCCAGCTACTTGGGAGGCTGAGGCAAGAGAATCGCTTAAGCCCAAGAGTTTGAGGTTGCTGTGAGCTGTGATGCTGCAGCACTAAACCTAGGGCAACATAGTGAGACTTTGTCTCAAAATAACTAAATAAATAAAGTCAAATGTCTGAGTTTTAAGAAAATATACTAGAGCTCTGTTGTCAAGTATTTGTTGCCTTCTTGAAAATATTCACCTGGAGAATAGGGTCATACAAATTTTAATGATACCATTGTTCAACACAGCTGTAGAATTTTCTCTGGGGATTGCCTTAGAGCCTATAGCACATTTGGTAGATTATTACCAATGCAATTAATATTCATCCTGTCAGGATGTTCTTTGAAAACAGTCAAGCAGGCTATGCCACTATGATGTGACAAGGCGGCATTTCAAGTGTGGTATGTAAACATTCTCTGAAAGCAATCCAAAAAATAAGTTCTTACTCAAGATGACAATTTTGAGAAGCAACATTTTTTCTCTTTTTTTGAGGTGAGGTTTTGCTCTGTTTTTCAGACTAGATCGTAGTGGTGGGATCATAGCTTAGTGCAGCCTTGAACCAGGGCTCAAGCAATCCTCTGGCCTCAGCCTGCCAAGTAGCTAGGACTGCAGGCAGGTGGCACCATTCCACCTAACTGTAAAATTTTTTTTGTTGGGTGGAGTCTCACTATTGCCCAGGCTGGTCTTCACTTCATGGCCTCAAGTGATTCTCATACCTCAGCCTATCAAGGCTCTAGTACAGGCATGAGCCACTAGGCCCATCCAACTTCCATTTCATATGCCTATTTCTTAGGTTCTTATGATTCTTATAATAACCATCCAGTATATTGCCAGTGATTCTCAGCTCAGAGTAGTTTTAAGTCTATCATCTATAATGGATAATAGATATGTATTCTCATGCCAGAACAGCTAATCTCTGTTGCGCGGGTCAGGGGAGGGACTGGGAATTAGGCAACCCTTAAGTGTATCAACTAAAGCATCCTAAATGAAAACATTAGTGATTTTTTTTTCTGCTTGTCATATTCACTTTGTGTCAAACATAGGAAGAATTACTGTGGGATCTGCTAACTGGAGCCCTTTACCCTTGGAAATGGCAGAAATCTTGGCTCTCTGCCACAAATGAGTAGATTGAATTTGTTGAGCATTTGCTTGCAATTTACCCAGTCAATGTGCAAGGGTGACATTTTTCTTTTTACCTTTCTGAACTCTGAACACAGCCAGGACTACATACCCAGGCAAAGACAGAACTGGAGTTTCCTCTGTCTCTCTCCCTCTACCGCATGTCTGCTTCTATTTTCTTAGATGGAAATGATGCCTTAGGGATGGCTATGGCCTAATCAAATTGCTGGATGGATCCTTATTGTTCCACGCCTAGAGTGATTTTAAGTAATCTCTTCTCCAGAGTCTGGGAAAACAAATGGCATTTGGTGTTTCACAGATGTCTTTAGTGGACTCTTGTCTTGCTGGTATTTGGGCTGGCAAAGGGAGATGCCTCCTGGCTGTGATTTCCTCCCTTCCTGATTTGAGGGTTATGGGAGAGGGCAGGAAAGGATGCAGTGTGTGCACTTCTGATTTATCTTCGAGTCACTGAACACTTGTTTAAGATGTGAAAGAGTTATTGGTTGACCAAGGCTCATGAGGGTTGAATCCCAAAGTGCCTACCTTCTGAACCAAAAAACGATCTTTTTTAGAGCTAGAATCAATCACTTAAAAGTGTGAATCTTTTCTCTAACATTGGATCCATGCAACTCAAGTGGATTCTATATTTGGTTTTAGAACTTTTCCATCTCTAAAACTTTTGGAGGGAAGGCAGCCAGCGAATGGAAGGTTTGTTATGACTGAAACATAAATTTGTACATTTCCTCCTTAGTTGAAAGCCAAGCTCCTCAATCATATATTAAGAACCTCACCCGACTCGTCTTGCCAAATTTATTCCACATCAACCCATAGTGTAAATCATCAAGTCCCCTCATGTTCTCCTCTGTACTTCTTTAGGTAATTTGGTATGTATCTGATCTCAGAGATGAACATACAGAAAATTGTCTCCAAATTGTGCTGGGTGGCTGTAGAGGAACCCATGCAGCTCTGATATATTGATAATGCTTCTAAATCTTTACAGTTGTCCAACGAACATGCCAGAGAAGAGATAGAAACCTTGTATCAGCTGGAAAACCCTTTCCTGAGGGAAAATAATCATGAACTTAGTGTTTGTCAAAAATATAACATGCAAGCAGCCCCTTTGCTGAGCCTAGAGTTTAACCGAAAGCCTATCCAGTTAGGCTAGTGACAGGGCTTGGGTTGTAGAGGCCAGAACCATGTTCAAGGACTCAAGCACAATGGTCAAAGAAAACGCCACCCCAAAGTCCTAAAGAAGCTGGGAAACCCAATCAGTCAGTGTATTCAGAACCCGAGAGTGTGGTCAAGGGCAAATATAAATGACATGATATCGAGATGGGATAGAGACCCACGAGATGCTAGCTGATCACTGCAAATAACCCTTAACCCTTTAGTGACTTTATTATAACTCACCTTGGCTGGGTCTTGGCAAAAGAAGAAAAGGTTGGTATAACATATTGTGGATTGTCAATGGCAGGCCAGGAACATTATATTTACACTTCTTCCTTTTCTTTTTTTTTTTTAAAGAAACAGTTATCAATTATTTAATGCTTGATAAGGAATGGAAATAAATCTTAAAACCAAACAGTATGCACTCCCTTAAGGAAAATACAGGATAACACTCCAGTAGTTTTCTTGTCCGTTTTCGTAATGAAGATGAGACACGTGGTCCTCCCCACTCTGTTGGCCCTGGCCTGTGTTGTGCAATTCCTCAGACAACCCTTAGCACAGGCCATTAGAAAGGCAGTATTGAAAATCACGAGGCCTCGAGACTACCCAAGTTTGCTGACGATATTAATATTGAGATTGGCTCCTTCCCATCTTCCTATGCTTGGCGTGATGCCGCTCTGTATGTGCTTCTTTACAACACAAGCAATCTCCAGGCTGACGTCTTCAACACCAACCAGTGAGGGTCCATCCATTCTTTGTTACATCGACCATGGCAGACAAATCCCAGATGGCACAGATCCTCCCGCCGAGAGGTACTGCATCTTAAAGGGATTGTATGTTACCTCTGGTGGGACTAAATGAATAAGCTTTCACATGGGTGAAGGTGATCAGACCTGAGACATCAGCTCCCGGAGTACGATGTCGGAAGTGTCACTGAGAGGTGGAGCAGAACCTCCTGAGCCCGCACACTGAAACCAACCAGATCCGAAGGGAAAGCATTACAGATGAAGCACATAATAATAGGGAGGACACGATGGACCAAGGACATCAAAGCCAGAAGCGAGACAACCACAAGGATTTAACACAGGAGAAAATTTCAAATACAGGGCAGAAGGCTAAACTGGCTCCCTCTACTGAAGCTGGGAAGGGATTAATGTCTAATCAGACTAACACTATCATAGGTCCTATTGGGACAGTACAGCTGTTAAAGCTCTAAGTTTAGGTGGGAGATGGGGAGAAATAACATATACAAAATACTAAAAGACATAGTTCCTAAAATGTTAGGACTACCCAGTTGGAATCAGGACATAGGTTAAACCTACTCTGTAGTACTGTCAACACCCAAGGACTAAGGGAAGGGACGCTGGCTGGCGAGTACAAAAAACTGGTATTTCTTATCCCCTAAGGGGTGGAATATCTTCTCAGATGGTGGGTGTAGATCTTGATGAAATGATCCCAACTGTCCAAGACCAGCAGCTGACCCTCAGGAGTAAGGGCAATGCCCACTGGACAAGTAAGTCCCTCTCGAATGAGGACACTACAGCCTCCACCCTTAGGAAAATGGAGAATTTCTTTGCGACTGCTATCAGCCACAGTGAGATCACGAGCATCCACGCACCTGCCAGCGATGCAACGGAAATCCCCATTCTCAGGGGAGAAGTGGCTGATCTGGCAGCCCAGCTGGCCCCAGGGCCCACAGAGCCAATGGAGAAGACCCCCTCCAGCTGGTGCTCATTTTTGCCAATTCTCCAGATTGACACACAAGCCCTGGGTGAAGTTGACAGTGCCCTCAGAATCACAGGTGACAAACTGGGGTCCCACAGTGCTACAGAGGCAGCTGTATTTGACCACCCCTGTACCTCGCTCAACAGTAAAACACCAAAGCTTTCCACCTTTCACATCAGTTACTACAAACTGGCCAGATGGCAGGGCTGGGATGCCCCATGGTTTGCTCCTGTGACAGGCCATGCAGTGGCCATCCCAGGTATATACCTTGAGGGAATTATTGCAGCTGTTTGTCACACCAGTCAGCCCATGGCAGTTCATGGCCACTGAAAGGGGAGTGAGATTGGGCATATCGGCCCCAAGGAAGCTTAGCACAAAGCTGTCACTGCCACTGGGTCTGTGCAGATTTACTTCAAAAAGCCTTTGCGGGTGAAGACTTGTATAGTTGCTGCGGTCCATAACCAGCACCTCACCTTGACTGGTCACGTAGAGACTGACTGGAAGATTGAACATGCCTGAGTGCTCCCTTTGGCCCCCATCTCCTGAGAAAGAGACACTGCTGGATACTGGAGGCTGCCTCAGGACCCCGCTGTTTCGCAGGTGAGGGCCTAGGGCTGGCAGCCCCTTCCTCAGGGCTCATGTCCATTTCTCTAAATGTAACAGAGGTCGAGGCAGCAGAGGCTGCAGCTTCCATGGCTGAGGAATTTTTGATGTTAACAGTCTGGGGCTTCTTAACAGCCTGTCTGATTTGGAGGGGGCCAACAGGGCCTACTTAAGGAGCTCCACGTCTTGCCGGGTGAGCTCCCGAGGCAAGCTGGCTCCTGAGGCAAGTTCCGGTTCCTCCTCATCGGCTGTCTCCTCCACTAGTGCTACGTCTGCCTGCTTGGTCTGGGCCAGGAAGCAGTCACAGCAGGACACAGCTGCACCTCTGCAGTTAACTCTGCACCTCTGACCAGGTTAACTCTGCTCCTCTACCACCTGACTATCGCACGTCTCAGCTTCCCACCCACTCAGGAGGCTGTGAAGAACTTCCGAGAGCGAGGGAGCCAGCTCAGCCTGGATCCTGCGCTCCTCGTGCCGTACTCCTGGATCCTGCGCTCCTCGTGCCCCTGGATCCTGCGCTCCTCGTGCCGTACTCCTGGATCCTGCGCTCCTCGTGCCCCTGGATCC
>NW_003852396.1:1188767-1201300 GCF_000181295.1 Otolemur garnettii | reverse complement strand
GATCCTGCGCTCCTCGTGCCCCTGGATCCTGCGCTCCTGGTGCCGTACTCCTGGATCCTGCGCTCCTGGTGCCGTACTCCTGGATCCTGCGCTCCTCGTGCCGTACTCCTGGATCCTGCGCTCCTGGTGCTGTACTCCTGGATCCTGCGCTCCTCGTGCCCCTGGATCCTGCGCTCCTCGTGCCCCTGGATCCTGCGCTCCTCGTGCCCGTACTCCTGGAGAACTGCCTTACACCTTGCCCGAAGGCCCTTAGACACACCTTCCAGGGCTACTTTCCGCAGCTGTAGCTCACCCATAAGCTCCCGCAGACGGGTCAACTTCTCTCCAAAGTCCCGACACAGCTCCTCTGCGGCCTCTTTGACAGGAAACGTACAGTGGCCAGGAGGTTGGTGTTCCCCCTCCCGGCAGGGCTCACACAACACCAAGCCAGGCCCTGGCAGAACCACCAGGCCAGATGCCGCCCACAGGCCGGCACATGAGCAGCCCCTGGGCCTCAGCACCATCGGGTTGTCTGTCAGCTGGGTTAGGCTGCTTTATGCCAGTGATCTTGCTACAGAAGGGACAGTGCACAGCATTGGTGCTACTGGCCAACAGCTTCTCCAGGCACCGGAGGCAGATGGGACGGCCACAGTGCAGGAGGCTGGGCCGCAGCAGCTCTTCTGTGAAGGCCTCCCTGCAGATGGGGCATTCCAGCACTTCCCGGGGGCATTCAGGTTCAGATGAGGGGCAGCTGCTGCAGCCATTGCTCTTCTGCTGAAGGTCCCATAGCACAGCCCAGAACTGTGTAGCTAGGTATTCAGGCCCCAGAGCGTCAAATTCCTGGCCGCCCACGGTTCCCATGCCTATACTTTCCTCTTCCCTTTTGATACCTCATCATTTATCTTTTGAGTTTATAAAGGAAAGCAGGATTTGTTTTTAATACTCCATGAAACTAGTGCTTAGACCGGGATGCTGAGTATTTCCAGATACACATCTTAATGTAATTGATCCTAAGGAATCTTTATTGGAAAATTAGCAGGAGGGACTTTGTATGTTTTTTTGGCAGTCATTTGTTACTTTGTTTTAACATTAACACCAACTCTTCACCACAGACCCAAATGTAAATATTGTCGACCTTTTTTACAGGTGAGGACAGTGAAGCTCACTTGCTTAGAGTTACAGGTACTAATTGGCCTTATTTTAAATCTAGGGTTCATAAAGACTGTGCTGCCCAGGTTCAAGGAGAAGGCAGACGTGATCTTACACGTGTTATCAGGGCCTTTGTGAGATAGATTTGAAATCTCACTGTTCTCTACATTGCCAGGCAGAATCGCCACTCAGTCAGTTTTGTGCAGGGAGGGATCTTCCTCAAATCCACTGAACTTGACCTTCTCTGAATCCACAGATCTCTAAGTTACCTGACTGCCCTACCTGGAGCCATGAGCTAATGGGATATTGCTCTATTCTTAACTTTGGCAATAGCTTCTGTTCATTTGTTCAAAACATATCTGTTGAATGCCTGCTATTTGCTACAACTGGGAGCAAAGATGACACAGGGGTGCAGTAAGTGAAAATCTAAAAAAATGATTTTGGGGGCCAGGTCCAGTGGCTTGCACCTGTAATCCGAGCTCTCTGGGAGGCCAAGGCAGATGGATCGCCTAAACTCACGAGTTCGAGACCAGCCTGAGCCAGAGCGAGACCCCTGCCTCTAAAAATGTCCCAGCACTGTGGTGGGTGTCTGTAGTCCCACCCACTCAGGAGGCTGAGGCTAGAGGATTGCTTGAGCCCAAGAGTCAGAGGTTGCTCTGAGCTATGATGCCACAGGCAACAATGTGAGACTGTCTCAAAAAAAAAGTTTTTTTTATGTTTTTAAGAAATAATCCCACATCTTGTCAAATCAAGAGCTATTTTCATCTTATGAGTGACCAGTCCTGCTTCTACTGCTCAGCTGATTCACTGCTACACTTCTTTATTCCTCTGATCCCAAAGGAAAATGGGAAAAACTGAGGAGGTGGGTGTGCAATTTAATTTTTGAGGCAAAAACATTCTGGAGTTTTATTAGATATTCTAGTTGACAAAGAAAATTCATTCATTCATTCTCTTCTTCTTTTATATCTTCCATTAGGATTTAAGAACCCATTCAGGGTCACCATTAGAGTTTCATGATGGGGTGAAACCATAATTCTTCTTGCATTCATTCAGCATTCATTCACATGATGAACATGTACTGAGCACCTACAGTATGCCAGCAACTGGGGATTACAAGGTTAAATCACTCCCTTTCTTCCCACTTAATCTAAAAGATCCCGAAGGTCCCTTTCACCAGGGAGCTTTTGATCTGAAGGAAGTATCTGTTCTGCTATTTCTTGGATTCCCATTGAGTATATACGTGACATTGTTCTGATCCTTGGAAATCTACTGTATGTAGCAAGTGAGCCAAAATCACATGGGCATGTCCCCTACATTGGTAAGTTCAATTTTAAACATGTCATTTCAACCTTTCACAGAATAGGGCTCTATTTTCTGGATAGTGCATGGTTTTCTGTTTTATTTTGTTATCCTAGTATGCAGTGGCTCAGAGCACAGTGGAGAGAATTAATATGAAGCAATAATTAACTTCTGTAGCCCTCAAGAAAGAAAGAAATGCAATAACAAGAAAAACATGTTAGCCTTGAGATCATAATACGTTGGGTTCAGCTCCACAGTTAGGGGGTGGCTTCTATTATTCTCATTCCAAGGTCTTTGAGTGTCACATCCATCAATAAGGGCTGTGCATTTAAAGCATTAGTGGGTAAGTTAGCCTGTTGAATACCAAGTTTCCAACTAAGGAAATAAAGGGGATAGGGTTAAGAAATAGATGTGAACCTGGAGATGGAAATGCAAGAGGGTTAATGGAAAATCTGACAGATATTTAACTGTAATGTGCATTAATGTAGGTGACTCAAACAATCCCCTTTGCACCCATTCTAATTAGTTTTGCCTTTTCTAATCAGATGTCAGTTGTTATCAGTTTGGTAGAAGGAGGCGGGGTTTCTTTTTATGAAATCCAAAGGAAACAAAAATCCATTTAGCCAATGTACTAATCAGTAAATGTGCACATTAATGGTTAATTAAAGTCCAGCCCAAGAACTTGAGATTCAAAAGATGTTTACTATAGAGTGCTGGGTTTGAAACAAAAGACAGTGCAAATGTTTAGACTCCTAGGATCAGAGAAATGTAATGTGAGTGAATCATCTTAACTCTTTCACATTGTGTGTCAAGTAGTGGGGACCAAACTTGCACACATGTGTGTGTGCACGCCCGGAACAGAGGCCGCTTTTTGGATGCTAATTAGAGAACTCTGGCTGAATGTTTGCATTTGATGTATGAATCGGAACAATGAAGTAGTGCCTTACTCTCCAAGCAGTAAATTAACTCTAGCATAATAGAGGGAAGCCAGTGACTGCTTTCCTGTGCACGTTGAAAAATCAAGTTTCAAAGTCCCTGAGGATGAAAGAATCGGGTGGTGACCTGTTTCCCTTCCTTCTGCTGCTGACTCTGTCCACCCCAAATCACTAGCATTTTATACTTGAGTTCAGCTCCACCTTCAGGAAGCATGAACTTCGTAAACAGGGAGTGTTTGGGGCCCTGCTTCTGATCGCTCTCTTGTGTAAGAGCATCGAGTGTGTGCCTCACATTCTGGGCGTGAGCCCCCGTCTCTGCTCCCTGTCTCCGGGTCTTTGTCCAGTTCCCCCACCTCTTGACCAGGCCCCCTCTTCTTTCACCCCTTTTCTGTAGACCAAGTGTAAAGTACCCTCTTTTCCTCAACTTTGATACTGTTTCATAGCACGCCTTGAAAGGGACAGGGGCAGGAGCAGGAACTCATAGCCCTGGAGTTATTACTGGCAAAGAAAGCCAAGGGCCTTTTCCTGGAAGAAGATCTGTGCTGGGGACAGCCATGAGTCTGACGAGCTGGCAGAACATGAGCTGTCCCCCAGCCCGGCACAGATGAATGAGTTGAGTGGACACGCCTGTGGGCAGAACACCCCAGAACGGCCTCTACCATCGTCCTTTCTTGCTTCAAATGCCCATTCACTGGCCTGCCCCTGCTAGTCTCATGGACACGCGGCTGAAGTGAGCATTCCAAACCAGGGATTCGATCATGTCAGTCACCTGCTGAAACCCTCAAACGGGCTTCCTTTCTCAGGATAAAATCCAGCTCCATCTGTAGCTTATCAAGCCCCGCGTGATGTGGCTCCTGCACTTTCTCTTTCCTTGGCTCCCTCCCATCCTCGCATCCTTCCCTCAAATGTATACACACTCTGAACTCAGATCCCTCGATCATAAATGTCCTCTAATTCCTGAAAAGCACCGTGTGTTCTCTCACTACCAGACCCCACCAGGTCTTCAGATACACTGTTCGTGCTGCCTGGAATGCTCTTCTGCTCTGCCTGTCCCAGCTAACCTGACCCTCCGCCTTCTGCAGTCTCAGCTAAGACCCACTTCCCTGGGAAGTCTTCCCTCCCCTGGCCTCCCCACCTGGGCGAGCTCCCATCCCGTCCGCACTGGTAGTTCCTCCACTTCCTCTTTTGCCAGGCATCACCCTCAGCTGTCCCTGTCCTTGTGTGTCCTCTCTGCCCAGACAGCAGCTAGTTAAAGACAGGACTCATCTAGTTCTCTACTGTGTGCCGACCCCTACCACACCTTCTGTGCTGTGGGAACCGAGACATGTTTGTTGAGCACACAGAAGCATCCTTTCTTCTGCCCTGGGGATGTGAGAACACAAACCCCTTCTTCTTCAGAAGGTAGGACAGGAGCCCAGCACCTCCAACTATCTCCGTACCAAGGCTGCTCTGTGAGCACCGCCTGCCCAAGGACCTGCAGTCCTAGTCCTCTGGTTCTAATTGGCACAGCTGGACACCAGGGAATTCCGTCAGCTGCCGCTGGGTCACCTCTGTGGGAGGATCATTGTAAAGAAGTGTTCTTAGGGGAGGCTGGACTGACCCATATCCTGGGAGTCATCTGGGTAAGAGTCACCTAGGAGAGTTTAATTAAGGATAGTCCAAGTTATTCTTCTCCTAACAGCAACAGAAAGTCATGGAAATGATTGGGTTCTTTTTAAACAGAGGTGTAACTTGAGCTTTGCACAAGGTAGTTGCTCTATTCCAATGTGTTGACTGTCACTGTGTCAAAGTCACTTTTTAGAGAAGTCACAATCCCGAGGACACAGGGGCATGGTGCGGCCCAGAGCAGGCAGACCTGTGCCCCACGCCTAGAGCGTGTCAGAGATGTGGGAGTGCAGCGCCTGCCGCGCTCAGAACGTCTCTCAGGCTTCAGCCTCCTCTCTCCTGCTCTCCCACTTGCCCTCTCATCCCACTTCTTAAAGGTTGGAAGATTTATTCCATCTGTGATTATCTGGTACATCTTTATTCTCTGCTTTTTATTTTCAAACATGCTCAAGCCCTCAGCATCCTTCAAAAACAACTTTTCAGTAAGCCTCACACACCTGCCTTTGAACATTTGGGACCAGCCCAGAGGCTCTCCAGTCGGCACCCTGCCTCTCTCCCTCTCTAGGTGCCACTGCTGATGCCACTGCTAGACCGTCCCCATCTCTGCTTCTCCTGGTCACCACTGCTGCTGGCCACGGGCTCCCATCACTGAGATATTTCCTTCTACTTCCTTCTGGTTCTTCCCAGTCTGGCTGGACAGTGTGTCCAAGCAGTTCTGCCTTGCTCCATGCTCCAGGGGCTGAGGCCAGTAGCTGGGATTCCATTTATCTCCACTGCTTTGCCAGGTCCCCTTCCTGGGGGTACAGTTTCACCCCAATCCAGTCACCGCCAAGGCCTCCACTTCCCAGATCAGCTCTCCTCCCGGTGAACACAGCTACACTATCAGCCACAGCATCCTGCCCACTTCCTGGGGCAGTTCTGCAGATGTCCTGGAACCCTCAGTCCCTCACCCCATCCTTTCCCCCGGGTGCCCATGTTGCTGTGATTATCTCTTCTCAAGCTGTGAAGGGACAAATTCCGTTCCTCCTTCCTCCACTGTCCACAGCACAGTGCAGTGATCTCGGTGTGGTTCTCAGCATGGTGAGTTAGAATTTGTTTAGGTCTCTGTGTGGTCCACTGAACTGTAAACTCCCAGAGAATTGGGAGCCTGGCATTTCTTTTTTACCCCTCTGAACTCAGAAAACATTTTTATATCTCCTTGCATTCATTGCTTTCTGCTTTGAATTGTAATTAAGTCCATACCTTAAGCCCTCTGCTGGATTCCAAGCTCCTTGAGACAGGGGTCTGCATGCAATTCATCTGTGTACCTCCAAGGAGTATCTGAGAGACAGCACAGGCAGGGAAACAGGAGAAAAGAGAGGGCAGAGGAAGGACGGGAAAGAGGTTACGGGGTCTGTGTCTGTCTGTGTGTGTCTACAGGCTGTTTAATCTTGAAGGGAAATAGGCCTTGAAATGGTCTTGAAATCAAGGAAATGAAATGGGCTTGAATAATTTCTTATATCTATCTAAATATAAAGTGTACATTATTGAGAATTTATACATTACTTCCAAAAATGTAAATATCTCAATAAACTTGTGCCTGTGGCCAAGTTACTTAGATTCCTTGAAACTAAGCTATGTCATCTGTAAAATGAGAGTGGCAAAGCCTATCTGGCATCACTGTTGGAAATTTTCCGTGAATTAACTCATGAAGCCAGACGCAGTGGCTCACATGTGTAATCCTAGCACTCTGGTAGGCTGAGGCGTGTGGATTGCCTGAGCTCGTGTTGGAGACCAGCCTAAAAATAGATGGACGTTGTGGTGGGCACCTGTAGTCTCAGCTACTCAGGAGGCTGAGGCAAGAGGATCACATAAGCCCAAGAGTTCAAGGTTGCTGTGAGCTGTGACACCACAGCACTCTACCGAGGGCAACAAAGTGAGACTCTGTCTCAAAATAACTCACGAGGGTTACAACAAATTCAGGGCCTGCATGTTGTAGGCAATTCTCAAGTTAACTTTCTTCTCTTTGCAAAATAAAGACTCTCTAATAAAAAAAAATTACAAATTCAATGTTAGTAAACATACAATGAGTAATTTCTAAAGCTAAGTCCTCATTTACCTCTGAGTTTCCAGGCAACTAAGACAAAAAGAACCTATGTGGGAATACAGATGCTTTGCTTTGTTCCTTTTAAATATATTTTTAAAAATCATACACATTCATCAATGGAAGCAAACTTTTCCCTGGAAATAAATGCAAAGGTGTATTTATCATAATGGACATTTTCCAGTGGAAATTTTGCAAAGACACCATCATGCTGTTTACTTTGATATTTCTGTTTTTAAGCTACATTATGAAATCTGAGGCCAAAATATTATGCTTTAATTCAGTAAAGATTTTCCCTTGGAAAGCTAAGATAACATGGTTACAGATGTAATATTTTCTGACGATCTGCTTCACTAGTTTTCATACTTTATTTTAGCAAGAACATTTTTCCATCCCTTCTCCCTGGCCCCCTGCACTTTCAGGGTTTCCCAGAGGACAGAGCTTACAAAGCAGGGTTCTAGCTTAACAGATGAATAGGGTTTATTAACCTTATAGGAATGCATAATTAAAATGCCCATTAAATTGTCTCACTTAAGTATCATTTGAGTCTCAAATGAGTCTCAGGCGAACCCATGCGTTGTATAAAGTGGATTAGACCTGAGGTGTGTCTGCCTGACAATCAGGTTTCAGGGAGAGTGGATTTCTGAATTTTAATACGCTATAATCTCACCCCTACATAAAAAGCAAAATGATAAACTTCAGGTGTCACACCTCCTCTCTCCAGACCAAACTCATTCAAAATCACCGTAAAAAAACCAGCAATTGGCATAGTTACTTATCATTCAGCCAATATTGAGGCACTGCCAGTATGCAGCACAGCCTGTTAGCTGCTACAAGGAGTGTACTAGCGGGGGTTTGCTGTGGTGGGGACAGCCTGTCAGTGAGAGGCACAATACAGGAATCTGGACCCAAACTCGCTGCTGAGTCTCTTTTCACCTTTAGCAACTGGCACTGCTTCCTGCCTTTGTTACGATTTTGTTCTGTGATTATGAACATTATGGTTCCTACATGCAATGACTGTCTTCATTTTTAAATGTGATTCTGACTTTTGTCAGTGTAACACAGGCACATAATTAAAACATAATGCTAAAATGCAAAAAATCTATTTTTTTTTTTTTTTGCAGTTTTTGGCCAGGGCTGGGTTTGAACCTGCTACCTCAGGCATATGGGGCTGGCACCCTACTCCTTTGAACACAGGTGTCACCCCCCAAAAAATCTATTTTCTGGCTCCTCTTCCCTCACTCTTTCTAGTTTCCAGAGGAAACACCTTTCATCATTTCCAGCTGCTTTTTCTGGTATTTACCATAATGTGCCTGAATGCTCCCACACCTGATGCCTCTTGATTTTCAAGGTATATCAAGGTATATCTGTTACATTGTTTTAAAGGAGATGAAGATTTTCATTCTGTTGACAATCGTTTTCTCCCCCTTTGTTGCAATACAGATAAAAAGTTTAAGTCTATATCAGTGTTTTCAGGATTGATGCAGAGAGAAGTAATATTTACTGTTGAGAGGAGCCGTCTACTACGATTCCTACCCAGGAGTTACATGCCTGACCTTGTTTTCATTTGTGAAGTTTCTCTGAATCTCTGGCTAAGTCTCCTCCTCCTACCCAGCGGCTCTGTAACACAGCGCTCGGTGCCTTCTCCATCCTGTGATTCCCGTGGGATAATCTAGTTGTGCCTTGGTTTCCCTGGCACACCCTCTCTGTCCCCAGTCCTGGGCCTGCTGATACAGCTGTCATCTCACAGCTGCCTGCCACCATTCTAACAATCCCTTTCTTCTTTTCTTTTATCCAATTCCCTGTTCTGGATGCTTTGTTTCCCTGTTTGTTCTCTTACCTTGCTGCACTGTATCTGCTGGTAGCTCCTTGACCAAGGGTGTGTGAAAGGGGAAGTGCTGAAAACTTCCCAGTTGTTGTTGGCTGCTACAGAGCGTGCTGAGAAGAGATGAGGAAAGAATTCTCCTTTCCTGAGCAATCCTAAGTGCTTTATCCCTGACAATCTTAAGAAATAGGAATGATTTGCTCCTCTTTGTAAACGATGACGTCGAGAGCAGAGTGGCTTAGTTGTTCGCCTAACACGGCACAGTTAGCAGGTGGCAAACTGGAGTTCAGATCCATGTTTATCTGATTCTGGCCATTTCCCATATGCTGCATGTCTTAGCCAAGAAGCAGACATACACAGTCCTTGTTCTCAAGGAATTTGCTTAATCATGTCATTAATCCAGTGTCAGCTAAATGTTATTTTCTGGCCCAACATGCTCCCTTTTGACATGTCTTTGTGTGTGTATAACTTAACTCTGGTGAATGCAACATCTGTGGTCATAGTCCCACGGACATCAAATTTTATTATTATTTCTCTATGAAATTCTGAAACAGACTAATTTCCATAGGAGATTTCAACCCTTTATCCCTCTACCCCATTTATTAGGAGTCAGGCAGTTACAGTCTGAGCTGGTTACAACTGAAAACACAAAGCCATGGTTCTCAACCTTCCTAAGCCATGACGTATTTTCATTGTTCCAAAGGGGTCACCCCCCCACAGGTTGAGAACCGCTGCACTGGGGGTTTTTTTGCCCTTCTCCCTGGTGGACGCTGGCTTCCGTGCCATTCAGGTCACTCTGCTGGCGTTTATCACGTTTAGCTCCTGCCTAAGGGACATCCAGGACTGTGTGGGGGACTAACGGACTAGAAGGAATGACACTTACTTCTGGCTGTGTGCTGTCCCACCAGGTAATTTCAAGTTCTCGTGTCCTGAAATCTGAATTAATATCCCTCTTGGAAACAAAGCAGAGTAGTAAGTACAGGGGTAGAAAGTAGGAACAGATTCTGAAATGAATGAAAAAAGGTTGCACTATTGTTTGTGTTCTGTTTTTTAACAAATAAGTAACTGGCAGGTCTCCTGTGGAAGCAGGCACTTGCTGCTGCTGCCTTCCAAAGCCCTCAAACTGCTTTTCTCAGCTGGCAGTCTGGGTACTTCAGACCTGGCTCTCATTAAAGGAGGGGAGTTTGGACAAGAGCAAGGAGACACTTCTCTCTCTTCACGCCCTACCCTGTCCCATAGCAGAATCTGGTGGCTGGTTTGTCTCACTGCACTAGGAAGCAAGAGCCCTTTCATATCACATAGCATTAGAACTGAGAAGAAGGTCTCCACCTTTTGAAGTGTTGGGTTCCAAAACTTCAAGTTTAATTTGGTTGTTTGGCACTGCAGGTATGTTTTTTCCCATCTTTTTCTTATTTTTATTTTGTTAGAGACAGGATCTCTCTCTATCACCCAGGCTGCAATGGTGTGGTCATAGCTCACGGCAACCTTGAACTTCTGGGCAGAAGGAATCCTCTCACCTCAGACCCTGAGTACTTGGGACCACATGCACACAACACCACACTTGGCTAATTTATAAGAAGTTTTTGTAGAGATACGGTCATGCTATGTTGGCCAGGCTGATCCTGAACTCCTGGCCTCATATAATTCTCCAAGTCTTGGCCTCTAAAAGTGCTGGGATTACAAGTGTAGCTACTGTGCCCAGTCTAGGACTTATTTAAAGAAAGTTTATTGAGTCCTGCTGGTGGCCTGTGCAAAGTCTATTTGACTCATATGGCCATTGAGCTATTATAATGCTATCCATGACTTCTAGAGCATTATATAATTTATTTTTAAAAAAATTTTTCAGTGCACATTGACTAAGCTAGGCCTAGTGGTGGAATCAGGAACACAGTCTATTTGGTGAAACAGAGAATCATGGACGAGAAGAAATCTGAGTCCCGAGATGCACACCACCAAGCGCACTGCTGGGGAATCCACGGGGGGGCGGGGGGGCCCCTCAGCTGGCCCCGGGCCCTGATGGGGAGAGCGGAGCATTTCCAGCTGTCTGTGGAAGAGGAAGAAGGCCTTCCGAGCAAGGAGAAGGAGAAGGAGGTTAGCCAGAGCATAGCAGCGGCTCCCAGAGCCCTTGGTCTCTAGTGCTCCTTCATAGCGTGGCCGTTACCTGGATGCCTATCACTTCCTATCCTGCCCTCCTTCCTGTATTGGGGGCTGAATTTTATGTCATTTATCCAGTTAAAACAGTTTTGACCCATCAGTTCTATCTCCATTGTCTATAAAGAGAGCACCAGACAGTGGGGGGGCCGCCACCAAGGCACGCAGTGTGCTCCCAGACTGTACCCGAACTCCACACCCGGCCTGGGAGGCAGGACTCAGCAGATGCGGGTTTGTCTTACAGATGTGACAAAACTCTTTGCTTGTGAAAAAGCAGCAGCAGTCTCACAGCTGAGATGGTTCCTAAAATAAAGCTTTGACTGACATATACGATGAAGTTAAAATTGCCTAAATAGTCAAAGCCAGAAGCAAAGACAGAGGGTCAGAAAGATGGGGTAAAAAGTAGGAAAGAGAGATCCCAAGGGGACAATGAAGGAAAATTTGGGCCAAAAAATGCATTTCTGAGCATCTCTTCCACTGTGTAGAGAGACTTTATTAGGCGATTTTAACTCTGATAACTTGCCCTTTCTGTCTGCAAATGCAGATGAAGTCAGCCATTCTCACAAATCTGTCCAGTTTTCCCCTCTTCATATTTCATTCAATTGGGGTGGGGGGAGGGGGAGAGGCCATTTTGCTATTGTAAAATTCTTTCTCATTTTTCTGGGGGCAAATCTAAATGGATGTGAATTCAACATGGATCCCAAGGCCCAAAGGTCAGGTCCCACTCGGACAGTTCTGATGCATAAAGTGCAGCCAACAGTCATTTATGTGAAGCGGAAAGAGAGCTGAGCTGCAGGCTGGTGAAGATTCACAGACCTCGTTTTCCTCATAGTCGGAGGCAAGAGGCCACCTCAGTTGCCAGGCGGCCTGCATGAGCCAGGGAACAAGCCCCCTGTACAGTCCACCTGGAGTGCACGCGTCTCCCAGGGAAGCCAGAGGGAAACGTGTGAGAACCTCACCAGGCTGCTCCGTGGGAGGGTGCGGCAGCCCCGACTTCCATGGGAACGGGATTCCCTGCCAAACTCAGATGCCGAGCCTTCCCTCGGGGACCAGAGCCCGTCCGAGTGGAGCAAGTGGCTGTGAGAAGTTGAGCAGGCAGCTCTGAAGGGCTGTGCGTGTGAGTGTGTGTGTGAGAGAGAGAGGAGAAGAGAGCAGCCCTCCACGTCCCTCGCATTATGGTACACATGGAGTCAATTTAAAATCTCACAGTGAGAGAGAGTAAACAGAGGAGGGGAAGCTGGTGGCTCTCTCCCAGGCTGGCATTTCTGCTCACGCACACATTACAAGATGCACACCATTCATACCTCCGGGCTTGCCACAGATTTCTTTCTCCTAAACCTCTCCCAGACTCAGCTCAGTGGTATTCCAAATGACTACAGGGATCACACCCCTCAGCAATGGAGTCAGAATAGCTTTGTGTCATTGTAATTATTATTATTTTTTTATTAAGAATTTCTTCCAGCTCGGCGCCTGTGGCTCAAGTGGCTAAGGCACCAGCCACATACCT
>NW_003852396.1:1164327-1188747 GCF_000181295.1 Otolemur garnettii | reverse complement strand
AGAAGACTCACTTGAGCCTGGGAGTTGGAGGTTGCTGTGAGCTGTGATGCCACAGCCCTCTACCCAGGGGGACAGCTTGAGGCTCTGTCTAAAAAAAAAAAAATAGAAAAAGAAAAGGGGCGGGGGTTTTCGGTGGTGCCCGTGGTCCCAACTACTTGGGAGGAGGAGGCAGAAGACTCACTTGAGCCCAGGAGTTGGGGGTTGCTGTGAGCTGTGATGCCACGGCACTCTACCCAGAGGTTGAGGCTCTGTCTCCAAAAAAAAGAGTTTCTTCCAACTAGGAGAGAGGAGAATTTGTTAACAAGTTGATTCTAAAGCAGTAACCGGGGGCCCACCAGCAGGGCCGGCCAGCCCCCCTCAGTATTCTCACCAGGGCAGTGCGAGGTGTCACTCAGTGAGCCCGCGAGCTCCTGTGTTAGCACACGGTCAGCAGGAAAGGTGCTGTGGATGCTGATTAGTAACAGTAGAAACTCTTTTCACATTGACCACTATGGCAGATGACACATTAAACAGTATGTTCCCAGCCACAAAAACCACCAGCTTTTCCAGTAACCTGAAAAGACAAAGAAAAAGAGAACTTGGGGAAACTCCTACTCATCAGCCAGGTTTCCCCTTAAACATCACTTCCTTTAGGAAGCCAGTCAGACAGAGCCGCCCCCACCGGACTCCCCAGCTCAGCTCTTCTCACTCTTTTACATGGTACCTTCCAGAATGATCTGTCTTCCTCAGCAATTTCCCCTCTCAATCTCCAATGCCCAGCACTTCACAGACAAATACGTGTTTAGTGACTGACGGAGGATTGAGGGCTTGTGTGAGGTCTGGGAAGATACGAAAATGTGGAGCAGACAGAATCCCTGCCCTGCCCTGCCCTGGGGGGGTGGACAGACGATGATAACCATACGGAGTCCTGTGAGCACAGCTTCTCTAAAGGAGGAAGACAAGAAGGTTGAACTGTGAGCACCGCAGTGATAAAACACAACTACATTAGCTTCTTTTCACAGTCATTAATTTTAAGAAATAGTCAATAGAATCCTATTACCTTCCATTTCAAGTTTGCTAGCAGCATAGCACAGTATCAACAACCAATCGTAGGTGACGTGTTCACTTGGGAGAATAATCCATCAGGGGACAACATGCAATATTATCAATATCTTCTCAGGGAGATCTATATATTAGTTTTATGTTGTCTGTTGAATTGCTGAACTTCAAAGCTGAAGGCAAATGCATCACTGACTCTGTAGTGAAGCTTTAAAGCTGAAATTAAGAGTCACGCTCAAGTTTGCTCATGTTTCTGGTTATTTTTTCATTATGGCCTGTGCCTTCTGCCACTCTGTCAGTTATTCTCTTTTGTTTTCTTTTTCTTTTTTTTTTTTTTTGAGGAAAAAAATGCAAAAGCAAAATAAACTGCTCCCACCTTCTGGCCTCCTGCACTCCTAGAGCCTTATTTCCCGAGCACTCTGGATGTGCTCAGCTTAACAGACCACAGAAAGGACACAGAGGCTCCCCGAGCTGATCCGATTAGAGAGAGCCATTTGGACAGGTAACTTGAAATCTCGACACATGAGTCTGACGTTTATTCCAGAGTCAGAAATGATCTGGGATCTTTGCTGCCTGGGGAATGTCTGTCCCTGCTCCTTCCCTCCCCTGTGCATCCAGGGGCCTCTTCAGACTCATGCAACACAAATACAGACCCCAAATGCAGTGGCCAAGGTGATGACTGCTGGGAGCCGTGGAGCAACGTTAACCTCTTCAAGGACAAAGTCTATTGAAGACGTGAATCTTTTGATATTTTTTTGAGAGAAATTACATTTTGCAGAAGTTTGATGGAACTCCCATGCGGCCAAAAAGGCTGCAAAGAAGAGTTATATAAACAGAAAAGAGCATAACAACAGTGTCTGGGTAACTTTTTGAATTTGATAGGTACGGCATATACTATCCTTGGCCCACTGCTCTATTTTGAGAACCTAAACTCATCCAAGGCATTTGGCTGCAGTGCCATTGACTAGCTGGGTGACCAGGTACAAGCAGTTAACTACTCTGTTTCATTTTCCCTAAATAAACAATGAAATACAAGATCAGACCAGGTGAGTGGTTCCCAGACTTTTGTGTTTACATCTTATAATAGGGGACATAGTTTTGCTATAGTTCATTTTTCTGTATAAAGACATTAATAATCAAAACTGTTGCCTACTCTTACCATCATTTCATGAAAGAAAATAAGATTTTAGCATAAAAGATTAAGAAGAACATAACCTTAGAGTAAGTGATGGTCCATGAATATAAATAAATTTAACTGTCTGGTAAACTCCCCACATAAATATTTTTTCTTTCTTTTTTTTTTTTTGTCTCCCTCTGTCACCCTGGCACCCTGGGGTTGAGTGGTGTCATCATAGCTCACAAACAACCTCAAACTTCTGGGCTCGACCTATCCTCTTGCCTCAGCTTCCCAAGTAGCTGGGACTATAGGCACCTGCCACAATGCACGGCTGATTTTTCTTTTTTCTTTTATTTATTTATTTGGCAGAGATGGGGTCTTGTTCTTGCTCAGGCAATCTGCCCATCTTGGCCTTCCAAGGATTATAGGCATAAGCCACTGCATCTGGCCTCACCATATAAATCTTAACTTTCCCAATTCCATTAGCAAAGGAAAACTTCCTTAGAAATGGCTCCATATCCACAGCACCATTAGACTCCGTAATCTTTATGGCTTGTCCTATCTGTACCATTCTAAGCACAGGATTGGATATGTAAATTAATAGGAAACCAGAAAATACCACCTTCTCCTTAGTTACAGTGGAGGGTTAACATTTTACAACACCCAACATCCAGAATATGGAAAGCACAGTCAACCACATCATATTCTGTCTGCCCAAGATGGAAAATCTGCCTAAGTCCATTACATTGTCATTGTTCTAACTCCTCTAATCAGAAGTAAATACAGCAGCAAGGAAATAAAGAAAAAAATTAAGTGGAGGAGATGTCAAAGGGACAGTAACATAAAAGTAAAACAAAAGCTTTTTTTTGTTTGCATGGCTTAACTGATAATGTCGCCCAAAACACAAAAATAAAAGACAAGATTCGCAGCACAGAGCATGTCGTACAATTCAGTTAAATTATTCAGTATTGTTATGGTATTAATGCTACAGATCAAGTTTCATTGTGTGAATTAAATACACAGTCTGTTCCCTAGGATTGTACGTGGTTTCCATAATAGTTTTTTTTTTAAGTCCTCACAGATTGGAAATATAAATATGGAAATTTATGATTATCAATACTTTGCACCAAATCCTAAGAGAAGGGGTTTGGACTAAAAGTGCTTACCTGACATGGAGCCACCAGGAGACAAGCTTAGTCTTGGAGGCACACATCAGAGGGTGCGGAATGGAGCTTATCGTGGCAGAGACAGACTTGGGGATATGCCTTCTTGCTCCTTGCAGTGCAGGATGAGGCCGGCTTTGGTGTCCTTGCTTTAAACACACAGTCACTTTGGTGCGAGGTTGGATCTCAGACCCGTTCAGGGTTCATTTTGTACTCAATCTGTTTTTACAGTGAGGTGGATCTTTTAGAAAATGGCCTTCCCTCTCTCACATGGGCAGACTCTGGTCTCCTTCCCTTTCTGCATCCTACTGGCTATTGAGGTAAAAATAGCTTAATTTATGAAATGATGTAAATGCTTAAATTTAGGTTCAGAATTTCAGAGGTGGTATGAATCTTAGATACACTTCTAATAAAATCATTACTTCCTTTTTACATATGTAAGAGAAATTCAGTAGCTTCTCTAAGTTCATTCACTAGTCAGCCCCTCGATTAGAACCACGATCTCCTGATTTCCGCATCAATGCTGGAACTATTTGCAGCCCCACCCCCACCTCTGTAAGTCTCTAGAATTTGAGTATTAGCAAGTAAACAGGTAGTACCATACAAGGAACACATAACCCTCTATTGACCTATATGCAGACCAGACATAACCTGAAGGAAATTTTAACTACACAGAAATGTGCCCCTAACCTTATCAAAAAGAGCCTTCTTTAGCAGGTGGGCTCTGCAGGTTAAAAATGGTGAAACCAATGGGCAATCAGGAATGCTGTAGCTTCTCGAAATTTTTGCTTTAAAGAGTCGAACCAATCAAATATATTTCTACATCCTGCAAAATTTTACTCCCCACCTAACTTGGTTTTCTTTCGGTCTTTATTTTTTTGATGCAATGTACATTTGGAGGATTGTGGTGTGTTTGGTTCAACAGACAAGATCAATGGCGGGAGGACTCCTCCCAGCACTCTGCTGATGGAATCCGAGAAAGTTCCTTGAGGGGTAATTTTTCTAGGACTGTGATGAGTCTGATGGACAGTGCCCATGGAGACACCAATCTTCAGAAGGGCCAGTGGCAACATGCCATGCTGACCTTTTTTAATACATCTCTGTATATTAGGCATAGCCAGGATGGATGGAGGTGGAAAAAGAAAACAGGAGATGAGATTTGGTGACTATGGAATTAAAAGAATGGGGTAAAATCCAGTACACCTAGATATTCATAAGTCTTTTCAGCCCATCAGTACAAACAAGGTCACACAACGTCGAAATGAGAACAGCACAAGATAACAACAGCATTCCCAGCCCAGCTTCTCACTCCAGAATCCCAATCCTGTTCAGAGTTACTCCTAGCAATCATTATATTCCAAGTATATGGGAGTCTAAAATAAAAGTGTGACAGATTCTCCTGAATCAGGAGGAGCAAAGGGCTCAGTGCTAGCTGCTGTCACTACACTGGGGGCCAATCAGCCGGCACTGCGTGGAACCACATATCTCCATGGGCTGTAGGTTTCAAAGTAATTCCAGGCATCATCTTTGTCCCTTTCCACGTGGCTCCTTCCTCCCTAGGTCACACACAGCCAGGATAGCAGTTTGGGAACACTTCCAGATCCCAGTGCCATGCTGGCAAAATCACTCCTCTCTGAAGCTCTGGTCTTATTGCTGAAGTACTCTGTTTATACCAGATTAAAATTTTTCATAAGGATGTTTTATTCCTCAGGGAGCTCCAGTCCCTACGACAACTTGGTTTCCATCTGACTCTTCTGTTCTACCCAAGGTCTGAATGAGTGAACATAGATGAGAGATACATTTCTAGCCTCTACTCACCTTCTTCACCTGGAAGCCCCTTAGCTTCCATGTAAATACCTAGAGCAGCGGTTCTCAACCTGTGGGTTGCGACCCACAGGAACTGTATTAAAGGGCCGCGGCATTAGGAAGGTTGAGAACCACTGACCTAGAGGGATGGCTCACCTGTTTCCACCTGGCTTGTATATTCAAGTCTTGGCTACACGAGAGATGCTGAAGTAACAACAAATTAATCAGGGAAGACCGAGGGAAAGGTTAGAGAAAAGTCAAAGACCATCATCGTCAGTAAACCTGAGATTAAGATGAGACTTATCTGTTGCATGCACTGAACACATAGCTGTTTATATGCTATGACTGAGAGATGAATTTGAAAATCTAAATTACTCAAGAACTATTGATCTAAGCAATATGATTTTTCTCTAATTTATAGTATATTTATATCTTTTAAAGTTACAATATTATTTTATCTAGAGTTTTCTTTGCTTATTTTAATTAAAAGACAGAAATACAGTAGAACCTCTGGAAGTTGATCACTCAAGGAACTGTAACAAACTGGTCAACATACGGAGGTGGTGAACGTAGGAACTAGGCCTTCGGGGCTGACCTGTACATGTGGTGCATGTCTGGTCTATGAAAATCAGGTCACCTTGAGGAGGTGGTCAGTGTAGGGAGGGGTGGTCAACAATGGTGGTTTTACCGCATTTCAAATAGTCACTTTAGATTTAAAAAAGAAAATAAAGGAGGAAAGAAACAAAGAAAAGGAAAGGAAAGAAACACAAAAGGAATTACTCCTCCTTTTTGATCTATAGTTCTGAAGCTAAAATGTACGTTTTCGTAACAAATGCAAACAATGCAACCTAATCGTTTGTGCCTCATATTAATCTGAAATAAATAAAATAAAATAAAATGCATGCTTTGTAAAATGCCTAGGCACACACAGGATTGATTAAACCAGAGTCCCTTCGGTTTGGGCCTGGGCATCTCTCTTCTCTCTCTCTCTCTCAGTCTGTGTGTGTGTGTACATATACATATAATTCTTTTAAGGTCCCCTGGGAAATTCTACTATGCATCAGCACTGAGAACCACTATGGTAGGGAAGCACTGTGAGAGGTGAGGTTCCAGACTTGCTTTACCTACATTTTTGAAAAGTCAGACCTCCTCAGGCAATATCAAAGAGAAATCAACCCAAATCAATTACTGTAATAGAGAAAGTCATCAGGGAAAAGTCATCTTCTTCCCAATGGCTGAGCAAAGATTCTTGTAAAAACAGCTAATTCAACTAAGAACAAAACATTTCCTAAGTGAAGTTAAATGTGTACATTATTATGATGATGATGACTAGGGATACTCAGATAATTAAATAGTAACACTTCTGTTGACACTAAGAAGAAAACTTGTTAAGCCAGAAATGTCAGTGGGCAAAAGCTTTAAAAAACAAATAAAAAAAGCCCACCTAACTTTGGCAGGTATTTTTTTCATAAAATTGCCTCTTTCCTATAAGAGAATTTTCAATTTACTTGACCCTATGTATAAGCATGTTTGATACGGGCATCAGTCTCGGGCCAACTGTACAGAGGTCAAGAAGACCTTTAAATCAGCAACTTGAAACCACAAGCTTGCAAAATATGGTATTGGGCGTTGTTCCTTGGGAATGTATAAGTAATAGAGGTTTGAAGTGAAAAGTAAACCAAGAGAGGCAGTTGTGGGTACACATGCATTCTCATATCTCTGTTCCCACAGCCATATTAATGTGAAATATCACATTCAAAGAATTCAGTAGACCCCAATAAATAACCATTGCCTCTCCTTCCTCAGATTCTCATAACAAATCTTTGAAGCAGTTTTGACATTCTATAGCTGGTTTACCAATGACAGATTTAAAAGTTGATTAAAAAGTAAAACAAGGGTGACGCCTGTGGCTCAAAGGAGAAGGGCCCCGGCCCCATATGCCGGAGGTGGTGGGTTCAAACCCAGCCCCGGCCAAAAACTGAAAAAAAAAAAAAAAAAAAAAAAAAAAAGTAAAGGTATTAATTTCCAAAAGAACTGTTTTATTTTTCAGATCCTTATTTATTCTGCATAGAGTAAGGGGGATCATGTGATAACTTTGTGTTTTAAAGGGTTGTTGCTGACATAATAGACTTACTTTCTGAAATAGAAACGTTACTGTATAAAACTACGCTGCTGGCTGCAAGAAACACAGTTGCTTCGTTAGAAATGGCCTCTTGTTAAGCTCTAAATGCATGCTCTGTTGCGTGGAAGAAGGCATTTGGAAAGGCAGGCCATGTCTCGAAGCGGCGATTCTAAAATAGTGTCAGGCTATCCCGGACAATCGAGCATTGATTGTGGAGATGCAATGGCTTGAGAAAAGTGTACGCGAAGGGAAGCTGACCAGCAGAAGAAAGAGTTGCACAGTCGAGGAAGGCACGTTATACGTTAGAAGTGAGGCAGAGGACCCTGGCCCTGTGCTCTGCCTTGTTGCTCCGGCTCAGACCCCTCCCCGGGCTTCTTATCTCTTAAGGTGTGAAAGGTGAAGTCCCAGCAGGGCCTTACCCACCACGCATGCTCTTCAGGCGCACCTTGGGCTGGCCGCTGTCCCTTTCCTCCCCCCAGACACGGCCTCCTGGGCTCAAGCATCCTCCGGCCCCAGCCTCACAGAGTGCGGGGTTCCCGGCGGAGCCCCGCCCGGCCCTCTGCACCCGTCTCTCCCCCTGGATCTGATTTTCTCTCTAGCCGTTACCACTCCGGACACACTGTTCCCTTTGCTTGTGTTTCCATTTACGTCCGTCTGTCCTCACAGGAATGTAAACACCAGGAACGCAGCCGCTGTTTCAGTTGTGTCCACTGCCATGTTCCTGCCCCTCCAACAGCGTCTGACACCTGGTCAATGCTAAATCAGTATTTGTTGAACAAAAAAGGACTTTTCATTCTGCTCCTCATCTAATGTAATTCGTTTCTAGAGGTCTGGTCCCAGTGATTCAGTGGACGCTGGCCTCACTTTAAGTCCACTCTTATCCGAAAAAACATGAGATGGCTCCTCAGGACAGGAGCAGCAGGGCACGGAAGGCAGGCAGCTCAGGGCTAGGGTAACACGCCTGCTTCATTCTGCTTCTACCTTGTATTCTCCTGCTTCCCTTCTCCCATCCCCTGAGCCAGTGTCCTTGAGGTTACTCAGAGACTGCAAAGCAGGGGGTAGACGTCACCCCTTGGGTATGACCGCCTTGGTCCTGTCCCCTGGAGCTGCTGTCCTTCCGCAGGCAGAGATGGGTTTGCCTTGGGTCCTCCCACTGGCCATGGGTGCCAGCCCCACCAGATGATTCAGCATGCGATGACACTGTGACACTCATTGTCATCTCAGTGAGAGGCCCTGCAGCACTGATGTCCTATCAGCAAGGTCTAGGCAGTGCCGGGAAGAGCCTGTCTGGGGAAGACCTGGAGAAGGTACCCCTTCCTGCTCCCCAGTGGACATTTCAGAAGAACCGCTGGTTTTGCTACATGCTGACTAGGTGATTACTAGTCCTCTGGCACTATCTTCTGATTGAGTTTTCCATAGTCCTCTGGAAGAGGCTGAGGAGACAGAGAGTAGCTGACCTAGGGGAATGGGTGGGTCAAAGCCAACCTAACCAATTTCCCACTGTGCCTGGCCAAGCACAAAAACAGGGGGATGGGCTCTGCCCTCGGTAGCTCCCCATATGAAGTGGCACAGCAGCTACGTATTTAGATAGACTTTGGTTCCAATCGGCTTTGTCAGCTCCTAGTTGTGTGAATGTCATCAAAGTAGTTAAATTCTCTGTGTTTCATCATCTGTATGAGAATAATTCCTACTACTCGTGGTTATTATGAGGCGTCAGTGTTCTCATTTATGTAAAGCAGTTACCACGGTTCCTGGCATGTGAGAAGTTCACAATAAATGGTGACTCCACAGAATCAGACAGGACCTGGATTATCCTTTATGGATATTGGAAAGATAAATAGAATGAATTACGAGTGTTTTGCAAGAGTCTCTATGTTGTCATCCAGAGAACTTTGTGCAGCTAACAGCTGAGCCAAAGTATGTTGCTTATCTTCTCTTCTCTGTGTGTACACACGTGTGCATGCGTGTGTGAGAGACAGACACACAAGTGCAAGCTGCGTACCAAGTCCAACATAGAGATTTAAGGAAAGAAACCACATGCTTTGCCCTTTTAAGCCATAAAAACATGAAAACTAATCACTTGCTATCCTCGGTACTTTATAAGAACCTCTGTTTCCTTATCTTGGCTTTGCACTAAATATTTAATAAAACCAGAGCAGTTATATTAGTAACTTTTCTTGGAGTTTTTAAATGTAATTTTTAATGTAATTAAGCATTTTAAAATCTATCAAATATGCATTCAGAACATTTTCCAAATCATTTTTTAAAAGATCTATTTTGTTTAGATACTATAAGTTTTGGAAAAAAGCTATTTCCTGTCTACTTTGACACAAAAATCTTCCTACCAGCTTTTTAAGAACATAGCCCCTGTGGAGATATTGGCTTCTTGGCTGAAGTCATGAATTCTAACCATTTCTAAACTTTCCACTTTTATTCTACTCTTACAATTCAAATGAAATGACAGTGATCGAATTTATAAAATATAAAACTCTTAGACAAGAAGTGAAAAAAAAATCAGTTGTTTTCAAGAGTACAATAAGAATAATAATTAAAACCAATTGAAGTTTTGTTCTGTGCTGGGCATTGTTCCAAGTACTTTATGTTGTTAATTCCTTTAAACCTTGCAATGATTTTTTGAAGAAGATGCTATTATCTTCCACATTTTATGATACACAGAGGTACATGGGGGGGTTAATTAACTTGCATGAAATCATTCAGTAAGTGTATTCCACAGTCTGAATATATAGTCTTCTACAAACATAACAGTGAATTTTATTATTTATAGAAAAGGAAACTGAGGCTGAGATTGGCCCAGAGATTTGCTCAGCATGCAAAGAGAAAGGACAAACTTAGAAGTCTCTCAATCTAAAGGTTGGGCTCTTCACATATGCTCCACACAGCTATTTTCCCACATTCAGACAAGCCATAAGAATAGTTACATAACCATTTCATCTAATGTTCTCTCCCAGGGAATTTGATGGGCATTAGAAGTTCTCTTGTCTAACCAGTGTTTTCTAGAGTAGACCTGACCAGTGGTCGCCAGCCTCTGCCTTAACCCATCTGTCTGGGATCACTCATGACCCATCTAGGAACACAGATGGTTCATTACTGGGTCACCCTGCTATTGGGAGTTTCTGTGCTGTGACCTAATTTTATGTTTGTCATAATTTGTGGAGTATTTCCATTCTTAGGAACGTTGGTCCTGACCTGGCACTACACTGAATCATGTATCTTGAGGAAAATATAGTTAGAAGGTGTACAGTAGCATCCCACAGCTAGCCAATCAGGAGCCTAGTAGCTATAAGATGTCCTGGCCGCCCTTGGCTTACTGTATAGACATGAACTCATCTCACCTCTAAGCAGACAGGCGGCATCTGAACAGAACTGAGGCCTTCGGTTGAACTCTAGTCCTGCAGATATTGTAATCACAGGGAAGGAAAGAAAACTGGGACTGAATTTGAAAATCAAATGCAATTACAGAGAGAGTCTCAAACTGGAAAAAAATGAATATATTCACAGCTTTTTACATTGTTTTGTCTTTAGTGAGCATTTATTAGGAAGCCATAAGCTTTGGTGTGAGCAATCTTAGACTCAAACCCCAGCATTTCAAGCTAGGTAATCTGGGCATTTAAAAACCTCTCTCGAATGTGTTTTTTTCATCTATGAATAGGTGTAATAATCCGTGTAATAGGGAACAGTGGGCCCACTGTGCTGATTTAGTGGCATAACGTATATAAAGTGTTTAACATGCTTGTTGGCACCCAGTTATCACTCAGTCCCGGGGGATTGTTCATTCACTTACTGAAAAATAAAATTTATTGCATTTTTATATAGTAGAATTATAGGAGCTTTATGCCCTAGACATTGTAGATACAGTGCTAAGACAGTGATTGTCCTTGAACTTCTGAGAACTTGCAATCTAGCTGGGGAAACAGACAGAATGAGTTATGAGAGGGGAGCATGGGAAAGCATAGGGACACCTGACTTTGTCGGGGTGTTAGGGAGAGTCAGCCAGAGATAGAGGGGGGGACAGTGCATCCCAGGCAGGAATAGCACAAGGCCAGGACGTGGGAGAGAAGGAGTGTACTGGGGAAGGAAAGACCAAAGACATGCCAGGGAGGGGGCAGCCTGGGACCTGAACGGAAAGCACTTTGTGTAAGTATAAGCCCTGCTGATGAATTTGTTTGGATTTTATCCTAAAATGAACAAGACGCCTCTGAAAGCCTTTTATGAGATTTTGTTATTAGGATTGCGGGTCAGGCGGAAACATCATCATATTTGGCTTCAGTGTGATAGATATGAGGAAGACATGGCCCTTGTCACGAAAACAGTTATCATCTCATGGCGGGCGAAATTGAAGGGGTGACTAAGATAAGCACCCAGTTAAAGAAGGGCCAGGAAGAAAAATGCTCTTTGGTGCAAAGTTTCAGGTGAAGTTTTTTACAGGGGAATGACCCCATCCAGTTGATGTGGCCGTGGAGACAGAACTTAAGAATGAATACCCTTTGGATGACAAGAGCTGGTGGTGGTGAGGGGCGCCTGCCCTCTCCGTGGAACCCTCACTAAGAAGTGTAATCAATGAGCAGCTGGGCTCTTACAGTGCTCCCAGCTATGTCCACTGGGTTCTCCATTTCTCTTCCTCCTACCACTCCATATTCCAGAATGCCTTGGAGAGAAACTCTGCCCTGCTTCTTGTAGCCCCTAAAATCCATGTTCTGTGAATGAAAAATCATTACCACGTGTTACGCCCGCCTCCATTCTTCCAGCGCTGTTTCCAGTGGGCTGCCTGTGTAAGCTTATAGCTGTGCCAAGCACCTCCTAGACGCCCCCTCCAGCTGTGAACTTTTTACCTGTGTTTCACGGCAGTGTCCACATGCTTCCTGAGAAGTTAAAACAGTACAGGAAATACTACATCATCCTACTGGCATTACCAGTTCGATCACCTAGCGTCTGGGCAGTGTGAAGTTGAGCCCATTTATTATAAATGACACTTCACAGTGGTAGTAACTTTCTGTTTCTTTTGAGTCACCCAAAGGAACGCAAACCAAGGCAAAAAGTACCAGGCTCCAACCTTCACGGACATCTCACCTATTTTATCTTAGTTGATTAAATGTATAAAAAGAAAAATATTAGAGCAGTAGAATTTTTTTAAAATATGATCATTGAATAAGTCATGTTTTTCTTTCAAGTAAGCCTTTTCCCTGAAATAACGCTGAAAGTGGAACCTGTCTCTCCTGGGTGCTGGTTCCCTGTTTCGTTATGACGGTGCAGTGTCTGTGTTGAATACAGCTTTCGTGTCAAACATCTGATTTACCTTACTTGGAACACAGTAGATTTCAGTAAATGAATCTTACGCTGCGTTAAAGAGTCCTCTGTTCCCCGAGATTAAATAATCAGTTAATCTGGATTTGCTGTTTGGGGTCAGCCTCATAGTTACTACGGGCAACCAGTCCATCAGTCAGAAAGTGTTCCCTGTCTGCAGTGATGGGTACGCACTGCTCTAAGCAATGGGAATAACAGGTAACCTAAAAAGCAAAGGCTTCTACTCACTGAAAATTGCCAGAAAATGGAAATGGTTCTTTTTCATTTTATGACACACATACATATGAGGTATACTTACAGTCAGTACGATTAATTGGAGACACTTCCCCCTACCCTAAAGAAAAACTGAGAAAGGAAATAAAAGGAAGACCAGGAGGAAGGGAAAAGTCAGAAAGGAAGGATGGGAAGAAGGAAGGTTTTGTTCTAAATGAAAATATCTCACCTGAAAAACTGTCTTGAAATTCTGAATTGTAGGTTTTAATGCCTCTCATGTAGGAAGAAAGTGGCTCATCTCGTAGGATTTGTGGATCCCCCACTCTGATCATGCCAGGACATTCTGATGCCAACACAGAGCTGGCAGTAAGACAGCTGTGTCCCACTAAAACAGCTGGTTTCAGATTTTTCCCTCTGTTTGAACAAGGGGTACACTCAGCAGGTGACTGTATTTATCTTTTAAACTTGTTTTCACCTTTACATTTTCCTCTCCTGAGGCATTGTCTGAAAAAGGAACCTGCATTGGCTGAGTTTTTGCCTCCAGCTCATTTAAAACCGTGTCCATTCACCTGCAGCTGCTCACGCTATTGTGGGAACTTTTGTGCTTCCCCGACTGTTGAAATCACACTCCTTTTTTACCCCAGAAACACCAGAGGGGAAGGGCAAGCCAAGTAGACCACTTCTTAATAATCAAAAGAATAGCTTTCACTCTGCTTGAAACAAATTCAGAGGACTTCTAAGGGAATCCCTTATGTAAGCATTTTCTTGGGAATTCAACAACCTATAGAGAAGTTCCTTAAGGGGAGGTTACAGAGCAAATAATAATTGTTTCAAAATCATCAGACACAGTTGCCTCTTCATTCCAGTTTCTTTCAACTGTGAATATATATTTCAGGGCAAAAATAACGTTGGCTCTAGAGTCAGACAGCTGATTCTAGATCCAACATCTCATCAGACCCAGAAATCATGAAATCTCTTGAGTGCTCAGTTCAGTGTCTCCTGCCACGCCACTGAAGAATGCGTCTTTAGATGGGTCTCATGAAAAGCCAATTGTGCTCTTCAATAAGCAGAGTTATATTATCCACTGAGCTGCTGCTGTGCCAGTTTTGAAAGGAATGACTCTTAGAGTCCAGTGACAGGACCACTATCTGGTAAACTAAAACATAGCAGTGATTTTAAAGCGATGATTTTATTGCCAAAGAACTCTAATTTTCTCCCAAGAAGTAGTAACGTTGAATATGTCACGTAGGTCCTCAAAAAGAGGGTCTCCTCTTTCACTAATTGCAGTATATTTATGCCCGCTGAAGAAGGGGGTACTGAGTGATTTTTCATTTAATTCACATTTGCTTCTCATAAGGTCTTTTTGTTTAGATCTTGTTTTTCATGTGTGCATGAAAACTTCTAGGTGAAATATTATAAAATAGTTAAGTGGAAGATTCTCTTCTGGGAAATAATGTAAATAATATCTTCTTTTTAAAAAATTAAGACATATGGCCCAAAATGTCCAGATTCACTTTCGGAGTCATGGGTACAAAAAATTATCATATTAAAGAACACAAGAACAGGTTCCAAATCAATTGAATTCCATTTGATATATGGGAAGTATCAGGGGTTCATTGTAGTATAAAGTTTATCAGCTTTTCCCAAAACTTTTAACTCCATGTTTTATCTACATATAAGTGTGCCAGAAAATTTAGTCGTACATTTCTTTAGTTACTGAGTTTACAAGGATGGTCATCATTGTGGGGGAGTAATTTTACAAAGCTATTTGGAAGTTCAGCCTGCGAAGTTCTTGCCTCACTTCAGCACGGGAAGCTCTCGTCTCCCTCTCATCTCTGTCTGTACCATTTCCTCTGCCTAAAGTCCTCTTCCCCTTCCTTCCTGGCTCCTCCCAGCACACCCGTTGAGTGTCTTCTTCAGCAGAGTTAAATGTTAGGCTCCCTCGCACCTTTTAACATTTCTACTTCAGCACTTAACACATCCATGCCGTACTGTGCTTATAATCACGGGCCTGCCAGACCCCCAAGGTCAAGGACCACGTTCTACCCATCTTTAAGTTCTTGGTGACTACGAGCATGTCTACCCCATGCCTAGTTTCTAATAAATGTTTCTTGAATACAGGTTGAGTATCTCTAATCCGAAAATCCAAAACGCTCCAACATCTGAAACTTTTTTTTTTTTTTTTTTTTTGAGACAGAGTCTCAAGCTGTCACCCTTGGTAGAGTACTATGGCATCACATCTCACAGCAACCTCCAACTCCTGGGCTCAAGCAATTCTCTTGCCTCCACCTCCCAAGTAGCTGGGACTACAGGCGCCTGCCACAATGCAGTGCTACTTTTTGTTGTTGTTGTTGTTGTTGTTGTTGTTGTTGCAGCCATTGTTATTTGACAGGCCTGGGCTGATTCCAACCCACCAGTACAGGTGTACGTGGCTGGTGCCTTGGCCGCTTGAGCCACAGGCGCCGATCCCAACATCTGAAACTTTTTGAGTAGCACTATCATATACGAAGGAAATGGTAATTGGAGCCTTTCAGATCTCACATTTTTGGGTTAGGGATGCTGACCCAATCAGTATCATGCAAATATTCCAAAATATTGCGGTGTCTGTGGCTCAATGGAATAGGGCACTGGCCCCATATGCTGGAGGTGGTAGGTTCAAACCCAGACCTGGCCAAAAAATATATATATATGAAAAAAATCTGAAATTTGAAACACTTCTGTTCCTGAGCCTTTCAGATAGTTGATATTCAGACTTGTTGAAATAGGATAGTCCTGTCTACCTCTATGCTTATTACATAATGGGGACTTCTTTTGTTTTCCTTGACCTTATAATTCATCATAAACCATACATGGAAGTAAGGGACTAAAAACTCTGAATCAAAGTCTGAAAATGGGCAAGGAATGAGCTAAAAATCAGATTGATTTTTTTCTTTAAACTGATGCTTGTTAGACACATCCCTATGACCACGCAGGTCTCATCTTATTACCTACTGCTATTATCAGATCTTTGTATAAATTTAAAGTGATTAGGAAATTCCATCATCTATTTTAGTCATAGCTTTGCAGAGTTACCATCTTGGGCATCTGAATGTCTGTGACAAAGAGAGTCAAGCTAAGAACTCCCCTTCCCTGCTTACAGACTTACCCCAGGCAGGTTCCCTGAACTCTGCCTCAGCTCTGCAAAATGTGATACCTAGTACTAGACTCTACTTACTAGTAGCGAGTTGTAGTAGTATCCGTAACAACTAGTAGTTGTAGGGAACAGGAGCAATCCTGTTACATAAAGTGCTTGACATTGGCCTTGGCAGTAAGGTGTACTCTTAAGTTGAAGCTGGAACTATTGGACTATAACTGGGAGATATTTTGGCAAATAGATGGGCTGATTCTGATAGCTCCAGTAATAGTAATAGAACTGACTTCCACTTAAGCAAGGTATCTCAAAGAAGCAATCTCACTCTTACTGAAAATTGCTTGGACTTAGATGGCCTCACCATTACTTTCTGCTCTGGGGATAAGACCAAAGGCTCCAGTCAGGCTGACTACAGCAGTGACCAGCTTGCAGAAGGCACGGGACCCCCAGCCTCCCTACATCACCTTAAGCTTGGAATTAATCAGGAGAAAACTGTGGAATTTGGGTTCACTCATTAAAACCATAGGTATTCTACTTCAGACCCTTACTTACTGACTTTGGCACAGATTTAAGACACTATTCTGATGAATTTCCTGATTCCCAGATGATTAGAATAAAGATCATGAAAAGACTGCTGGAAGGAAGCATCGTACAGTGAAACGTGATAATTGGCTGGTATTAGAAATAAGACCTGGGAAGTTAGACACAAAAAAGTATCATTTTCCAGGACTGTAATGGATGCTCCTGAAAGATCATTCTGGGTCACATTTAAAAAAATTAAATTATGTTCAGTAAGTTTGTTTCCAAATGCAGAGAAGAGTGAATTATGCTTTAAGGAAGACTGATGTTCAGAAGTTTTGGTTTCAGTGGTCTGAACAGTTTCCTGATGGAGAACACCTTGTTCTCTGCCAAAGCCAAATAGATGAAGTTGCTGTGTTTAGAAAATAAGGAAAGTGGAGCATTGCTAAAATAATCTGAATCTCTTCGGAAAACAATTGTTAAGAGCAACTATAAAACTGATATACTTTTTCAAAAAAAAAGATTATTTAGGAGCAAACTCAGTTTAACTTTGACCTTCTTCAGGAACAAGAACATTTTATTTTGTTGACAAGGTCTAGGTCAAGACTTGGCACTTGGAGATTATTTGGTTTGGGATGCAGAGATGGGCTGGATGCTCGGAGATGTGAGTGAATGGACAGATGGATGGATGGACATTCTAGGTTATTTTGGTTTAAACTGCATTCGGAAGGAATCTAAAGGATAGGAGAGAGGCTTGCAAGAGCTATCAATTCCAAATCAAAAAGAAAGAATAAATTCTAGAGACAGAAAACAGAAGGGTTTGCAGCTGAGGTCCATAGTAACCATGAATGTATTGTGTAATCATGATTATATTGTGTAAGTTAAAAAAAATCCAAGTTGTGGTCCTCCTTCTGCCACTGTCCATGTGGGTGATTTGTGGGCTTTACACGTCTGGGCTTCATTTTCCTCTTCTGTGAACAGAGAAGGTGAGACTAGATCATTCTACAAAGTTCTTCCCAAATTCAACAGCCTATGATTTTATAGAAAAAAAGTCAATGTCTCTTATGCATCTGGCATGGAATTGAAAGTCTAAAGTGATGCTATAGATCAATACACCAAATTTCACTTTAAGGGCATTGGTATTGTTGGAATATCATTAGCGTCCTTTGGGCCTTCTCTAAAGTGCATACTGTACGGTCAAAATGGCTTGTCCACAACTTTTTTTAATGAACAGGTTTGTACATCCCACAGACGGGGCTTGGTGTATTGTGAACGGTAGCCGACACATACGCAGATGAGAGTTGGGAAGGTAGTCAAACCTGAGGTGGAAATAGAGTACATTTGTTAAGGAACAAAGAAAGTGTGTTTCTCTGGAAGCCAAGATGTCGAAGACAGATTTCATTGGGGCTGTCCACGTTCACCTTTCACAGACATCAGTATTCAGCTACTTTCAAAGTTCCAAATCCGCATTTCTGAAGACTCCATTGTGTACATTAGCTGTGGCCAAGGCAGAAGATATCAGGTGCCTTTAAATTCCGGGGGTTCGTGGGTGTGCATGATGCTATACACAAAAAAGTTGGATGGTCAGATTTCACTTCATTTTTGAGCTAAATGTTAGGACATACTCATTTTTAAGACTTTGGTTTTCTCACCTGGGCTTCTATTTTCTTTTCTCAGAAAATAGCCGTGGAACTAAAAAGAGGAACATGCCGCTGTAAGGATTCTGAAATGCTGTGTATTTTATACCTTCCCAGTGGCGGAGTTTGGGCAAAGGAGCTCCAAGCTCTCCCACTCTCCAAGCTCCCACGAACTTCCTTATGGCTCACACTGACACGAGTGTCAAGAGGCTGCCCGTGGCTTTAGGGACGCCCTGTCAGAGCAGACTTTAGCTGATGGGGGCCCCAGAGTCACTTGGATCAATCCCTTTATATACCTAGGTGGAAACTGCAATCCAGGGAGGAGAAGTGATCGCAGAGTGACACAGTGAGGACACAAGCTCTTGGTTTCTAACCCACCCTTCTTTTCATAGCCACAGTGATTCCTGACAAATCATATGAAACAAGGCAGCTAGACCTTTTTTAAAAGGAGGTTATAATGCTATTGCTTTTCTTCAAATGAGCCATTTTTTACCTTTTCACTTTGTTGCTTTTGTCTTGTCAGCTTCTTGTAGAAAGATGACTTACTGCATGAAAATTCAACTTGGCCTTCTCTGTAGACAAAGTGATCTTTTGAATGCAGCCAACACTTCTTTTGGAGTATGCCTTCATTTCACACGGCACGTCTAAGATGGATATTTACTAAGTTGGTTGTTTAAATCATGTTCGGAGCTTGGTTACAGGGGCTGTTTCTTTGTGTCTGTCTCTCCCCCTCTCTCTCCCTCTCTCCTTTTCTTTGTGCTTGACAGAAAAGGATAGGGCCCCAGGATCATCTGGAAATGGATCAGTGTATTCATGTGTGAGCTTTACAAAGCACAGGAGCAGAGGTGTCATTAACCCTTAGAAGTCATTCAATCACACTCATCTCCTCATACAAAGTCAGAAAGGAAAAAGGCTTGGTCTGGTGACTGTCCATAAAGCTTGGTGTATTCTATTCATTTACTCCTGACTTCTTGGAGGAGCTGGCTCCTTTTCTCTGCCTCTCTCTCCTTCAGCCGAGGTCTGAGATTAGCTTTGTTTCTCTGAATCTGCCATTTATAATCAGCTCTTCTTTAATGCTGACGATAACTAAAGTGATGGGTTTTTGAAGAGAACTTCAAGATTTAATTCTGATCTATTTCCTTTCACATGATTGAAGTTTTCCTAGGTATCCATGATAGTGCCCTGGCATGGCAAGAGAAAAGAATAACTCTTACCAAAAAGGGGAATTCACTGTTTACCCTTGATTATGTTTCCAGCAGTCATTTCTGGGCATTAGATGTAGAAGTCAATTAAGGGAAGGTTCACTGTATCAGTATCAATATCCTGTTTGTCCTGAAATGTAAATGGAATTTATGAGAATTTTGAAGCAGATGCCATCTGCTGGATAGTTAAGATATTGCCACCAAAAGTAATGTGAACAGAAAACATATGGACCACAATGAATGGACTGATTGTGAATTTAAGTAAATACCACTTTCCAAGCCCCAGGTAGAGTACAGTCTCCCTAACTTACTGTCCATAGCATAAATATTTACAATTTATTTTTTCTAATCGTAATAAAAATTTCCCTTTCTGTTCACACGCAGTGTTAGAGCCCCACACTCTCAACAGTGTACAACCCTAAGAAGTAAAATAAAATGAGCACTCAGCTTCTGAAAAAGGATAACTGTAAAAACGCATTTTGGAGCCCCCCAAAATAAAACCAGAGGTAATGTAAGAGAAAATAAAAAGAGAACAGAATAAAATAGGGTTGCGTAGGAATAAAGAGTAAGTATATCAAATTAAAACCACATGTAAGGCATAAATACAACCTAAACAGCTAATTCTTCCTCTGAGGGACCTTTTTTACAAAATTGATCTCTACTTAACACCCACGCACACGTTCCCCAACTGTTCCCTCATGAGAAGAGCCCATGGTTAAAGCCGCCCCTCCTGACATTACCCACCTGTCTTAGAAATTATGTATTACAGTCTTGTTCTGTGGAACTCCTGATGACGCTGGAGCCCCCGTGACCATCTCAACAGGTTGTTTCACACTTTTTCCTTATTTGTTAGTTATTACTTGATAAATTTTACTCCCTAGTGAGCTATTAAAAAATTAAGGCTCAAATTAATAGCATATCCATAAACAGCAGCCCCCAAAAATATCCCCATCTAGAGTTACTACCCAGAATTAGAATACTGACAAGTGGGACTGTGCAAAAAGGATGATGTTTCCCCACACATAGAGAAGTACCCTAAGAAATGAGAAAGGTCAGAACTCTAGTCTGCGTCTGCCTAGGAAGTCCTCGGGGATTCTGCAGAGAAGAGGTGAGAGACCCATGAATTACTGTAAGATCATTCAATCCTTTGTCTTTTTTTTTTCTTTAGAGACAGTGTCTCACTTTGTTGCCCTTGGTAGAGTGCTGTGGCATCACAGCTCACAGCAAGTTCCAGCTCTTGGGCTTAGGTGATTCTCCTGCCTCAGCCTCCTGAGTAGCTGGGACTACAGGTGCCCGCCACAGCGCCCACCTATTTTTCTGTTGCAGTTTGGCCAGGGCTGGGTTTGAACCCACCACCCTTGGTATATGGGGCCAGCACCCTACTCACTGAGCCACAGGCGCTGCCCCCATCCATTCCCTTTTCTCCTCATAGAACATAGAACACTGAAGCAAATTCCTTAAATTTCTTACATGAACACTTCTCAAAACAAGGGTACTCAAGTTGTCAGATCCCTTTCTATCTCTAAGTCACCGATACGTGGCTCAAAAGAGGAAGAAGCAGATGAAATACCAAGCAGACCAAGAGAGAGGGGAAAGATGTTCCCAGACTTGCCCACTGCTCACCCACGTGGCTCACTGACATGCTGACGTCTCACTCGGCCAATGCCCATGAGAGCATCGGCCCTCGTTTCCCTTCTAGTTTATAAATGGAGCAGCATCCTGTAATCATCCTAATGAGGTAATAGGGACTTAAGGACACAGGAAAATTGGATAGGGTTTTCTCCTAATTTATCCTCTGTTATGTTGGGTACCCCCTTATCCCTTCCTCCCCATTCCAGACCTTTCCCTCCTATACTAGCTGAGTCTCCGGTCCCAAAGGACATGTTGTTGGCCATTGTTTACAAGCAGGCTCCCTCCTCTTGGCAGGATCGGGAACAGCTGCTGGTCTATTCTCTGCCACAAAGACCAGCTTCCTTCTTTTGCCCTGGATGATTGGAAGATGGTCGGAGAGAGCAATTTATAGTTGTGTTACAGCACCTCTGTTTTCTTTTATGTTTATTTATATGACTTCCATTTCTGTCAAGGATTTCTGAGATGATCATGATCGCTCTGCTGCAGAATTTTCTTTGGGGAAGGCTCTGATGGCAGTGGGCATTTTTCTTCACTGAATCAGATGTTTTAGGACTTCAGGCTCGAGGACATCATGAGTGTGTCTTCCATGGGAGTTTAAGAATCAGTGTCCCCTTTTTTATGAACTTATGAATGTGTTCTGTGTTACCCAAACAATATATGACTTTGAATTTCTCAGAGGAAGACACCTTGTCTCTGCCAGCTTTCTGTGCCCAAAACTTAGCACAGTACCTGCTCAGTTAAACGTCTGGCGAAGGACCTGAACGTCATGCCGAGTGGGTTCTGGTTTGCTCTGTTAGATGTGAACTATGCTGTCAGGCCAGATCTAGAGTCTCACCCAGGACTTCCAGGCCGGGAAAGTCTCGCCACCTGAGTGGGACCTTCTTCTGAACTCTTCTGCATTGGATTATTTTTTACTTCAGCCTTCATTCATCCAAGGCAAAGGAGGGGGCCCACTGTTTCCCAGTCTTATCCCCAGCAAAGAAAATCTAGAATAGGTGCTGGTTCAGGGGGACTTGAGTAGCTTCACCCCCTTTTAGGGGTGAAAGGAAACTCACAAAGTGGGAAATAGGTCCAAGACCCCAGACCCAGAGGAGATCCAATGGCTTTGACTCTGGTAGATAGGAGGGGGTCATGCTTTGACACTAAGGTTTCTTTTTTTGACAAGCATTTGGAACTGAGGTTGGCTCCTGGCCAAGGCCATGTTTATTTTTAGTAAAGACTGGGCAGGAGCAGAGTGGAGCAGTTAGCTAAGTCTGAGGCTTCAGAGACTCCCTCCCTTATCTCTATGGGAATTCAGCTCAGTAAGTATTAGCGGTAGCTGATTTCCTCCATAGTGAAAGCAAGCCTCTTCCTGGAGGAAGAAGTGGAGAGCTGAAGATTTCTAGGTGGGAAGGGCTTCTTTGTACGGTGCTGAAGACATTTTCAAACTTCCTAGGATACATTCCTAAATGTGTAATGAGTGTATTGATGGATCTGGGTCTGAGCATTGCCGCTGATCTCTCCATAGCACTTAACACATGTTCTTGACAGACACTCAAAGAACGTATATGATTAAAAAGAGCACTAGGTATAAAGCCACTCAGCGTCTGCCTCCCAGCAGTTTTCAGCAATTTATGAGCAACATGGAGAGAAAGAATAATAACAGCCGTAATTTATAGAGCAGAGGCAGGACAGGAGCCCCTTCTGGTCACTTAACCAGTGTTGCTTTATCTCATCTCATAGTCTAGTTTCTAAACAGAATAGTTGGAAACATAAAGGGGCCATGCAGCTTGCTCCTGCCTGTTGGTGAACCAGGCCCTTCAGAACTGGACAAGGAAGCTGGTCAAGGTGGGTCCTGGAGCAGCTCAAGCCTTCTCTGGAAAAGGAGATACACAGTTAGAGCCAAGTCAGCTCCCCTCTTTCTCTGCTGTGATTCTCCTGTGGCCTCCTGGGCTGGTTAGCTCAAATTTTAACTGCTGAGCTTTTCAGCATTCTGAGATGTAGGGAACTAGGCCGGTGCCTGTGGCTCAGTGATTAGGGCGCCAGACACACACCAGGGCTGACGGGTTCGAACCCAGCCCAGGCCTGCTAAACAACAATGACAACTACAAAAAAAAATAGCTGGATGTTGTGGCTGGTGCCTGTAGTCCCAGCTACTTGGGAGGCTGAAGCAAGAGAATGACTTGAGCCTAAGAGTTTGAGGTTGCTGTGAACTGTGATACCAGGGCACTTTATCAAGGGCAACATAGTGAGACTCTGTCTCAAAAAAAAAAAAAAGAAATAATAATAAGATGTAAGGAACTAGAAACAAGACAGCCTTTGTAGAAAAGTACTGAGTGAAGTTTTTGTTGTGAACTTGTGTTAAGGTGCACATCACATTAAGTAACACACTAGTTACGGTGTGAAGGCTGCACTCAGACTGCCCAAGTTCAGACGCACACAACAGGTAAATTTGTGCCTCAATTCTCCTAAAAGATATAGAATCCTTCTTTATAAAGATTAAGCAATATATGTGTGTTTAACACAGCATCTGGTATTTAATAAATATTGAGCACTAACTTTACTGTTATTATCAATAATCAATATATATCTATTTTCCTTCCACATAATATGAGGGCTGATTGAGAGAAAGGACGTGGAATATTTTTTTATCTGCTACAATTCTTGCCACACTGTAGATTCTAAATAAATATTGGATGAAGGGATAGACAGATGAATGGACAGACAGATGAGTGAATTTGAGTCTGTGTAGATAAAGGCCCTACACAAGACCTCATTGTTCCGGGGCCCTTCCTAGAAAGCCACATGCCTCCCATGGCACACAAAGAGATCACCAGGACACTGACCCACCTGCAACACCAGCAGGAGGGTTTCTGACAAGACTACCACACATCACATTTGGCAACAGACTCCCCAGAAGGACATGGGACTGGAGCTGCACTTAGAGCCAGAGACGCTTGGGGCCAGAATATGAAATCCAAAAACTGAGTGAGTGAAGGAACTGCCTTTGCTTAAAAGCCTTACGTCTCACCAGAGTCAATAGCTGACAGGGCCCTCTCCCAGGGTGTGCTAGTTACAAGGATTGCTGTACTCGAGGAGTCCAGAGCATGGCCAGCAGGCATTTACAGTTCATATGTAGCTCCCCCCAAGTCAGATGCACTCAACCAACAGGAGTCATTTTTACCATATGCAATGTTGCCTAGTAACATCATTGACACATACCATCTTTATCTGTTTCCAAGGAAACCAAACTAAGAAGTTAACCAAAGGTCAGATTCTCATGCAAAAAGAGAAAGAGTTTTTGTTAACTCTTTGCCCACACCATCTAAATAGTTACATACCACATAGCCCAAGAAGCCCATCCCTGTGAAACTTACCTTCATATCTCACACTGAGAGACCCATCCAGTGACCCTGTGAAGCTCATCCTTATATCTCACATTGAGACCCATCCACTGTCCTTGTGAAGCTCATCCTTATATCTCACATTGAGACCCATCCAGTGTCCCTGTGAAGCTCATCCTTATATCTCACATTGAGA
>NW_003852396.1:1139745-1163898 GCF_000181295.1 Otolemur garnettii | reverse complement strand
CCATCCAGTGTCCCTGTGAAGCTCATCCTTATATCTCACATTGGGACCCATCCACTATCCCTCTGAAGCTGATTCTTATATGTCACATTTGCCACAGACATGTCACAAAGTGGAATAATACAAGTATGGCCTTATCTACCACTCTGTGTACTGTGTACCATCCAAGAGTTCACTCAGTGATTCCTGACATCATTCTTGCCCTTCACAGCAGACCCTGTCAACAGTCCCATTCTTCCAAACCCAAGACGAGCTTCTGTAGCACTCACTTTTATAAATATACAGGGATTTCAATTTCCTTAGACCTGCGTGATATTAATATATCATTCCAACCTGGGGCCACAGCACTGGGAATCTTTCGAGTTTTGTTCCTCCATATAGGTTTTTCTGAGGCTTAAAAATGATCAAAGGGGTAAATAGCTGAAAAGACCAGCGAACAAATCTAAGGTGACTTTACTATTCAGAAAGAATGTGAGTTAATTGCAAATATGGTTCAACTGGGTCTGATCTACTTCAGTGAGAAGCAGAGAATGTCCTGACCCCCGACCTAGATTATTAATGCTAATAAAGCCTCTTTACCATAAATAGAGGAATTCTGACCAGAGAAAACCACTAAATTCTCATATCATTTCACCTTCTAAACAACCATGGATTCCATAGATTTGGGTCGGTATCAACTTGCCTGGGTTAAAGGATTAATATCCCAATTATTTCTCTGCCTGGATAGTAATGACAGTTTTTATTTATGAAATTGTTACTGTGTACTAATGACCATACAAAATGTATAACTTAGACTTTCTTGATTAATCCTCAAGTATTATTAACTATTTCTCTGCAGAAACCAACACTCAGAGAGTTTACAAGACTCTCCCAGGGTCATTCAGGTATGTGTGGCCAAGCTGGAGATTAAGTCAAGTTTAGGTCAAATCTGGCTCTGCGTTCTGTGATATCTTCATAAAGAGGATTATAAAATATGTGTTATTTCTATTAAGCCAATCTGCAGTTGCAGTGGGAAAGGATTTCACATTGTTTCAAAAAAAATTTTTAACCTCCTTTTGTCAAAAAACAAAAGGAACTTTACTGAAATTGGAAGGAGTTAAATTTAAATACATGTCAGGCAAAGGGAAATCTTTATTTTATGTGAACTTGTTGTCTCCGCCCTATATTATTGCTGACTCTAAAATGGAGTTTGTGAGACCAATAATTTTAAAGGGGCCTAGAGAACAAAGAGGAGTAAGGCAAAGTGGAGCGTGCAGGAAGGCTCTGAAGGCACCTCTGCTGGGGCCTGTCAGTGCCCTGGTAAAGGAAACAGTAATTACAACTCATTACCTATCGTGAAGACCTGATGAATAACGGAAGAACAGGTTCCAAACCAACAGAATCCTATTTGAGATGTGAGAAGCATCACTGGTTCATTATAGTGGAAAGTTTAATAGCGTTTCCAAAAAATTTCAACTACATGTTTTGTCTACTTACAATGTACTTGAACAAGTATTTCTGCCAAGAAGAAAAATTAAACAAAATTCTTCCATTATGGCTAGCACATTCCTACTTTGTTCTGATTAATTCATAGATCTGTGTGATGAAAGAATTTGCAATTGGCAAGCAAAATGCTAAAAGAGGCAGTTTAATTGTCAAATTTTAAAGCTTGTGTGAAGGGAGGGGCAGGAAGAAATATAGAAACAGAGACATGTTGACATTTGGAACCATAAATGGGTATTTTCTTGTGGGTCATGCCAATCTAAGAGAAGGGGAAAAAAAAGAAAAAACAGAAGACTTTGCTTCTGTCAGATAAAATAACTTAAAAAAAATCTATTCTATTCTATCTTATAATTCTTCAGTGGAAATAAATGTAGTAAAATTTTGTAATTCACTTTATTTTCTTCAGCTCCTCTTAAGGCATTTTCTTAGAAAAATAGCCGTGTAAATACAACATGTAAAAATATATTTTAATTAAAAATTGTTTTCTTCCTGCCTAAATTAGAGTACAGAAGATTAGCTTTTATAAGAAATACAAGATGGATTTCATTAGAATAATTTCATGCTCCAAAACTTTGTTTGGGGATAACCAAGGGAAACAAGGACTGGGCATTTATGTCTGTACTTTGTTTTCTTGGGTCAGGTAATTTTGCAATGCTTTTCCCTCATATATATTTTTATTTTTTAATCCAGATTTCATTGTTTTCTGTTACCTTGCTCAGCCATTGAAGTACATTAAAATAACATTGTTGTCCGTGTATGCAGGAGTTAGCACCTTTCAGAAGTGGTGTTCCCCCTTATGACACCTGGTCTGCAAGCCAGAGGGACTCGGGTGGGTGCTGGTTCTCCACTCAGAACTGGTGGGTAGGGGTCGCACAGGGAGGGAAGGAGCCCTGAGAGGGCCCAGCTTCTCAAACTCCCCCACCTGCCACTGTCCGTATGTTCTGCTATGGCTGGAAGGGCTAAAGTTTAAACCCATTCCTCATTCATGACTTCGCATGACTCCTTTTAACCCCATTATTGCCCTGATGCTCGATGGAGATCATCAGAAGGGCGGAAAGGAAGCAGAGACATATGGAATGCTGGCTGTATGCTAGGAAGGGGCGAGGTGTTTCATTTACATATTGTGTCAGTAAACTGCCTGGTGAATCCTCAAAGCACGCCTTTAAATTTTGTTGATCCTCAAAGGTGAGGAAACAGGCTCACAGAATGAAGTGATTTACCCCATGTTTCTTATTATTTAGTGCTAGAATCAGGATTCAAGATAAAAGTGCTTGGAATCTGTGTTGAGAGATGAGTTGGTCGAGCAGGAAGAATGTAAAAGGAAATTCTGGACATGAGCATTGGCAGGGAGAGCACTTACTGACTTTCATTCAGCCACAGTTTGGTTGGTAAGTAAGTGCCAGCCCCATGCCAGGTGCCAAATACATGTGGGCTGTACCCCTGTCGATTAGTAGACAAGACGCCCCGAACAAATGTGGAGTGAGAGATCAAAGGAGATGAAGATGCCAAAGGCAGAGTTGGGTCTCCACCTGCTTGTTGAGAGCTTCGACGTAAACAGCCACTCTTCGAAAGTAAGGCCCTGATCTGCTCTTGGGCTAAGCTCTTTCTCAGTGGCAAAGCCTACAAACTTACTGTTGGAAAGTAGAAGTTATGACTCTGGCGAGCAAATATTTAGAGAGAGCTTTAGTGTAAACCTCTGAAAGAGAGCCTCTGTCAACTTACTGGGTGATCTGAAAGGCTCAGGTGTCGGAGGTCTATCTAGATTCCATTTCTGCACCGTATCTTCCTGTAAGAACATACTTTACAAATAATTCCGGGAGAGAGGAAGGAGGGAGAGGGGAGGCAGGAAAAGGAAAGACAGGAACAGGCCTTTGTGACCTGTGCTGGGATTCCCACCCCCCACCCCTGTCCTCCCCAGGGACTTGTGATGTAGATGGAGTTTGCCTGTGTAAATCCAGGGGCTGAAATTGTCCTGTGCATTAAAAGGGTTCCAGGTCACTCAGAGCTGCTGTCATCTAAGTCCATTTTGTAAAGGCATTAGCCCTTTAATTTAAAGACTAAGTTGGATCTTACAGAATTGGAGGAGAAAAGGAAAGTATTAGTCTGACAGAGAGGGTCTAGCATTCATAGTTTCGAAACTAGAACATTTTGCTGACAAAGAGAGATGTATTTTTAAGACCGAGTTCTTTAAAAAAAAAAAAAAAAAAAAGAGCCTTCCATCCTAGTCCTGTAGTTAGGCTATTTCTGCTGGTTCCCTGGCTATGAAGACAACACATTCTTGCAATTCATCATTTCCCTTGGCTCAAGCCAGCCTTTAACATGGTCCTGGCATATGCTTGCCATTAGCTCTGCCTCAGCCTCACCTGCAAGGTCAGCCCCTCTCTGCCCCCGCCTGCCTTCTCTCAGGATCTCCTCCCCAACCCCAGACCTCACTGCAGCCCTCCCCTGACCAGGCAGCCCTGCCTGCTACATGGCAGGAGGTCGGAGGAGAAGGAGGAGGAAACAGTTCAGTTCTTTCTAAAGTAAATTCTGTGGTTTAACAGCTTTTTGTTCAGAAATAAGACCTAGGAACATAGAAAACCAAGGGCAAAACCAACAACAATAACTGAAATGGGAAAAAACAGAAGTTTGCTGACTGGGAGAAAAATGGAAAGAGGGCAGCACAAGGTTAAGAGGGAAAAATTCACATGGTTGCAGCACTCTGGCAGCCAAATGTTTCCTTAGCTCACCAGTTTCTGTCTTGATTTATCTCTGGACTCCAGAAGGCAGTTGTACCCTCCGCGGGGTCTTTTCTGTTTAGTTCCATTATCTGAGCGACAGTGTATTTGTTTCATTTGGTGAATTTTGTTTCTGCTGTTACCAAGTAGGTAAATTAAGAATTAGATTGAACTAAAGAATTTCAATTGAGACCCCAAATACTTTCTATACACATCAATTTATTTTCTGTTCTGTGTGGCAGCTTTTGATTGGCAATTTCAATCCTTGGATTGGTTTCCAGAGTAATCAAGAAGGTCAATCTCTCGTGGTATAATTGGACAGCTCTGACCCCAATTTATTTAAATCATTAGACCTATGAGTGCAGGTTAAATCGCACACCATTTTAAAAAAAATTAAAATTAACTTATTTTTTTAAGACAGAGTCTCACTCATTGCCCTGCACAGAGGCCATGGTATCTGTAGCTCACAGCAGCCTCAAACTCTTGGGCTCAAGTGATCCTCTTGCCTCAGCCCAGAGTAGCTGGGACTACAGGCCCCCACCACAATGCCCAACCAGTTTTTCTGTTTTTAGAGATGGGTCTCGCTCTTGCACAGGCTGGTCTCGTACTCCTGAGCTCAAGCAATCCACCTGCCTCTGTCTCCCAGAGTGTTAGGATTACAGGCATGAGCCACCACGCCCAGCCTCTTTTTAAAAAAAACAAAAAACTGGATGTTAAAAGCAAGAAAGGAATCTTGAAGGAGTAAAAACCTTCATCTTTGATACTATTACAAGAGAGTCATAGAAACCTGAGGTTTAGAGACACCTTAGAGATTCCCAAATCCATATTCTTCAGCTCACAGAGAAGGAAGCAGAGGGGAGAGGTGACTTCCCCACTGCCACACTGGAATAAGTGGCAGGACTAGGGTTCACGCAGGGCTTCTCAGCCCCCATGCTGTTCTCATTCCACAGCAAGCACCGTACTCTCCCACAAGCAGGTTGTTCTAGATCCAACAAAGAACCTAATGAACAAAAATGATTTGCTTGGTACTGGTGACCCGTGACATCCATATGACCTAAGAAATCTCCAGATGTGGGGTAACCTGTGAACAAATTAGAAAATGGCTCGGGCTGTGCCTGTGGCTCACGGAGTAGGGCACCGGCCCCATATGCCAGTGGTGGTGGGTTCAAGCCCAGCCCTGGCCAAAACTGCAAAAAAAAAAAAAAACAAGAAAGAAAGAAAATGGCTCCTCTTCCTCAAGGCACATCCACCACTGCCCCCGTCCCTACCCGACAGCCCAGGTAGCAGGCTTGGTGGAGGGGAGGCTGGATACATTTCTGCCCCATCTTTTTTTTAACCACACTGTGGCTGTTGTCTATGAAAATCCTCCATGACCGTGTGTGCAGAGGGGGGCTGGGGAGGAAGAGAATCACACCCAGTGCAGTCACTGAAAGTCACGCTGGGGCTCTCTCTGGAGTAAGACCCCTTTCACTAAGATGGATGAAGACAAAATCCTCATCGTCAAAGATTCAAATGACTTTTGTTTTCCTCAACCGCTCACATTTCCCAGGAAATTTACTCTGAATAGATTCAGTTCTGAACAAAACTATACAGTCAGCAGAACTTGTCATGGGGGACTTCTTTTCCCCATGATTCACCTCTTCAGCAGCTGGTTGCCCGTCCATCCCAAAGGAGATGGGCTATTCCATTCTCCTGGCTCCCAAGATAATCTTTTCTCTTTCTAAGACTGAGCCAGTAATGGTCTCAGGCTTTCATTCAAAATACGTTTATTGGGAGCTCACTACTGCCAAGGTTAAGATTTTCTCCTAACGTATTTATATTTTAATGAGAATTCCCACGCCTAGCACACTGCCTGGTACATCATCTATAGTCAATAACTACAGGAAAGAGGAGGAGGAGAGAGAATGGAAGCATTTTATACCCAGAGAAGTGTGGGTATAAATTCAGGCAGCATTCAGGTAAGGGGAAAACTGGAGGCCAGAAACCTTTAAAGCTATCTTATATATTGCAGCAAAGATGCTGTGTGTATTCTGTCCCATATCCTCCAAAATTCTTAGGGTACCAAAGCAACCATGTAAAAAGCTGCCATGGGTACCTAAAGACCACCTCTGAGATTCTTCTAGACCTGCCACAATCGTGCCCAGCCACATGCCCCAGCACTTCAGAGACCCAAGACTTTTTGGATCCTGTTCTGGTCCCACAGCCTGGTTCTGTTGTATATTCAGCCCCTTGGTTAAAATCATAGTTGTGAATTTCTACTGTGGCCTGTAGCCTTCAAACTACCCCTGCAAGGCGTCCTGTCCTCCTCCCTCCATACACTCCACACCTTCCTGTGTCCCCAAAGCCCCCAGCCCTGGCCCATCGGTCACCTCTGACTCACTTTAAGTCATTAATTGCAGATCCCACAGTCATTTCTGAACACTTCTTGGGTGCTGTCTCTGTTGGGGGCTGTCTCTGTTGGGAACTGTCTCTGTTAGGAGCCGTCTCTATAGGGAGCCATCTCTGTTGGGGGCTGCCTCTTTTGGGAGCTGTCTCTGTTAGGGGCTGTCTCTGTTGGGGGCTGTCTCTGTTCAGGGCTGTCTCTGTTGGGAACTGTCTCTGTTAGGGGCTATCTCCGTAGGGGGCTGTCTCTATTGGGGGCTGCCTCTTTTGGGAGCTGTCTCTGTTAGGGGCTGTCTCTGTTCAGGGCTGTCTCCGTTGCGAACTGTCTCTGTTAGGGGCTGTCTCTGTTCAGGGCTGTCTCCGTTGCGAACTGTCTCTGTTAGGGGCTATCTCTGTTCAGGGCTGTCTCTGTTGGGAACTGTCTCTGTTAGGGGCTATCTCCGTAGGGGGCTGTCTCTGTTGGGGGCTGCCTCACAGTTTTCTTTGTTGGGATGGTCACTATGTGTCTTTCTACTCCTTTCATCTTGAAATTCCTAGAAAGAAAACACTTCCTTAGTCACAGCTGTAGAGCTGTTTGTGCTCAGAACAGGGCTTTGGACACAATAACTGCCCCTAAAATATTTTTTCATAATTGGAGTAGTCAATTGGTAGACTGTTGTCCATTTACTTTTGTTGTTGTTTTAACCAGAGGAAATGAAGAGGGATTTCTCATTGAATCTGGTCTTCTTCTGATGGGAAAATTTTTATATTAAATGAAATTGCTTTACCATCTGTGCTCAGCCTAAGTTCCGAAATCCTTTCCCTTTATATGGGGAGACTAGGTTTCCCACCAGTGACCTTTAAAGTACACTTGGCAACCCTGGAAGCTCTTTTTCCATAGTCCAGATGGCAAGGGGCTTTTTTTTCAGTTCCACTGGGGAACTTTTACAGGCTCCTTTATGTTGCTTCTTCCTTTGAAGTACTTTTCTGTTCCTGGGCAAGGGGGCTGGACCTTCTGCTGGGGCCTCCCTGTCTGTGTTCTCAGGTCACCATGCTGATTTTGTGAGAGGAAGTAAGTTTTGCTATTAGCTAATGTGTCTGATCTTTTGTGTTCCCACGTATGGTACCACCTCCACGTCAACTGCTGGCCCTTCCCTTCCTAGGTTGATGGGAAAGTTAAGTAATGAATCAGCTGGTCTAAGAACATGGCAGTGTTCTTCATGTGTCCTCCAGAGTACTCAGTCCTAAAACAAAGGCCGGATTATAGAATGTTAAGAATTGGCTTTGGCTGGTACTGAGCCTCATGTTAGCAGAGGCTGGATTGTGCTTTGTGGCTCTGGGCAGAGGAGGGAGAGGGAGGAAAGGCTTCACCAGGGAGCGATCCTGAGCCTCGCTGAAAGGCTAACAGCAGGATCCAGCCCATAGTGAAAGGCTTTGATTCTGGGCTAGACGTTTTGGACTTTCTACAGTAAGGGAACTCCATGGGGGTATGAAGCAAGGGGGTGACATGGGTTGGAGAAAGGTGATTCTGACTTCAGTGCAGGCCAGCGGGGACCCAGGGTTAGTTTAGGAGGCTGATGCCGCAGTCCATAAGAGGCAGGCAAAGGGACCAAGGCAGGCAGTGGGGACTGGGGGAGAAGGATAGATGTCATGAGATTTCAGGAAAACCACTCTCTCCATTTACTTTGGTTGGCTTCCTCACTGCCATCTCTCACACATCAGGCTCTCCTGACTGTTCCCACCGACTCAAACCCTCCTCCTCCATGTTACCAGAGTCTCCTCCTGAGGTCCTTAGAGTCTGTTTAAATAGCCTCCCTCTTAATGAGTCCCGCCTTGGTCAACCTATCCCACCCCCTCACCCAAAGTCACGTATCAGAATGTTCATGGAGTGACATTTACAATAGCCAAGGACTAGAATATACTCAAGTACTATCAACAATTGAAAAGGTATAGTCACTCACGGGAATACCCTACACAGAAACTAAAATGGGCTATTGATCTACTACTACATGTGACAACTGGGTGAATCTCATAACATGGAAGAAAAAGGAGCCCGATAAAGAATGCATGATATAAATTCCATTTCTATAAAAATACGAAAACAGTCAGCATTGATCTGTGCTGTTCGAAAACAGAATAATGGCTGCCCTTGGCAGGGTGATTGGCTGCTCAAAGAGCACAAGGAGTCTTTTAGACTGTGAGTAACGTTCTGTTATTTGTTCTATGAGCTTGTTACAGGGGGCTCATTCATTGTGTCCAAATCCAGACAGGGTGCACTAATGATACACAGACGTTTCTGGGTGTATCATTCTGTGGGATAGTCTAACAGAAAGTCTAGAAAATGCAGTCTTCCCCCCAACACTACTCACTTCCCTTACTCTATTTTTCCACGGTTCTTACCACCTTCTAATATATACCATAATTATGAAGCTTCTTATATTTTCCTCATTAGATGTAAATTCCACAGATGCAGGAGTTTTTGTGTGTTGGCCAGTGCTGTATCTGTGTTACCTTGACGTGACCTGGCACATGATAAATAATAGAATGAATAAACTATTTGATCAGAAAAACATGGAAAGAACAGGCCAAGCTTAGAGACCCAGGTAGAACCCTAGTCTGAGAAGCATGTTGCTTTGACAGCTATTCATTCCCGGTTACGGTGGACGGGCTGCCAGCCAGGTGGACTGGACTTGAGCCATCCTCCTGCCCCAGTCTCCCAAGTAGCTGGGACTATAAGTGCTCACGATAATGCCTGGCTAATTTTTCTATTTTTGGTAGAGCTGGGGTCTTGCTCTTCTTCAGGCTGGTCTTGAACTCCTGAGCTCAATCAATCCTTGCTCCTCAGCCTCCCAGAGTGCAGGTTTATAGGTGTGAGCCACCACATGTGTGGATTCTTTGGGGTTGGGCTTACATGCCTAGAACATTGTTTTAGATGGATAAAGTTCTAAGTGATTGAATAATTGAACTACCTTAAAAATATTGAATTTATTCAGAATTTAGTAATAAATTGTATCTATTTTGCATTTTTCCTTGAATAAGCATTTCCTAAGGTGTGTTCACTAAAATTCCTTTCAAACTGAATTATACAAAACCTAGTTATACCACACGCACCATTTATTATGGTTAAGTAAATGTGAGAAACAATGAAAGTATGTCTACCCACAAAGTATATGTGTTGGTAAGTTCTATAGTCAAACAAACAAGCAACTAAAATGTATCTAATTCATTCTTTTCTAACTTCCACCCTCCTTTCCCATGGAGCACACATCACCAATGCCACGGACGGGAGAATTCCATGTAACATGAGGTGGAATATGTTCTTCAGAGTCCTTCATTTTTGTATCAAGTACATATTTATTAAATTCTTAGTATTTACCTGTTTCATAATTTTATAAATAAAATATAGATTCCAAACTATTACAGTGTTATTTTAATTATGATATAAGAACCCAGATTTTCAACATTCTCTTTCCTAAGACAACATCATACACATTTTCACAGCCCCACCCTGCCTAATTTTCATCTATATCTAATGATCTTCTTCATATTGTTAACCCCACTGTCTCTTGGGAGATTTAGTCACTGTCAGGTTTGGGAGTTAAAATATCAAGGGACAAGGTAAACAACAGCCGTCAAGGAAACAGAGGCAAGTCTCAAAATGCACAGTGAGAACTCCTGGATAGTAACACATGTCCAGGCTCTGTGGATGGACTGCCTTTGAATGCAGCTCCCTCTGGGAGAAAAACACGGAGGGTTGCTGCCTCTGGTGCCGTGGGTGTATTCTTGGTCTCCTCCTGTGCACGTCCTCTGTGAGTTAGCCTGCATCGCTCACTGGTGGCAGCCTCCAAATCACAAGTTGCCATCTCAATCTATGCGGTTTGCTTGCTGATTGGAGACCTCTTTAAGTATTGATTGGTTTTCCATGATCACCCGCCAGCTTGGGTACATGCTTCAGTGACAAAGCTAAATTTGCAATAAAGCTGGAGCTGTCTTGCAACTGTAAATAAGCACGTTTGTCTCAACATGCGTGAGCGTACAGGGAAGGAGGGGAGAGAGAGAGAACACCTGGACTTTTGGACCAGTTTGACCAAAGATCTTATAGCCACTGGTGATTTTTAAAAGGAGAAAAGAGCCTTTATTCTTATTTTATTCTGGGCGTGTCATTTACACTTACAGGTTTAAAGGCAAACTGCAAAGCCAGAGTTTTGTTTTTTGTTTTTCTGAAGCATTAGTTGCTGTGAAGAAAAAGAAGCCAAAGTTTGGCTTGTGGGCAGAAACCTCCCAGAATGCACCTGGGGACCGGGCAGAAAGCAAGTCCTGGCAGGTGCCCAGGGCACGGGCTCCCAGCCAGAGCAGGGATAGCCTGGGCGCTGCTCTCAGCCTCCCATCGGGTTTCCAAAATGAATCAGGTTCAAAATTATCTGCCCAGCTTTCACTTAATCTGAGATGGTGCTCCAAGTCCAGGATTGCAGTCCTCGAGCTGGGAACAGGGGCTCTAGGGAGAAAACCCTCCTGTGTTTGCAAATGTCACAAAAGTTGTTTTATCTTATTTAGATTGGCAGCAGCACACCTGGGTCTTGGAAATGTACTGTCATGCCTGGAGAATTTAGGGCAGTAAAAATTATTTGGGGTTAAAATTTTTCAGGAAATTGTGTCATAGCATCCTAGGCCCAGAATTATTTTAACACTGGAACTTATTGGTTAAATCTGTAATTTTTCATAGATATGTTGAGCCAACATATTCTTAAGTCTCGTGGTCTAATTTCCCAAATCATTGAGCACATAAGAAAGAGATAATGCCCAGCCCCCCAAATCAACAACTCACCCCCGTTTAACCGTGCTGCTGGAGACACCGGAACCTTGTGCTCCACCTGAAACTTTCTTACCACCCAGGGCAGCTGTGACTGAAGTGATGGCCAGACCTGTCCCAGGGAACCCCAGTCGGGGCAGTTCTGTGGCTTCACCATTGTGTTCCTGCACAGGGCAGTGCTAGAAGAGTTTGAGATGAATGAACGATCAATCCCTATTTGTGAGAGGAAATGAAGCCCTCCAGACTGAACTTAAAGCGCTGTTCTACCCTAGTTAAAAACCTCGGGTGTACCATTTTATCCCCTGTGGCTCTATACCAGGGGTCCTCAAACTTTTTTTATTTTTTTTGCAGTTTTTCACCAGGGCTGGGTTTGAACCCGCCACCTCTGGCATATGGGGTCGGTGCCCTTCTCCTTTGAGCCACAGGCACCGCCCCTTCAAACTTTTTAAACAGGGGGCCAGTTCACTGTCCCTCAGACCATTGGAGGGCCAGACTGCGGGCCCTGGGATGAGTCAGCTGCTAAGCAGGACAGGCAGCAGCGGCAAAAACACATGGCGTGCTGGATAAATGTCCTTGGCAGGGTGCATGTGGCCCGCGGTCAATAGTTTTTTTTTTTTGAGATAGAGCCTCAATCTATCCCCCTGGGTAGAGTGCCATGGCATCATGCTCACAGCAACCTCCAACTCCTGGGCTCAAGCGAGTCTCCTGCCTCAGCCTCCCAAGTAGCTGGGACTACAGGCCCCCGCCACAACGCCTGGCCATTTTTTGGTTGCAGCCATCATTGTTGTTTGGCGGGCCCGGGCTGGGGATTCGAACCCGCCACCTTAGGTGTATGTGGCTGGTGCCTTAGCCGCTTGAGCCACAGGCACCAAGCCCCGTGGTCAATAGTTTGAGGACGCCTGCTCTATACTGTAGACAGGGTTATCTCTACCCCAGCTTCTCACGTTTGTCTAATTGTACGTATGGACTTAAGCCACTGGTTAGATGAGAGATTTTCTGTCTGTCCCCTGCCTACTTTGTTGTAGAACTGCATGTGCAATGTCTCAAAGAATGGCTATGTCTTTCGCTAAATTCTGTTTAGTTAAGCATAATATTGTAGTAAAGTGAAAAAAAAATTGCTATACTCATTCATTATTCTATTAAGCTATTCCATTTTGGGGGGTCCCATCGTATGCCCGGCAGATGTTCAGACCTTTTGCACATTTAATCCCTGTGGCCACACTGAGGAGTATAGACAGTGTTATCATCCTTGGTTCCAGACCCCAGACAGGCAGACTAGTGCTTGCCCAAGTTCAAGGGAGCCATGTCTCTGGTTCCAAGCTTGTCTCTCTCCCTCCTATCTCTGTGTTGGATTTCAGGAACAGAAGTCTTCCCAGTCTCTCCTGTATGAAGGAAGATTTCCTGGGAGGATACAGTGAAGCGTTACGGAACCCAGTGTGGGGGACGCTGAGGTCCATACAGTGGCCGCCATGTTCTCTGTGTTTCTCTCTCTCTGAGATCTCGTCATCTCTTGCTTTCTCCTTCTCTGAATTTGCTTTTACAGGGATCTCAGTTCCCTTTGCCCAGAGACTTTAGCCTGCACAGGACTTCGGGTTCCCATAACGCTAACTCTTACTCCACGTGACTTCACAGCACCAGGAGGCCCCCTGACAAACCAGCCTTCCTGTCTTCCATAGAATCCACACTGTCAGAGAACAGGAAGTGGATTGACCAAGGCAGAGCAGATTGTTCCAAAAGAAAGTGTTGTGAGAAAATAATGGGCGTGCCTAAAATACACACTCCTTCTTTCTTAACTTTAAAATCTGAATTACTTATCATTTTCTCCTAATCGGTTTCTTCCAGCTGAGCTCTGTCTCCTTTCCACATCCCGCCCACCGAAGAGGGAAGGGGCTGCCATTCTTGTCTTCTCTCATGCTTCCTTGGTGGCCTTCTGACAGCCTAGCACACAATCCCCAAATTCTAAATTTTTATCTTACTGGTAGTTATGCAAACTCTTTTCCTTCCTTGAGAGCTGATTTCCAATGCCACTTTCTCAGCATAGCTTTTTGTATTATGCAGGGATGACGTGAATCTGTCCTTAATCCCAGCCCCTTTGCCTATGAGGATGGTTCAAATAATTCAGAACTGCATGTGATTCTTTTATCTTGTAAACCAAGCTTCTCAGACACTCCTGTATGGTCCCCCTTATGACCCAGAGTATATATTGAAAACCATGTAGTTTGATTGATTGGGGTCCCGGGCTAAACTAACTGGCTCTGTATGACCAAAACAATCTGATCTCTGAAATGCTAACTGGACAAAACATCACCTCAAATTCACAGTATGTGTCCAGTACTGAGAAATACCACCTCTTCCCCTTAGACCAGCAGTTCTCAACCTGTGGGTCACGACCCACAGAAATGGTATTAAAGGCTCGGGGCATTAGGAAGGTAGAGAGCCACTGCCTTAGACTATGCCTTTAAGACTTCTCATCACACTAGACTATTTTGAATGCTCAATAAAGTATCAAAAAAAAAATAAGTGCCAAAAATAATTTTGGATTCCAGGCAGAACTTGAAAAATGCTGAGACTTTTCTTACTACTCTTCTACTTCCTCAAAGTTTATTTATTTTTTACATTAAATAAGGAGGTTTATAGTAAGAGGATAGAATCATTTTTGATGAAATGGTTTAATAAGTAACAAATGTTTTTAAATAGAAGAAATCACACACACATACGTGCATGCACAAACCCACATCAAAGTATTTGACCAACTGCCCTAGCTGGCTGGCTATGCTGTTTTAGTTGTAATGAAAGGGGAAGGAGGTAGAGATCGGATTCTGTGCTTCCTAGATCCATGGTCTTAGTCATCAGACACAAGGAGGATAGAACTCGGACTTTTCAAGTGATCTTTATGTTATTATATATTCTTATGAGATCCGTTCCTCTCAGGCCACCTAAAATACTGGATGTTTGGGATGTTGAATTATTTGACTGTAATTAGTACAATTAAAACCTTATTAAATGTATCAAATAGATTCAACACTTCCACTTAGTCTGGTTTAAGAAAAATAGTTATAAAAAAGTATTGCTCATTTGCAAGAGTTTAAAATTCAAGGATCGGCTCACAGTACAGGATAGGACATAAGAATAACAGGGAAGAAAAGGTTTGCCTGAAGCCCCTTTGTAAAGTGTTTTTTAATTTTCATGCCTAACAAATGAAGCCTTCATCGGCTTTGCTTCTGGGAACAGTTTCAAGCCTAAGAAACACAATTGGAAACCTGCCGTGTTCCAGTCCATCCTGCGTTAGTAATTCAAACTGGATCCAAATGGAGCATCTCTCTTCCAAGAGCTCACTGGGAAAAAAAGCTCCTGATAAGAGATGAAACCCAGCCAATGCCACCCGGTAGGCCCCACAATCACCCACTGTCACCAGGTTTTCCAAGAGGTGGCCCAGGATACACTTCTTTTTGATGAATTCTCTCACAAGACCACACTTGGCCCCCAATAGTCAGTTTCTGCACCATGCACAACCCAAAATAAAATTAGTCATAACCATAATCTTCTGGAAGCCGATATTTATTTGAAAGTTTCAATATTTATTCGAAAGTTTTCTTGAGTATTTACAGTGATGATCACGTGCAGTGTAGGATTATGTATACACAATCCCTGTCTTCAAGGAGCTTACCATAGACTTCAAACTATTACCTAAGCTTAGATTAATATATCTATTAAACATTATCACAGCACTCATGCCAGGCATTTTAATGGGCAGTGTGGCACATACAAGTAAGTACTACTCTTTATTGTCAGGATTTTATCATCTAGAGAAGATGAGGCACAGACAAGGAACTCCCATGTGACATGGTCTTTGCAGAAGTGGGAGGAGATATAACTGTCTTCAGGGAAAATAATGGTTTGGAAGCCACTCCAATATAAGGGAAAGCTGGGTCGTGCCAGGGAAAGAAATCTGAATCAATTATAAGCAGAAGCCAGCTGAGGAGGTCACAGTGGCATATTCCTTACCTTTTTAGGAAAAGGGCTTAAATCATATATTAATTTTTTGTCTTTAGAAGTAAGAAAGTAAGTTTATAGACAATTTTGAGGGCTAGTTCCCTTATTTAAAAAATTAACTTATAGTTTACATACTATGAATTTCATCTTTTAAGTAAGTGTCCCAAGCTGGAAAAATGCATAGTCATATAATTACCACCAAAACCTACCAAAAGAACATTTTCATCACTGTAGTAAATTCCTAAGCATATACCACTAAGTGATAGAATCACTTTATAATCAGCCTCTTCCCCTCACCTTAAGCACCAGTATCGCTATAGTATTGTCATACAGAGTTTTGTACAAATAGAATCAGACAGTATGTAACCTTTTGCATCTGGCTTTTTTCATTACCATAGCTCATTTGAGATTCCTTCATGTTCATGTGGTTTCATGTATTTGTAGGTGAATTCTTTTAAGTGTTAAGACATATTATGTTGTATGAATATATCACAATTTGTTTATCCATTTGCCAGATGAGGGATATTTGGGTTATTTCCAGTTTTATTTTTGTGGAAACATAAGTTTTTATTTCACTTGGGTAATACCGAGCAGTGGGATAGTTGGGTGCTATGGTAAGTGCACATTTAATTTTATAAGACTCTGCCAAACTGTTCTCCAAAGCGGCTATTCCATTTTACTTTCCTGCCTTCATTGTCCACGTATGCCAACTGATCCACATCCTCACCAGGACGTGATCCCAGACACCTTTAATTTGAGGAGTGTAAGCCTATGAGCTCACTTTCAGGTGGAAAGATAGCAGAATCTCCTGATCTGGCCCACGGGTGTGCCAAGATCAAGGTAATTTAATGCATGACTCAAACAATTTGGAATTTATTAAAAATTTTGCCTGAACTCTCAGCATGCCATGCATGCTAGGCATACAAAAAGCATAAAAATGAATACCTTTATTCACAGAATCTTTTTTTATAACTTTTTTAAAATTTTATTTGCAGCTTTTGGCCGGGGCTGGGTTTGAACCCACCACCTCCAGTATATGGGGCTGGTGCCCTACTCATTAGAGCCACAGGTGCCGCCCGCACAGAATCTTTATTGTACTTTTTTCCAAGCTATATTCTGAGAAAAATTCTAAGAACTATTTCAGTTATCAAATATGTTAAGGAATACACCTTTCTAGAAATTAGTGATGCATCTTAGCATCAACAACTTTGAGAAGTGCTAGAATAAAGAAACTGGTTTAGCTGGTTTTTCTCTTTAGCATAATTTGGAAAACACTAATTTGTAGTTTCACTGAAGAGAAAACACGTACACGTACGTACAGCTGATAAATGGGAATAGTAGTCCCCGTCTCATGGGTTCAGTGAAACAAAATGTGTCTAAGTATCTTGTTCAAGGTCTGGCGTGCAGTAGATATGCTCAGTAAATATAAGCTAAGATTGAAGAAGGAAAGAGAAAAGAAAATATCGAAATGTGGAACAGAGGAGAAAAGGACAATGATAATGGCACTGGTTTGTTGGGCACGGACAGCGTTGTTATGCTGTACTTTTCACGTATTCCACCTCGCCTCCTTCTCACGGTAACCCTAGGAAATTAGGCACTGCCATTGTCCCCAGATCATACAGAAATAATGGTCAGATTCAGATTTCAAATCCCCATTTGGGTGAGTCCTAACCAAACTCTTAATCTCTTTATTCTTCCTCTTCCAAGACTAGGAGTGCTGCAGGGGGTTGCAATAAGAAAGGAGGGGGTGCGCAAATGGTTCACCCTTGTAATGACAAGGGTGGGGAGTCGGTGTCAGTCAAGTTCAGATCTCTGGCATTATGGGCACCATTTCCCTTAGGGGTCTCGAGACAGTCTTGGGTTCCAAGCCTTGTGTTAGCTCTAGAAGCAGTACTGCAACCTCTGGAAACTTTCCTGCCTGCTTGGTTGACTTTAAGTGGAGGCCCGGCAGTTTTTCTCAGGTCAGGCATCCTCACCTTTCTTTGAACTAGGCCACCAAATAAAACCTGAGTGATCTCCATCATCTACAGAGCTAGAGTTTTGCACTATTGTTCCAGGGCTGCTGATGGACATTCAGCTGTTGTTCTGGGTGTGGATGAACCATGACACAGAGATGGAGTGGGTCTTCCTGTTTGGATGAATGCTTGTCACACATGGCATTTGTTAAGTATTCCATTCTTTCCTGATGGATTTGTAATGTCCTTACTCTCACTTAACAGTTTTTCTTGTATTTGTGAGTCCATTTCTGGAATCTCTATTCTATTCTGTTGATCTATTCATTTCCTCCAACACCAATTCACATTTTTAAATTACAGTGGCTTATAAATCATCGCATACCTGGGAGAATTATTCCCTCTATCTTATCTTCCTTTTTTCCAGAAATACATTAGGTATTTTTGAACATATATCCTTCTACATGAGTTTTAAAGTGAGTCTTTTTCAAAAGTTAGCAGCAGAACACTTTTGACAAAAATCATCTGTGGTCTAGCAACATACAAAAAAAAATATTTATACCAGATGAGGGTCTCTGTTTATGACCTTTAATCCCATCTTTCAGCCCCTAAAATCTTTCATTTCCCAAAGTCCCACCACTAGACTTCTAAGGCTTCACTGAACATGGAAAGTTAAAGCATTTAAGCCAGTGAATGACTCATAGTGGGAGTTTCCAGCCTGCATAGACAGCAGGATCAGGGAAGAAGATGGGCGGACAGATAGGGCTGATACATGGTAACCCAGCCCATTTTTGCAAGTTTTTCCTAATAACCATCCTTGACTGACATCCAACAGTTGAAAAACTTTCTAAGTAACCCTCTGTAAAGTTTGTTCACAGGAAAACATAGGTTTGGCTCCATTATGACTCAGTGAAGAAAATCCAGTCTCCCACATAGATAAAGAATTTCTGAGATAGCAAACAATTAAAACCTGGCTTTTGTCCTTGGAAGACAGACTAGTAGGATTTTTACATTGTAAAAATCTCTTAGATCACACTCCATCCCTATCAGAGGACCATGACTACACAAACAAGATGATCACCAGTTAAAAGGTAATTTCCTGAAATATTCTCATGTGGAAAAAAATGAAAATCCACAGTCCTTCAACAAAGATTTTTTTCTTTACTTGATCTTTAAAGAATAGTTTCAGTTTTCACTTCCCTAGCAAATGTTCTAAATTTCACAAATAGACAGGGACCTTTGGACTACAATGAAAAATTGATCCAGTTAAAAATGTGTAGAATATAGCGAGTGGGTCCTGGAAAGGGTGCACCTCTGACTTTGTGGGTTTCCTTCCTGTGTTGTTCAGGTGCCATAAATCTGGTAAAGAACAGCACTGTCCTGGATGTGATGGATGACATTTTTATAAGTTTTTCCTTTTTAAACAAAATGGCCCCTGTGTCGGGAATAGATGAAAATAAGATGCTACTATTGTTAAGATCTGGCAAATTATTACATATTTAAAGAAGTACTGGGGTACAAGAAAGGACGCAGCAATCTGTCACCTGTTACTCTAGCTTTTATTTTCAGGACATATAATTCTTTATTTCTCCCTTCTTCATTTTAACTCTATTGCGTAGATATCAGATGTTGCTGAGCACTTCATTATTTTTTCCCAGAAGAAAAAACTTACAAATATGTGCTCATTCATTTTTATTTCTTTCCTTTTTTTTTTTTTGAGACAGAGTCTCAAGCTGTGGCCCTGGGTAGAGTGCCGTGGTGTCATAGCTCACAGCAACCTCAAACTCTTGGTGTCAAGTGATTCTCTTGCGTCAGCCTCCTGAGTAGCTGGGACTATAGGTACCCACCACAATGCACAGCTGTTTTTAGAGACGTAGTCTTATTCTTGCTCAGACTAGTCTTGAACTCGTGAGCTTAGGCAATCTCCCCAGCCTCTGAAAGTGCTGGGATTACAGACGTCAGCCACCACAGCTGGCCCGTTAATTTTTCCCACAAACATTTACTGAGTACTTACTATGTGCCAGAAACTTTGCTGACCACTGAGGATGCAAGACTTAAAAGCTAGTCGTAGGCTTCCATTGAATTTAATGTTTAAAGGGGATGACAGACAATTAATTAAATTGGAGGGCAGGCCTGATGTGTGTCGTGATCAGGTGTATTTCAGGGGACAAAACGAGGGGACCTAACATAACTTCCAGGGGAAGTGGCATTTAAACTAAACCTCAAAGGCTGAGTAAGAATTGTCCAGGTGCATAAAAGAGGAAAATATGGTGAAATGTTTCTAAGAGAGAAAGAAGAGACTTTCAGACAAGAAAGTAGCATACGTAGAGGTGCTGGGGCACATGACAGCATGCGTGTTTTAAATAAGCAGATATGTGAGTAAAAATATTATTTTCAAAATTTTTAAGGTCCAGAACAAAGGATCTAAGACTTATCTCCACTTTTATACTTACTCTATCTGATAGATCTCCCTAACTTTGGTCAAATAATAAATAGAAAGAGATACAGACAACTAGACATCCCCGGACCTCATTTGTATATATCCATTCCATGTCTAGGAATGCAGGCGTGGCCCAGGGATGTCTAGTTGTCTATGAATGGACTTATCTACATACAAGGCCCGGGGATATCTAGTCAACTAGACAACTAGACATCCTGGTTTCATTTGTATATAAGTCCATGCGTAGACAACTAGACTTTGCCAGACCTCCTTTGTATGTAAGTCCATTCAGGCAAAATGAAGAGCAATGAGTAAGAATTGACTCTTCCCCTCCCTCTCACTCCCAGCCCTCCCGAGACTCAGGACATCATCTTTAGAAGTATTCCTGCTTGGGTCTTCACTTCCCAGGTCTGAGCTCGACTACCCTCTCTGGGGTCCCACTGCACCCAGTTCTTCTGTCAGAACAGCTTGCACCCTGTGTTTATTTTCCATATCATTCCTGTGCTCAATTCTAAATTCCTTAAGGTCAGCGATAAGTATAAAGAAGAGTGAGGGGACTTTGGAATCAGAGTTTCCTATGTGGAAGTCACAGCTCAACCAGGCATTGTGTAGTCTTAAGAATGTGCTTCCTGCTCTGACACTCAGCTTTCTCATCTCCAAAAGCAGGACATATAATCACCTATCCTCTGAGAATTGTTTTGTATATTAGAAAATGATGTACATGAAGTGCTTGGCACAGCGCCTAGCTCACATAGCGTTCTAAAAATCTGTTGCATGAGTAACTAAATGAAGGGATGGATAAAAAAATGTAAGTTTTATTCACAGGATTATTTGCCCAGAGCTTTCTTTAGCATGTAGCCATTCAATGACCAAAGTCTCCATCTGCTCAATCCTGGGTATTGTCACCAGGGGTACAAATATCCTTTCAACAGGTACAGATGCAAACAGCCTCAGTTGCTACCTGAAATATATAGTGCCTTATTTCACCTTCCATAAATTTACCTTCCTGTACTTCCTGTAGGTAGAATAGTATATTTCCTGCAGTGTTATCTGTTTGTTCACTTATTCATCCATTTATGAAACATTTATTAAGTACCTCCTGTATGCCAGTGACTACAATAGGTATTAGCAATATACTGAAGATTTGAGGAGATGTCTGTAATGTCTTTTTTCCCCCGTGGCCACCCGGAGGCCATCTCATACCCACCTCATCTCGTATCTGTTGTGCTCCTATATCATCTCTCTTCCCCTTCCCCCTGTCTACTAGATACCAATACAAAGATATTCTTTTTTTTTTTTTTTTTTTATGGTTGTAGCCATCATTGTTGTTTGGCGGGCCCGGGCTGGGGATTCGAACCCACCACCTTAGGTGTATGTGGCTGGCGCCTTAGCCGCTTGAGCCACAGGCGCCGAGCCAAGATATTCTTATATATCCTGTTTAAGTTTAGTTATATGTGCTGAGCTCACAGATTATAAAAGGAAGACTCTTGAGCACCACCAAAATGAAACTCTGTACACAAGGTTATATAAAGACTAGGGGGATTGGGCGGCACCTGTGGCTCTGTGAGTAGGGCACCAGCCCCATATACTGAGGGTGGTGGGTTCAAACCCGGCCCCAGCCAAACTGCAACAAAAGAATAGCCGGGTGTTGTGGCAGGCACCTGTAGTCCCAGCTACTCAGGAGGCTGAGGCAGGAGAATCGCCTAAACCCAGGAGTTGGAGGTTACTGTGAGGTGTGACACCACAGCACTCTACTGAGGGCAATAAAGTGAGACTGTCTCTTAAAAAAAAAAAAGACTAGGGGGAGATGTATCTCCTGCCTTGCCTGTGCTACTGAGTGTGTAAACTGCCCCTGAAGTAAGGGGGTCTGTCAGCCACATACACGTTTGTGTCAGTAACTCTTAGTGGTGTCAGTAACAAGATGAGAGACTTAAAATGATGGCCAAGATCCAAGTCAGACCTAAATAGCATCTCTCTTGGGTGGTTCCTATGGCTTCAAAGTACAAACATATTGGTATTTTCCAGCTATGTCATGAGCCTGCGCCAGCCTTCTGCTCAGAATGAGGCCCACTTACCTTTTCATTCAGGAGACATTTACCGAGGGTGCACGCACACTGCTGACTGCAGTATGATTCCTCCTCTTAGTCTAGTGGGGGAGGAGCAGATCATGGCAGTGTAGTCCACGTGGCGACTAAGACCCAGCAGTTATTTGTTTGCAGTCTGGCTGGTGCTAGCCACTTGGCCTCTCAGAGGCCTAATTTCCTCATCTTTAAAGTGGGCACAATAGCAGCATTAACTCCCAAAACCCCATGCTGGAAATCCAGTGAGTTATTTTCTTTTTCTTTCTTTTTTTTTTCAGACGAGTCTCATTCTGTGTTCTGGGTAGAGTGCCGTGGTGTCAAAGCTCACAGCAGCCTCAAATTCCTGGGCTTAAGCGATGCTCTTGCCCCAGCTTCCCCAGTAACCAGGACTACAGGTGCCCACCATAACACCTAACTAGTTTTCTATTTTTAATAGAGTTAGGGTCTCATTCTTGCTCAGGCTGGTCTCAAACTCATGAGCTCAGGCAATCCACCCATCTCAGCCTCCCAGAGTGCTAGGATTACAGGTGTGAGCCACTGCACCTTGCTGAGATCTTCTTATGATACCTGGAATTATGAGCCCCTAGTCAGTGTTCCCCGGGGTTTGTTAGTCCTTTGCTTTCATGGTGTTTATTATGAGAGGCTAATCATGGAGTCCTGAACAGAGCTCTGTGAGAGCAGGAAAAGGTTATGACCAACTGATGCAGACCAAGGGTTCCCAAGGTGCTTCAGAGCTGAATCTGGAAGGCTGAGCTGGAGAAGAGCAGGAGAAGCAGAATGACAGACACATAAGGTCATGAAAATACTAGAATGATTCATGAAAGCCCTGCAAGGTAAATGGCAGACAGAGCTGCCATGGAGATGGCTGGGAATCCACTCTGTAGTCTACAGAAAGTCAAAGGGGTCTTCTAAGAAAGAAGGAAGAAAGAAAGAAGCTGAAAGGGTCTTTTCCTTTCAGCTCTACCATCACCAGCCTACTCATGGTTTTAGCAACACGGGTGCCTGTGTGCACACCTAAAGGATGTAAAAAATAGTGGAGGGGCAAAGGGACATCCTGTGATACTAAGAGCTAACATTGTTTTTGGTACTTTGCAGATGGCAAACCACCTTCACATGTAAGATCTGTTTTAAGCTTTATGGCATCCCTGTAATTTGACATTACTGAGATACCCAACCCATAGAAATTGGGGCACTGAGAGGTCCAACAACTTTTATAAGACTGCATAATTAGGGAACAGGAGAGCTGGGGCTCTGTGAAACCACCCTCTTATCCCCAGGCCCAGACACTTGGCAGAAATAGTCTTTCCTTGTATTGCAGTCCTGTCATTTTCCACCAAAACTGTTTTTCCCTGAGAGAAAATTCTTAATTGTCTATGAAAAAGTTATGTCTTCCCCTCACCATTTTGCTTCTCTAAAATACTGCTGAACTCGCCTTTAACGAGTGCTTTCCAAGTCTTTGCCTCAGCTATTTTGTGCCTTTGATATCTGGACTTTCCATTTTTATGATCATCCTATATCTTAACTTTCTCCAGCCCTAGACAATCCAGAGTGTCTGCAGTTTAATTCATCTGTCACTTTACTGTGGGGGACTTATCCATTTTAGAGGTGACTCTACCCTTATCAGCAGAACTGCCCTCTCAGTCACTACCTTTTGATAGCGGCACCTCATTTCAACCAGATGACTTTTCCGTTCCCCGGCTTTCTCCCTGCACTTTCTTACCTTTTCCTTGCTCAGAGTTTCCCAGCCACGTTCTGTCTGTGCTAAGCCTGGAAGTGTTTGAAATGTGAAGGACATGTCTGGGAAAGAAGCTACCAGGCCTTGCAAGGAAGGGCCACTCCCCGTGTTTCCAGGACCTGCATTTCCCTGATGGCCCACAGAGGGGGCGTCCCCTGTGGCAGCCTGGTTCTGCTGCCTCCCTGGCATGTCTCACTAGCTGGGTGGTCCAGGCTGCATTCTGGGGAGACCTGCCCACTGCTCCTTCCTGGTTCCTAGTCAGCCTGTGAAGCTTTGGCTTGTTTGGGAACAGTGCTGGGAAGGAGAGGAGGTGCAGGGGGTGTGTCAGAAATCACCATGAGAGAAAGGAGATCCTCTAGAGGCCTCCAGACTGCCTAGCAACAAAACATGCAAGCAGTGACCCCATTCCACAGCCCCACTGACCCCATCCCACAGCAGCACTGATCCTATCCCACAGCAGCACTGATCCCATCCCAAAGCAGCACTGACTCCATCCCACAGCCCCACTGACCCCATCCCACAGCAGCACTGACCCCATCCCACAGCCCCACTGACCCCATCCCACAGCAGCACTGACCCCATCCC
>NW_003852396.1:1132011-1136308 GCF_000181295.1 Otolemur garnettii | reverse complement strand
CACTGACCCCATCCCACAGCAGCACTGACCCCATCCCACAGCAGCACTGACCCCATCCCACAGCAGCACTGACCCCGTCCCACAGCAGCACGACCCCGTCCCACAGCCCCACTGACTCCATCCCACAGCAGCACTGACCCCATCCCACAGCAGCAGTGACCCCATCCCACAGCAGCACTGACCCCATCCCACAGCAGCACTGACCCCGTCCCACAGCAGCAGTACCCTCTGCAGCTTAGCCCCTGGACTCCTGCCCATCTGCACTGCAGATCGGAAGGGGAGGCAGCATGGTTGGACTTCCCTGACTGATGACAGTCAGAGCCTTCAGTCAGTAGCAGAATTAGCCGAATGTGTTGGCAGGGACAATCAGTTGTGGCCTGCACTCTGCAGGGGAGCTCTGTCCTGTTCTGACTGGTATCCAGGACTTCATGCTCTGAACTCTCTCCTTGGCTGAATCTTGCTCTGCCTACTCGCAGTCTCGGGAGCCCCTGCACTCCTTGTCTTCTTTACACACAGTATTTTTAGCAAGCCTTTCCTATAATGTGACAATTGCAATTGCCCGGTTCTATTTAAACACAAATATGCCATCATCACTCATTTTTGAGGTTAAGCCTGGTGCCTATCAGCTGGTCCATCTGCCCATCTGTTCCAGGCATCCTCCTAGTTATAATGCTGCCTCATCCTAATAAAGCCCTTTCTTGCAGGCCGAGTGCTTCAGCAAACATCCTTTTGTCTGGCTCTGGTGACCCCGTCAGCCTCATTGTGGGCCACATTAGACTCATATTATTGGCCTCATTTTACACCTGAGCAAATAGGCTCAGAGAGGTTAACTGATCTTAACAAAGTCACACAGCTAGTAAGTGGCAGAGCCAGCATTCAGATGACTTGACTCTGTTTGCTGCACAGATATTCAGGAAAACAGACCGTCAGGGACAGTGAAGGCTGACTAAATCCAACAACTGTCACGTGCTCCAAGGCCCAGTGACCCTCATAAAATCAGCTCTCCCGTGTCCTCCTCTACCCTCCCCACTCGGCGAAAGACTAATCCTTCTCAAAGCCCTCTGCTGTCTGTTTGCTACCGTAATCCCCAAGATCCCATCTGTTATGTCTCTGGACACAAATACACATGGCCCATTTATCTGCAGTGATTCAGGGCAGAATGAGCAAGCCAGGAAACTGGGACACAATTCCCGGATTAGAGCAGGGCAGGCATTGGGGTTTGGGAACAGGTCCAGGACAGAGGCTAGCAGTGGAGATCGCTGTGCCAGACAGAACACAGCTACAGATAACCAGTGGGAATACAGTTGTATGATCAGCAAAATGAAATTCAACAGTTTCTCAGGATGCCCTGATTGTAGATGCATTACAAGGATGTAGAGATCCAGGCACACAGACAGGGTGCCAGCTCTAGGCAAGGCAGTTCCTCCTCCCATCCTAGAGTGCCCAGCCCACAGAGACTGGAACTAGGTCACACACAGGTGAACCTAAACCAGGTCCAAGGTGTGAATTTCGTTTCAGGGACAAAGGCGAAGCCTTGTTTTCAGAACCACAAACTTCTAGCTCAGGGCCACACTAGAAGCCTAGCTTCAAAGGGAAGAGGAATGCTGGGCCTGGAAAGACAAGGCAGGTGGCTCACACCTATAATCCCAGCAATTTGGGAGGCCGGAGTGGGAGGATTGCTAGAGGCCAGGAATTCAAGACCAGCCTGGTCAATATAGTGAGAGCCTATTTCTACACAAACTTTATAAATTAGCTGGATGTGGTGGTGCACGCTTGTAGACTCAGCTACTCAGGAGACTTTGGCAGGAGGACCACTTAAGCCTAGGAGTTAGAGGTTTCAGGGAGCTATGATAATGCCACTGTACCCTCACCCAGGCAACAGAACAAGACCCTGTCTTTAAAAAAAGGAAAAAAAAAAAATAGAGTCTAGGTCTACTTGTCAAGTTACCAGACTTCTGGAAGCTTGAAGGTGATTCAGTTTGAAAGGGAAGAACAGCTTCTCTCTCTTTCTGACAAAAATTTTCTCCCTTAAATTCTGCCACTGAGACCTAAAATTCCTGTTTCATTCACTGCCTGGTTAGTGTGTAAAATACACCTTTAAGCTACGAATGTCATCTGGAAGTAGACATAACAGTAAATCTCCACCAGTTCATTCTCAGTAGTTCACCCATGCAGCTCGTGGCACCTGCTACCTCCTCACTCAGGTATAGGCTGCGGACCAAACAGCAGGATCAACGGAGCCTGTCACAGATTTAGAAACTCGGTGTCCCAGCTGTCCCCTCCCCAACACCTGCTGAATTAGGCTCTGCCTTTTAACAAGATCCTGAAGTGATTCATGTGCACATTAAAATTTGAAAAGTACTGACCTAGCTGAGAACAAGCGAAATTGGCCATAAGTTAAACAATTTTTGGTATCAGAAAGGAGACCTTTATAAATCTGAGTCATGCGGTCCTAACTGGAAAGGCAACTAGGGCTTAGATTTCAGAAGTGGGCAGAAGAAGCGGCCTGCAGATTTTTATACAGAAGATGGTAGCTTAAGAAAAACAAAAATGTAATGAAAAAATGAGAATCTGGGGTAAGAGAGAGAGAAGAGGGCATTGTAAGGGCATATTTTGCCTTTTATGCACTTTTGCCTGGAGATGGTCTTGGGAATCTATGTTGGCCTTTGTGAGAGTTTGGAAGTGAAGGAAGGAGCTTAGAGAACCCTTCCCAGTGCGTCCTCCTTTCCCCACTGCTGAACCCGTGTGCACAAAGTCTGTCCATTTACACGCACTGCCCTGGTCCTCACTCACTTGTCCCTCCCGCTGGCCATGCATCAGTTCACTAGAAAGCTCTCCCCAGCCTCCTTAAACAGCACTCACTGCACAACTGAATGGCGTAAACTCCAGACCTGGAGACCCAAAGTGTGACAAGCAAAGTCTGCACTTTGAGTCATGAATATGGAGGGAAATTTATAAACCAGCAGCTGGATTTTGTTTTATTGAATACAATGTTTACTTAAAATGGACTGGGATGTATGATCATACTCTTGTGATGGTAAGGCCTTCTAAATCTGCCCTGTACCCACAGCTAGACTGTCTCGAGAGCTTGTCAGTTCATTACTCACAGCCAGGCCTCTGATTCTGCTTGTATCCATCATCACCATCACCATTATTAACCTTGGGTTGCTGAAATAGCTATAATGAGCAATTTAAATTTATTTTTCTGGAACTCAAAGTTGCATTACCTTAGCCCACATAAAATCTGATATGCCAGGAGCTGTATCTGAAGTAACTAAATAGCTAATTCTTTCCATAACATTTTTCCATAATGTGGCTTTAACTGTACTTTATTCAAAACTTGTCTATGATTTTTGGAGCACAATCAGCATTCATTTCTATTCTAAAGATCCAAAGTTGAAGCTGATAGTTTCCTGCTCCAAAGTATTAGAGACCAAACCCTATAGAGATTATATTTAAAATTATTCCTATGATCAGGATAATGGCCATAGACTACCATGGGTGCTATTATAACTTCACTATTCATATGTATTAGTAATATTATTTTTATAGCAACTAGATACAACCAAAACCCATATACTAAATTGCATATGTTATAAAGCAGAAAAAAAATAAGGAGTTATGTGAAAGCATTTGCCATTTTTCCTTTAAACTATTCTTACAAGCTTACCCTAAGAAACAAAGAAAACAAAGAAAGAACTTCCATATTCCCTTCTGCTATCTCTCCACTTTTCTACTTTTTATTTTTAGGAGTATTCCCTAAAAACACTCCTCCAGAAATCCTGGCCCTCCCCACTGCTTTGGGTCTTCTCATTCTGTCTCAGACCCTTTCCAATCAGGTTTTCTATCTAGATTTGCAATGAAACAACTTTCATTGCATAAAGCCGTAAAGCCATCTGTGATATCCATATCAGCTCCAATGGTCTTTCTCAACTCGCAGAGCCCCTGACCTGCCAGCAGCATTGAAGCATGAGCCACTCTCTGCTTGACGGACTATCACCACTGAGCTTCACGGTCCCCACTGGGCTTCACGGTCCCCACTGAGCTTCACACTCCCCACTGAGCTTCACACTCCCCACTGAGCTTTACTGTCCCCGCTGAGCTTCACACTCCCCGCTGAGCTTCACGGTCCCCACTGAGCTTCACACTCCCCACTGAGCTTCACTGTCCCCGCTGAGCTTCACACTCCCCACTGAGCTTCACACTCCCCGCTGAGCTTCACGGTCCCCACTGAGCTTCACGGTCCCCACCAAGCTTCACGGTCCCCACCGAGCTTCACGGTCCCCACCGAGCTTCA
>NW_003852396.1:1128756-1131785 GCF_000181295.1 Otolemur garnettii | reverse complement strand
CCGAGCTTCACGGTCCCCACCGAGCTTCACACTCCCCACCGAGCTTCACGGTCCCCACTGAGCTTCACACTCCCCACTGAGCTTCACGGTCCCCACTGAGCTTCACACTCCCCACTGAGCTTCACGGTCCCCGCCGAGCTTCACGGTCCCCACCGAGCTTCACGGTCCCCGCCGAGCTTCACACTCCCCACTGAGCTTCACACTCCCCGCTGAGCTTCACGGTCCCCACTGAGCTTCACGGTCCCCACTGAGCTTCACACTCCCCACTGAGCTTCACAGTCCCCACTGAGCTTCACTGTCCCCGCCGAGCTTCACACTCCCCGCCGAGCTTCATGGTCCCCGCTGAGCTTCATGGTCCCCACTGAGCTTCACACTCCCCACTGAGCTTCACGGTCCCCAATGAGCTTCACACTCCCCACCGAGCTTCACACTCCCCACTGAGCTTCACACTCCCCACTGAGCTTCACACTCCCTGCTGAGCTTCACGGTCCCCGCTGAGCTTCACACTCTCTACTGAGCTTCACGGTCCCCACTGAGCTTCACACTCCCCACTGAGCTTCACAGTCTCCACTGAGTTTTCAGGACCCCACCCACACACGTCTGCCCTCCCCTTTGCTGGCCTTTTTCAGCCATCAGGTTTCCAAAGGATGGGGTGTCCAAAGGGCAGTCCTTGGACCTCTTCTTTTCATCATGTGCAGCCACGGTCTCAGTGACATCATCCAAATGCTTGGCTATCAGTACTTTGGCTATCATGACAACTCCCAAGTTTATATTTTTACTCTATATTACTCTATTGAACTCCAGACTCATATATCATTTGCCTACCTGCCATCTCCACTTGGATGTTTAATAAGAATCTCAACCTTGACATCCCAAGTTAAATCCCTCACTTCTATCCCCCAATCCTCACCCTCAAACCACAGCTGTTTGTCTCAAAGTCTTCCATATCTCGTAACCTTCTGTCTAGACTTCCTTCACCACACAGCTGACAAAGTGGTCTTTAGCGCACCAGCCCCATATGCCAAGGGTGGTGGGTTCAAACCCGGCCCCGGCCAAACTGTAATAAAAAAATAGGCAGGCATTGTGGCGGGCACCTATAGTCCCAGCTACTCGGGAGGCTGAAGCAAGAGAATCACCTAAGCCCAGGAGCTGGAGGTTGCTGTGAGCTGTGATGTTACAGCACTCTACCGAGGTGACAAAATGAGACTCTTGTCTCTAAAAAAAAACATAAATCAGATCATGTCACTCCTCTGCTCAAAATCCACTAACAGCTGTCCTTATTCTTCAAAGAAGAGCTAAGGTTCTGACAGTCACTCAAGGCCTGTGGGATCGCATCTCGCTGCTCCTCACCCCCTGTCCCCACTCTTCTCCCTCTCTCTGCACCTGCACGTGATCTGCCTGCCAGGCTTCAGGCGCACCAGACAGGCTCCCACCTCAAGAGCTCAGGCCTTAAACCTGCCCCACCTCTGCACATGGCTCTCTTTTCACACCCTTCAGGTCCCACAGGTCTTCTCTGATCACCGTACTCCCTCCCACCCCTGCCACAGCACACCTACGTCCCAGCCTTGCTTTCTTTTTTATAAAATAGCATTTACCATTGTGTGATATATTATCATATGTGATAATAGACAGATATGTCTACTATCTGTCCTCCTACACTAAAATATTAGCATCCCGAAGGCCAGAGCAGTGGTTCGTTTACTGCCATAACCCCCAGTACTAGTGTAGGAACTCAAAATATATTTGCTTTATGGAAAGAAAGGAGGGAGGGAAGGAGGGTAAGAGCTGATCTGATCTCCTGACCTTAGAGTGTGCTTTAGATTTTGTTTGTTTATTTGTTTGAGACAGAGTCTCACTTTGTCACCCGTGGTAGAGTGCTATGGCATCACAGCTCACAGCAGCCTCAAACTTTTGGGCTCAAGCAATTCCCTTCCCTCAGCCTCCCAAGTAGCTGGGACTACAGGTGCCTGCCACAGTGCCTGGCTATTTTTAGAGATGAGGTCTCGCTCTGGCTCAGGCTTGTCTCCAACCCGTGACTCAGGCAATCCCCCAGTCTCAGCCTCCCAAAGTGCTAGGATTACAGGTGTGAGCCACCGCACCTGGCTGTGCCTTGGTTTTTAACATTTCAATTACATGTGACTTTTCAGAAATCAAGATGAGTATAAGCAGTGCACACCTGGCCTTCTAAACTGGATTTGAATTCACTATTTACTAATGGAAGAACATGGTGCAACTTAACTAACTTCTCTAAGCCTCATTTTCCTCATACATGAAATGGGGGGAATATTAAAATATATTCCAAAAGAGTGTAAAGGCTAAAAAGGGTAAATAAACCACTTAGTGACATCAAGCTCTTCATACATATTGACTACTGTCATTACTATCACTGGCTACTCGTCATATCTTTATTTTATTTTATTAATTATTTTTTATTAAATCAAAACTTTGTACATTGATGCATTTATGGGGTTCAGGGTATAGCTTCGATATATAATGTGAAATGTTTACATTGAACTAAGTAACACATCCATCACAATTATACTAATTTCTTAATAGTTTTGAAATATACCATTGCATCATGCACATTAGGTGAGGTCCCCCCAAATAGCCTCCCTCCTTCCATATCCCCCCTGCCCTCTCCTCTCTCTCTTCTTCCCTTCTACTTTCTGGATTATAGTTATATTTTGCCATTTATACAAGTGTGTATGTGGTTATATATTGATTTCATAGTAGTATTGAATACATTGGATACTTCTTTTTCCATTCTTGAGATACTTTACTAAGAAGAATATGTTCCAGCTCCATCCAGGTAAACATAAAAGATGTGAAGTCTCCATCATTTTTATGGCTGCATAGTATTCCATAGTGTATATATACCACAATTTGTTAATCCATTCATGGGTCGATGGACACTTGAGCTATTTCCATGTCTTGGCTATTATGAATTGGGCTGCAATAAACATTCTGGTGCAGATGTCTTTTTTTTTTTTTTATTGAATGGTAACTATGTACATTAATGCACTTCTGGG
>NW_003852396.1:1108911-1128581 GCF_000181295.1 Otolemur garnettii | reverse complement strand
TATTCTTAGGCTATTTGGTTATAGCTTTCATATAAAAAGGTTTAAATTAGTTTCATAATAGGGATGTGTACATTGGCAGATGTCTTTGTTATAAAATAACTTTTGATCATCTGGGTAAATACCTAGTAGAGGAATTGCAGGATCAAACAGTAGGTCTACTTTTAGTTCTTTGAGTGTTCTCCAAACTTCTTTCCAAAAAGGCCGTATTAGCTTGCATTCCCACCAGCAGTGAAGCTTTCCCTTCTCTCCGCACCCATGCCACCATCTGTAGTTTTGGGATTTTGTGATGTGGGCTAATCTTAATAGAGTTAGATGATATCTCAAAGTGGTTTTGATTTGCATTTCTCTCATGATTAAGGATGATGAGCATTTTTTCATGTGTTTGTAGGCCATGCACCTGTCTTCATCAGAGAAGTTTCTGTTCAAGTCTCTTGCCCACATAGAGATGGGGTTATTTATTCTTTTCTTATTGATTAGTTTGAGTTCTCTATAGATTCTAGTTATCAGATCTTTGTCAGAAGCATAACCTGCAAAAGTCTTCCCCATTCTGAAGGTTGTCTGTTTGCTTTACTTACTGTGCTCTTGGCTGTGCAAAAAGCTTTTTAGTTTGATCAGATCCCAGTAATGTATTTTTGGTGTCACTTCAATTACCCTGGGGGTCCTCCTCATAAAATATTCTCCCAGGCCAATTTCTTCAATTGTTTTCCCTGCACTCTCTTCTAGTATTTTTATAGTTTAATGTCTCAAGTTTAAATCTTTTATTCAGTGAGAATCAATTTTTGTTAATGGTGAAAGGTGGGGGTCCAATTTCAGTCTTCTACAGGTTGCCAGTCAGTTTACCCAGCACCATTTGTTAAATAGGGAGTCTTTCCCCTACTGATTATTTTTGATAGGCTTATCGAAGATCAAATGATGATAAGCAGATGGGTTCATCTCTTGGTTCTCTATTCTGTTCCATAAATCTACCGCTCTGTTTTTGTGCCAGTATCATGCTGTTTGATCACTATAGATTTATAGTAGAGTTTAAAGTCTGATAGAATGATTCCTCCTGATTTGTTCTTATTTCTGAGTAATGTATTTGCTATTCAAGATTTTTTCTGATTCCATATAAAATGAAGTACTATTTTTTTAAGTTCTTTAAAGTATGACAATTATGCTTTAATAGGGATTGCATTAAATCTGTAGATTGCTTTGGATAGTATGGACATTTTAACAATGTTGATTCTACCCATCCATGAGCATGGTATGTTTTTTCCATTTCTTAACATCTTCAGCTGTTTCTTTTCTCAGAGTTTCATAGTTCTCTTTATAGAACTCTTTCACACCCTTTGTTAGGTAAATTCCCAGATATTTCATCTTCTTTGGCACTACTGTAAAAGGAATAGAGTTCTTGATTGTTTTTTCAGCTTGACTATTGTTGACTTGTATTGATTTTGTATCCTGAGATGCTGCTGTATTCCTTGATCCCTTCTAAGAGTTTTGAAGTTGAGTCCCTGGGATTTTCCAGGTATAGGATCATGTCATCAGCAAAGAGTGAGAGTTTGATCTCCTCTGACCCTATTTGGATACCCTCAATCACCTTCTCTTGCCTGACTGTGATAGCTAAGACTTCCATTACTATGTTAAATAGCAGTGGAGACAGTGGGCATGCTTGCCTCATTCCTGATCTGAGTGGAAATGTTTTCAGTTTTACACCATTCAATATGATATTGACTGTGAGTTTGCTGTAAATGGCCTCTATCAGTTCAAGAAATGTTCCTTCTATGCCTATTTTCTTAAGAATTCTGATCATGAAAGGATGCTGGGTATTATCAAAGGCTTTCTCTCAAGTGAGAGAATCATATGGTCTTTGTTTTTTTTTATTTTATTGATGTGATGTATTATATTTATAGATTTGCATATGTTGAACCAACCCTATAACTCTAGAATAAAACCAATTTTATCATGGTATATAATTTTTTTGATGTGTTGTTGAATCCTGTTTGCTAAGATCTTATTGAATATTTTTGCATCAATATTCATTAATGTTATTGGTCTATAATTTTCTTTCTTTGTTAGATCCTTTCCTGGTTTGAGTATCAGGGTGATATTTGCTTCATAGAATGTGTTGGGAAGTATTCCTTCTCTTTTTATGCTTTGGAAAACATATAATATAGGTACTAGTTCCTCTTGAAAGGTTTGATAGAATTTGGATGTGAAGCCATCTGGTCCTGGGCTTTTCTTTTTAGGGAGATTTCATATTGATGATGCTATTTCAGTGGTTGATATAGGTCTATTCAAGGTTTCTAATTCTTTCTAGGTTGAGTCAAGGAAGGTGGTATGCTTCCAAGTATTGGTCCATTTCCTTCAGATTTTCATTTTTCTGGGAATAGAGATTTTTGTAGTAATCATTGAGGATTCTTTTGAATTTCTGAAGTGTCTGTTGTTATTTCTCCTTTATCATTTCTGATAGACAATATTAGAGATTTTACTTTTCTATTTCTGGTTAGATTGGCCAAAGGTTTATCAATTTTGTTAATTTTTTCAAAAAACCAACTTTTTCTTTTGTTGATCTTCTGAATGATCCTTTGTTTTCAATTTCATTTAATTCTGCCCTGATTTTGGTTCTTTCTTTTCTTCTGCTGGGTTTGGAGTTGGAATGTTCTTCCTTTTCCAGTTGCCTCAGATGATACATTAAGTTGTTGGCTTCCTTTCTTTCTGTTTTCCTGAGGAAGGTTTGCAGTGGTATAAATTTCCCTCTCAGGATTGCCTTTGCAGTATCCCACAGGTTTTGATAATTTGTGTCTTCATTATCATTTAGTTCCAAAAATTTGGTGAATTCCTTCTTAATCTTGTCTTTGACCCAGCTATCAGTCAACCTAAGATTATTTAGCTTCCATGACTTTGTTTGAATATGGAGATTCCCATTGCTATTGAGTTCAACTTTTATTTCATGGTGGTCTGAGAAGATACAAGGAATAATTTCTATACTTTTAAATTTGCTGAGGTTAGACTTGTGTCCTAGGATATGATCAAGTTTGGAAGATGACCCGTGGGCTGATGGGAAGATTGTATATTCAGTTTTAGTAGGGTGAAATATTCTGTAGAGGTCTGTAAAGTCCATTTGTTCTAGGGTCAGGTTTAAGTCTAATATTTCTTTGTTTAGTTTCTTCTTGGAGGATCTATCCAAAACTGTCAAAGGGATGTTAAAATCTCCAACAATTATAGTGCAGGAAGATATCAAGTTGTTCATATCCATTAGGGTCTACTTTATGAATTGAGGAGCATTCTGATAGGGTGCATAAATGTTAATTATCAAAATCTCTTCATGTTGTACGTTTCCCTTGACAAATATGCAGTGACCTTCCTTATCTTTCTTTATCTTTGTTGGTTTAAAGCCAATTGTATCTGCTACTAAAATTGCAACCCCTGCTTTCTTCTTATTTCCATTTGCCTGTATTATACAAGTCCATACCTTCACCCTGAGTCTATTTTTATCCTTTAAGGTAAGGTGAGATTATTGTATACAACAGATATCTGGTCTCAGTTTATGTATCCAGTCAGCCAGCCTGTGCCTCTTTAGAGGATAATTTAAACCATTCACATTAATTGAGAGAATTGATAAGCCTGTTGTGTTTGGGGTGTCATGATTTTTGGATGTTCAGTGGAGAATTTTAATCTTTTCACCACTGTGGAAGTTGGGTTTTGTTCAAAAAATTTCTGGGTGAGTTTACTTTGGAGGTAGAGCATTTGCTAGTCATTATGGAGGATGGGTCTGAGAATATCCTGGAGAGCTGGTTTAGTTATGGAAAATTTCTTCAACATGTCTATGTCATTAAAGTATTTAATTTCTCCATCACAAATGAAATTCAGTTTAGCTGGATAGAGGACCCTGGGCTGGAAGTTGTTCTGTTTTAGGAGACTGAAGATCAATGACCATCTTCTTCTAGCTTGAAACGTTTTGGCTGAGAGATCTGCAGTTATTCTGATATTTCTCCCTTTGTAGGTGATGCTTTTCTCATGTCTGGCTGCTTGCAGAATTTTCTCCTTCATCTTCTCCTTCATCTCCTGGCAAAGTTAATCACAATGTGTCTAGGAGACACTTTATTTGGATTGAGTCTTACTGGGGTTCTGAAACTGTCTGCTATCTGAAGTTCTATATCTCTTGCAATGTTTGGGAAATTCTCCTCCAAAATCTCTTGGAGTAGAGCATCTTTACCTTTAGGACCATCCTCTTCTCCTTCAGGAATTCCTGTAAGATGAATGTTTGATCTTTTGGAGTGATCCCACAACTCTCTCAGGGAATGATTAGTTTTTTCTCTCCATTTGTCTACCTCATTGAGTGTTTGGGAACATTCAAAAGCTTTGTCCTCAGTTTCAGAGATCTTTTCTTCTGCCTGGTCAACTCTATTACTGAGGGATTCTACTGTATTTTGGAGCTACTTAAGTAACTTTTTCGTTTCCTTGAACTGTGCTATCTCTTTTCTCATTATGTTCATATCTTTGATGACTTGGGCTTTGAATTCATTAATTTCTTGAGATAACTTTAGAACTACTCTTTGGAATTCAATTTCCATCTTTTCTTCCATTCTATTTATCTTATTTGTAATCCATATTCTGAATTCAGTTTCTGACATTGCTGCCATTTGTCTATGCATGGCATCTTCGGTTGTATTTCCTTTGTCATTCCTTGAAGGAGTTTATCTACTCTGGTTATTCATGTTGCCAGAGTTCTTCAGTTGGGTCCTCACCATGTTTACTTTCCACTGTTTGGTTATTAGAACTGGTAGGGTGAGATCGAACTGGGGTGCCCAGGTAGTAGAGATAGCCCCTTACCAAAGTTCTAGGCTTTGTAATTGTGGCTTATCTCCTACAACCTTACAAAGGCCCCTTTCAGAGTTTTGGCCAGAGACTCTGAGGACCTACTTGGTGAGATAGTGCAGGCTAGCTCTGTTTTGATATCAGCCAACCTCTACCCTATCCTAAGAAACCATACTATTAGATTTAAATCTCGACTGTGAAGAGATACAAACTGCTGCAGCGCCCAGCCCCAACCCTTCATTTCTCTTCCACTATAGAACTTCAAAGGTCAACCTCAGAATGTCCAAGAGTGGACAGCCCCAGACATGGGCTCCAACCAAATTGTCTCTGGCAGTGCCAACCCTGCCCAACAGAGAGGGATTCAAGGACAAATCAAAGCAAAGGGATTCAAAGCAAAATTGAAGCCAGGGATCCACACTTCCACCTGCCAGACTCAGTCCTCACTATTGTCTGCTTCTCTGCTCACAGGCCCAGCTGGAACCAGAGGCAATGCCCCTGCCCACTGGTCTCAGTCCACACACAGCTAGCCTCTGCTTGCCAGACCAGTTGGAGTCAGGGGACCACACACCCCACTGCCAGTCTCAGTCCACTGCCTGGCAAGCCTCTGTTCGCAGGCTTTGTTAGTCAGGGCACCACACTCCGCCCACAGGTCTCAGTCCTCACCTGGTAAGCCTCTGCTCACCAGCACTGCGGAGGCAGTAGAGTATGCTCTAGCCCTCAGGGCTTGGTTCACAGCCAGTAAGCCACTGCTGGAGAGTTCTATTGGAATCAGAAGATCAGTCCATGCCTATCAAGCCTTTGCTCTCAGGCCTAGCAAGGACCAGCCCTGTCTGCCAAACTCAGTCCACACAGGGCAACCACTCTTCTGCTGTGCGTGCCATCAGAGCTGGGGGTTCTGCACCCCGTCCTGCCAGATACAGCCTGAGCAGAGGCTCCACACTACCTCTGGCCAGGCATAGTCATAACTGGGGGACTTCTCCTCCCACCAAGTGTCCCTTTCTTCCCACACCCTCTTTCTTCCCCATTAATCACAGATTCTATCCTGATGGTTGGTGGTCCATCACTATGTCCAGATCTCTCAGGACAAGAGCAAACACTCTATGCTCTTAAGGGGGCAGAACTTCAGACTGCCATGTGAGGGGGAAAGGGTGGACTGGGAGTTTGGACTTGTGGGGAAAAATATCTGTTCAATTTTATGCCTGGCAGGGTGGTGTCTAGGTTCATAAGTGGGACCTCCCTGGAGAAAGAGACCTGGCCTTTAGCAGCTCTCTCCAGTGAGGTAAAATGAGAGGTCTCTTGTTCCCTGCTCATTCACAGATAGCCTGCGGCAGGATTCCTGCTTGGGGGTGGGGTCTACGTCCTCTAGTCAATAGGCTCTGTACCTGTAATTTGTTTCCTTGAATGCTCTTCCTTGGAGTTACAGCTTGCTGAACTCCTTTCTTCACTCAGCTCCCTGTCTTTGGCTTCCAAGAGTCTGGTTCCATCCAGCTTTTTTTCCTCTGTTCAGGAGCCTCTGACGAGGGTTGCTACCAGTCAGGCATCCGCTCAGAATTCCCCAATATCTTTAATTTTACTGAATTAATTAAAAATTACTACAGTTCAGTATTACTCTCAGAAATTGTGTATTTACATGGTTCCTGTATATGATGAGAAAGAGTTACCATAAACATTTGACTGGTTCCTCCTTTCCTGTTTGTAGACATTTAAACATATCTTTATGGTGGAGTTTTTGGTTCTATTCTTCCTAAATTCAAAAAAGTCTTGGTGTTCTAATATGAAAGCACTCCAAACCAAAGCTTAGTCTTAAAATACTTACAATGTGTAGTACATGCACCATTTTCTTTATGTGCCTAGCCCACAATTCTTTGGAAATGAAACCTAGAAGGGCATTCTGGATATTTGTACATCCAGAATGAACATCAGGAGCTTTCTGTTCATTTCCAAAAGCCCTTGGAAAATGTTATCATGGTTAAACTCCATCCCCACAACGTTTCCACCAAACGTTCTTGGTGGAATTTATCTCTGCTAGACAGAATGGTGTGTGCTCCCCTCAAACGTGGAAGGGACTGGGCTCCTAAACAGCAATGGGAGCAAGGGATAAGGGGTCAGTGTCTTCGGCAAGGGTCCTGAGTCAAGTGCAAGTGGTGTCTGGTAACCCGATCCCCAGAGAGCTTCCAGTAGCTGTGGGATCTGCAGCTGTAATCTCCTTGTCTTTCTCTTCCCTCTTCACTTCTTTGCTCCTTCCCAGTTTGAGCTACCCACACACCTTTCCTGCCACATACCCTTGGGCAGTGTCTGTTCTCATGATAAGTCAGAAAGCAGTTCCAGATCCACGTAATAAGTTGGACAACATTTTATTGAATCAGTCTATCTACATAGATAAAGAGACCCAGTCTGAAGTACTGATATAAGCCAATCATTGAGGTTAATCATTTTAGGTAAAGATTAAATTTTGAGCAAAAACACTTTAGAATCAACCTTATGATGTACTTTAAGACAGCCCCAAATACCTTTTTTACGTACATTCCTTAGGGAACAACAAAGGATTAAGACTCTAGAAACCACAGACATGTGATCTCTGATACACACCTCTCCCAACATGGTATTCTCTCCTCTAAATTGCAGTGACCTCAGAAGTTAAGTGATGACAATAGTGATAATCAGCAGTCCCCAGACTGATGGAGCCTTGTCACTATGAAGTACTTGGGGTGCATTCTCTGTTTTAAACCCAACATTCATGGTTGCCATTTCACTGAGAAAACTAGAGACCTTAAAACTTGGATAACTTAGTCAGAAAATAAACTTACGTCCAAATAAATACAAAGTCCACATTTTTAACAACTGTGCCATACATAATGCCTGCAGAAAATTCACTTATTGTTCAGGTCACTTTGGCTTGTGTCTACCCTACACATATTCAGGCACACATGGGTCATCACTAAGATGCTTCTGTAATTTGACTTTTTCTTTTCTTGTGCCATCTTAGCACTTTCCTTTTATTGTTTTTTGCTCCTCCACATTTATTGGAAACACGTTAGCAGTTTCATGCTTTTATTTTTTCACATTAAACCATAATAAACAGCCACCTGGATGCAATGTTTACAAAATACTTCTTACAGATACCGTCTGAATTAATATTCACTACTCCCCTGAGAATTAAGCATCTTACCACTTTTACAAAGAAGGAAACAAGTGTTCAGAAAAATGAAATAACTTATTCAATGTCATATTGCTCCTGCGTCAACTGCAGGCCCCCTATAACCAAATCAGATGCTTGTGTAGTTGAGTATATTGCCTCCTGTTTCCATATTATGTGCCAATAATACAGATTCACCACTGCTTTAGAGCAGTGCTCTGGTTGGCTTACCTTTGTATTATTTATTTTCTGACATTATACATAGCAGGGCCTGGAGTCAGGCTGCCTGAGTTTGGGCCTCATTGCTTACAAACTAGAATTGTTTAGCTTCTTTAAGTGTCATTTTGCTACTCTGTAAAATGGAGACATTAATAGGACAGTTAGCACATAGAACTTATTACAGTTATGAAATGTGATGATACAGGAAGTGCCCAGCATGGTGACTTACGTGTTGTAAATTCCCAACACGTGATAGCTATTATTGTTATTTGGGGATTAATGATTCAAATACATATGTCTTGCAATTTCTTTGAGATTTGCATACTCCATGGGAAAATTGCTCTAAAGTTCCGTGCCATCTACACATAGTTTTAGCATCCTTTAACTTACAATTGGTTTAAGTCTTTGTTCTAAGACTGTAACATGAGCCCTCAGATGTTAAAATGTAGCTTCTAATTGGGAAAAGACAGAATAAGCAAACTGGTTCATGCGTGCCAAATGACACTCTGTATTATTGTGCAAATTTACTCTAATTACAGAGATACATAGAACCAGTTAGAGAGTATTTCTATAAGTTGAATTGAGTCAAAATAATCAGACTGATTGGTTTATAAGAATATTGTCGGAGACCACCTCAAAACCTGAAACTTTTCTTCCTAGGGTCCATCCCTGTCTCCCTTCTTGGTGCAGAGTTCACAGATGTTAGTGGTAACTGTTGATCCCAGGAGGCTCTGGTAAAGATGTTCATTTTCTGAACTGGGTTGCCTAGCAAGCTACTTTGATCGTAGGGCTAATAAAAGGTCATTATGTCATCCTTGTCACTTACATTTTTGTGAAGAGCTTAGTTACCCATAATAAGGCAGTGTTTTTGTTTGTAGAATGGCATTTTCAGTTCCCCGTCCTCAGTGAATACAACCCAGGTTAAAGAAATCACAGCTGAACACTGAAATACTGGGCACCCAGGGAGCATTGGGTTTTTTAAACTTTGTGGTAGGAGTTTATGGTTTATGGCTTAGCTTTTCTTTTATAGATGCACTGGTTAAAACCCACCACTTAAACAACTGGAACACTGACATTATTTAACTCTGACTAATTTGAAAAAATAAGTTAGTAGATGCAAAGACTGCTTAGGGTTGCCTGGTTCTATTGTGATGTTTGTTATTGGAACTACGATATGTTGTTATATAACTGACATCCCCTGGTCATTTTTTAAAGTTTTCATTATTACTGTTTCTCAACACTCAGAAATGTGTTTCATAGCTCTTCTCACCTGACCTCCTAGTTCACAGGAAACATGATCAGCAGTGATCTTTATATGTCAAAAGAGAAAAAAAATTACCTTCCATGGCATGACCAACTGAGAGACATAAATAGGTCCCAGATAGGTAATTAAAAACATGCTAGAAAGGGAGCCCTGACTAAAATGACCACGTCAGCTAGCATCGCAACTCTGTTGCCTGAGAAACAGAATTATTAGAAAGAGGTTTATGTCTTTACAGCTTCTCAAAGCCTGATGCTCTGTCAACATCGAAGCTATTTTTATGTAGAAGCCGCAGTGAAGGTAGTTTATGTTTACTCTGCAACTAATTTATATCATCGTATCATTGTGTTCCTTAAGGAAACAAACAGCTTTCAAAAGTTTCTTCTAGAAAACAGTGTTTAATCAGTTTCCTATACTGTCTTTTGAACCAAATCTAGTAAGCAGATGTGGAGCTAACGGCTTATTATGTTCGCACACCCTATATCCATTCAGAGTCTGCCAGGCTCCGAATAAAAGTGAGGACATGTGCACAGGGAGACTGTAGCTGTTTGTAGCATTTGAAATTGAAATGGTGCGGGCCGGGCCCTGCAGACCGGCTGGGGACAGGAAGCGCGCCAGACGGCCCCTGTGGGCGGCTGGGCTGCGAGAGCACGTGCGGCCGGGACACGCACCGCTGGCTGATTAATCACTGTCAACCTTTGTTCTCCTTAAAGGCTTGATTGTTGGACAAGGCTTGTAATGAGGGACTGTTTTGGTGTCTGTTGCTATGAGATGGTGCTCACTGATCCCGGTTGATGTGAGCCGCTGCTCTTTTAGCCCAAGTCGAATGAGCCTGAATGAAAACGCTGTGACAGCGCCCGCTAGTGGCGTGGGGGAGCAGCGCGGGGCGTTCTGTTCCCTACGGCAGGTGCCACGGGGGCGTCCCACTAAGTTTTGCCATAGGAGATGTTAGCAAAAATTTTTTTTAAGTTTGATAGTAAAAATAGATAGAAGTAGACTTTGTGGTAGTAGAAATAATGACCTTCCCTCAAAACATCCCCCACACACACACACTCCTTTTCTTTTTAGCAACACAGTTATTCAGAAATCAAAATTTAAAGCATTTGTCTCGCTTTCTATAAATAAATAAGATATTGAATTGTATTTTGCAAACCAAATTTTTAACCGCCAGTTCATGTGAGAGGTGGAAATATGTCTCAGCATTTTCCTAAAAACTCAGGGAAAAAAATCACCACTTGTTCTCTCCTCGATGATTATGGCTTACAGACTTTTTGTATAACCATTTCTGAATCTACTGCAATTAAAGATCAATAGAACATTTTGAAGGAAAAAAACAGTATTTTTTAATTCAAGAAAAAAGTATTCTGCATTGAAGTAACCTTATAAAACACAGAGATTCTTATAAACATCATTGTATCATTAAATTACTTTTAAAATACATATCATGCAAATGTACTAATACAGAAAAACTGAAACTGTTGGTGGTATTCTTTGATGATACCTACTATCCCTACCCCAAAATATTGCTCTCTCTTTCTGTAAAATATAATGTCTGCTGCAGTTTTTTGACATGTCTGCGTGAAGCAACTTTTCATGTTTTACACATCTGTATATAACTATTTATTTCACAACATTGTATGTCCTTTTTCTGCTTTACTTTTTATTTCATATTCCTCTTACCTCATCTACATTGTAATCAGGGAGCTGAATAGAAACTGTTTAGACCTCAAATAGTCTAAAATGTGGCCTCTGTCAGCAGCCTGTGTCCCTACCTACAACACTGGTGACAGTTATGTTCATTTAATGTCAGAGGTAACCCTGGTCTAACCCAGGGCTGTGCCTCCCTCAGGGTGTCCCCTCCCTACAGAAGGAGGAAGAGTCTTGGAAATGGCCCAGTGCTCTGCCCCCATATCTCCTACTCTAAATCCTTCTAACCAGGACAATCAGGTTTTTTATTTATATCTCTAAATAGAAACCCAGTTTTCTTGAAAAAATGTTCACAATATATAACTTGTAAACTCTTTAATTTTCATACTCTCACTTCTCTGCGTAAATATGTAAATAAAAGATACAAAGCATTAAGTTTTTTCCAACCACAATATCTATCTGTTAAAGTTATAATGAGGCAATATAATTAAAATAGAAATCAGGAGGTTTAGGATGACAGTGATAACTATAATTGATTTGTTCATTTAAGACATATTATAATTTACAGTAAGACGATCATCCCTTAAGCTACAAATTGTTCCTGATTCAGTTCATGGAACTGCAACCCTCTAAGGAATATCTTTTGATAACACATGCCCTATAAATCCCTGTAAGTCTGACCATAGATATTTATGTTAAGGAATACTTGACCATTTTGTAAGGTTGGTCCTTGAGGAGATGTCCTTGGGTGAGATTTCTGGCAGCTAGCCTAAAACCCTGGGAGGACAAACATATTTAAATAAATCACTTTCTGCACACCACTGTGAGTTATTATTTGCATTTAAATAGAAACACTATGGCCTTTCTTGACTGTAACAAATGCTTACAGGTATATTACCATCCTTTTCCTAGCTTCCCTGAGAAGTGTAGGTGTATTATATATTAACACCGACAATGCTTCTCTCTACCCTCAGACCAGTGTATTAGTAAGCACACCTGTGGTTCTACTGATGGTGGATTTGAGTAAAAGTTATTCACCACATAGCTTCTCTTTGATTTTTTTATAAATAATAAGTATAATTCAATTACTGAAATAAATCATCCGGATCTGTAGTGCTTTCCCTATAATGACTGACCATCCTACTTTCTCTCACGAGCAGTATCAGGTAAAATTCAAAGATGAACCTCTCCCTGGTGTGGAAAGCTATAGCTAGGTGTTAAAATAAATGGCATATTACCTGAAAGAAAAACATGAACCCGGTTGCTAGAAAAAATGATCATGGGGAAGAAAAGAAAACATAGGCCGGGTGTGGCGGCTCCTGCCTGCACCCCTAGCGTTCTGGGACACCGACGCAGGTGGACTGCTTGAGTTCACAAGTTCAAGGCCAGTCTGAGCAAGAGTGAGACCCCATGTCCACTAAAAATAGAAAAAGAAATAGCCATCTGTAGTCTCAGCTACTTGGGAGGCTGAGGCAGGAGGATTGCTCAAGGCCAAGAGTTTGAGGTTGCTGTGAGCTATGACGCCATGGCAGTCTACCCAGGGTGACAGAGTGAGACTCTGTATCAAAATAATATAATTAATAATAAAAATTTAAAAATAAGATGAAAAATAGAAAAATGTGTACAAAAACATAAGGTGTCTCTAAAAGTTACCCCAAGAGTCGCCATACATAGGGAAAACGGGAAAACTGTAGCCAGATACCTTTATTTACAAGGTATTAAAAAAAAATAGAAAATTGTGTGCAAAAACACACGGTGTCTCTAAAAGTTACTCCTAGAGTCACCATACATAGGGAAAAATGGAAAACTGTAGCCAAATACCTTTATTTACAAGGTACTCATTGCAAAATTTTACAAAGAGGTGGAGAGAATATTACACTTAGAGAATATTTTGTAAATATTTTGTAAATTTTGGGACACTGTCAATTTAGATTTAGTTGAGAGGGAAAAGAAGGGACACTGTGCAGAAGGACTGCTGTCCATCAGAGCGGTCATCTCCAGCATTAATTTCATTAAAGAAACTGAGCTGTCCTTCCTTCCTTAGGACCCCCATATGGCTAGTCAACTGTACGTTAGTATATATCTATCCATGTTATTTTATCTCCCAAGAGCTCAAAATACTTTAATTAACTCTCAAAATATTTGACATACCACTTTTCTAAAACGAAATACTAATTCTTGCCTCATATCTTTTTAAAACGATGCTAGACTCTCATTATCACTGATACAGCTGTGCCTACAGAAAGAAAATGGAAGTGAATACCTGGCAAGGGTCAGATAAATATGAACTTCAGCTAAGTAAATCATGTCCTAGGATGAAATACTCTTGCTAACACCCAAACAGATAGTTAATTCAGTCAATTTAGTTCGGTAACTGTTTTCAAGCCATGTGCTTGGCGTATGTACACAAAGCAAACAGTTGACTGGTTTTAAATTTACATGATATTTGGTGGTGTGGCATTTCACATGCTTGGCTCAAGTTCTTTCCTTTATTTTATTTTATTTTATTTTATTTTTTGAGACAGAGCCTCAAGCTGTCCCCCTGGGTAGAGTGCGGTGGCATCTCAGCTCACAGCAACCTCCAAGTCCTGGGCTCAAGCGACTCTCCTGCCTCCGCCTCCCAAGTAGCTGGGACCACAGGCGCCCGCCATAACACCTGGCTATTTTTTGGTTGCAGCCGTCATTGTTGTTTGGCCGGCCCAGGCTGGATTCGAACCCACCACCTTGGGTGTATGTGGCTGGCGCCTTAGCCACTTGAGCCACAGGCGCCAAGCCTTGGCTCAAGTTCTGTTAAGCTTATGGAGAGGCTAACAATGTTTTAAATGACATTTTTTATTGTTTTTATTTTTCTTCTGATGATGGCTGGTTAAAAATATTCTCAAATGCTAAAGGGAACCTGATTGGCTCAGCTGTAGTCACAGTTTTGATTTACATATTCAGAAATGCTTAGGTATATGCTAGATGAACTGCAATTTGCATCCAGCCAGCAACTGGGGAGCTGTTGCAGTCCCAGATGTAGATCCATTTTAAAAGTCCCACATGGAGCTGGGAAGTACAAAACACTGTAAACATTGGTAACTGCACGATATTTCAGCCCCTCTTGTGCATGCTCTCCTGATCAGCAGTTAGGAACCAAAGCCACAAATGTTTACCACATTGAAAATCACTGGACAGTCGTGTTCAAATTGAGGATCTGTTTCCAGTTACCAGTAACAGAATCCAGCACAACCAAACTACTCAAATTGCTGAGATAAAAAGGCTGAAAGTTCACATAAATCTGTGCTTGCTAAACTTAAGTTCAAGGTTTTAATCATAAGTGAAAAGCTTTGTATAGTACATTGAATTGATAGATAATGATACATATTCCTATGTAGGGCATTTTATAGTATATTTAATGTTGATTTTTGTCATTTCACTGATGATTTTTGAAATATATGTTATTTTCTTAGTATCACCTAAATAATTGTAAATCATTTCTTAAAGAAAGTTTATCTGATTTTCAAGTAACTATTTGCTATTTGCTATTTCAAGTAACTATTACCTATTTGCTATTTATTTAACAACAAATATTAATATATACTAAGTACCTCCTTATGGCAGGCTTAGGTGTGCTTGTGGAAATGCATAAATGAATAGAACAGTCCATGTTCTCAAAATACCCAGAGTGTAGTAAGAGAAACATACATGTAAATAAATCATTGATGTATTCTATAACAGAGATAAATGTTGTACAGGATTTAATGAGGACCCAAGTGATACCAGTCTCCTATGGTGGAAAGGTGCCAAGATGAGCTACTTTATTCTGAATTCTCTATTTGGATGAATTAATGTAAAGAAACAGCTTGTGAACCCAATGATAGGCTAGAAATCTTTACGGATGAAAAAAGTCTTGAAAAATTGTTGATATTTAATTTAAGCTTCCTAGTTTACCTCCTAATTCCAAATGAAGAGAAACAAAGAAACTGAATAGACCACATGCGTGGAGATGCCTGCAATCTCCTTACGCAGCACAGTGGATGAGAATGGTGGGTGCTCTGCCAGACCCACAGCTGGGGGCAGCAGCACATCTGGCTGTGACCGTGCAGGCAAAGTCATCAAACCAAGAAAGGCTGGCCTTCCTCATACTCCACAGTGCACGTAACGTTGAAAGTTATCATTTTCCTAAAGCATTATTTTGGTGCCCTGCAGATCAGAATGTGTTTATATAGTTTGCATAAGTAAGATTTGGTAAATAACCTGCTTTTCTGGGAACTGATCCAAGTGAAACCTCTAATCTTTTGAAGTTTATCCCTTAGTGATTCTTAGGGAGAACTTTGCTTTTTTGAAGTCCCACTGAAGTATTTAGTGACTTGCTTCAGGGCTACCAGGGAGACTTTGAACAGAGAACAAATGGCTGTTTTTCTGATTTCCTCTGTGGCCATTGTAATAATACATTCAAAAAATAGCTGATCACGTTACAGTAGCAGGACACACTTGAAGATACTGACCTCACCCACTAGGCTTCATTGCTGTATCTGGATTTCCGTGTCTGGTGCTCAGCCTGCAATACCCCAGACGTTCCCTCATTTCTTGTAAGAGGAGATATACCATAATTTGTAGTTCCTTTGTTGGTTAATACATTTCATATATTTCAGTGAAGAATAGAGATTCGAAGCACAAACATTATTTCTAACAAAGTATTTTGTAGAAGTTTCACAGAATTAGGAAAAAATATAGACCTTGCATAAAATCAGTTGATAAAAGTCAGACGTGATTACCAAAGCTATGTTGTTCTATGTTATGCCGTCTACGCTTATGTACACAAGTCCAGAATTCAGTCTAACTCATCTTCTCATCATTTCCATTCCCAAGCCTCATTTCATTTACCTCAATTACTTCAAAAGAAGAAAACCAATTTTATCTCCCAGTCTCCACCCACAAACTGATCAATTAGTTCTTTATTATACAGACAAAATCTTTCCGTGTAACGTGAGCTTATATTTTAAACACAATGGGGAAAGAATCAAATTCTTTCATCACTTCTTATTAGTTGGATTAAATAAAAATGGAATTTCAACTATTTTTTTAGCACTGAAATACAATTTAGAGATTATAGTCTAATTCTCATATCTTAAAGTTGGAGAAAGGGAAGCCTACACAGGTTAGGAGAGAAGCCTGCAAAATCAAAAGGGGCCATAGGTCACAAGAGACAGATTCATAAAAGAATCAATTCAATGTATAGTGTGTAAGATAAGGACAAAAATTGTCAGAGCAAATAAGAGTTAAAAATAAATGCTGTGGGAGGAAGGAGGGCATTTGGGAGAACCTTACCTAATGTGCATAATGCAATGGTACATTTCAAAACTATGAAGAAAAGAGTATAATTGCCTTACCACAACTAATAAGTAAGCGAGGTGATGGGTGTGTTAGTCAGTTCAATGTAAGCCTTTCACATCGTATATCAAATCAGTACACTGAACCCCATAAATGCATCAATGTACATAGTTACGATTTCATAAAAAATAATTTAAAATAAAAGTAAATGCTGATTAGGTCAGGCACAGTGGCACGCACCTGTAATCCAAGCACTCTGGGAGGTCGAAGTGGGTGGATTGCCTGAGCTCACACGTTCTAGGCCCACCTGAGCCAGAGTGGGACTCCGTCTCTAAAAGAATTTCCAGGCATTTTGTCAAGCACCTGTAGTCACAGCTACTCGGGAGCCTGAGGCAAGAAAATTGCTTGAGCCCAAGAGTTGGAGGTTGCTGTGAACTATGATACCACAGCTCTCTACCGAAGGCAACAAAGTGAGACCCTGTCTTAAAAAAAAAAAATGTTGATTGTTGTTGAATACTGTCTTAAGTTTACTTGTGCTGCTATATCAAAATACCAAAGACTGGGTAATTCATAAAGAAAAAAATGTATTTCTCACAGTTATGGAGGCTGAGAAGTCCAAGATCAGAGCACGAGCACTGATATCTGGAAAGGGCCTGTTCTCTCAGTGGCATCTTGGCATGGTGGCCCTGCCCTGGTGGTAGGTGAAAAGACAATAGGGGCTGATCTCAATCCCTCAAGCTCTTTTATAAGGATACCTAAGCCTGTTCATGAGGACTCTGCCTCTATGACATGATCACCTCCCAAAAGGACCCAGAGGTCCTTACAGAGTCTCTCTTAATAGCACTGTCATGAGGATTAAGTTTCAACCTGAGCTTTGGAGGGGACACCATCACTGAAACCATAGCAAACGTCTCCCCGAGCCAGCAACCACGTTATGCATTTTACCTACATGGTCTTCTCTAAGCCATACGGCAGTTGTATAAGGAAGAAACTATTACTTACCTCTTAATAGATAAGAAGTTGAGACATAGAGCATTTTATAATTTGCCTAAGAACAAATAATTAGTAAGTTATGGAGTTAACAGTCACACCAGGCATTCTAATGACAGAGGCTACACTGTTTCATCATTATAATATATTATCACAAGATAGCACATGAGACACGAGAATTTTTTTAGATTTTCTTTCTTGCTGTCTTTAAGACTATAAGAAGCTAAAAGTAGTTTATAGCATTTTCACTAAGATGAAATTCCAGAGTCAAAATTAGATTTTTTTTTTATTTTTTTGAGACAGTGTTTCACTTTGTTGCTCTCAGTAGAGTGCTGTGGTGTCATAGCTCACAGCAACCTCAAACTCCTAGGCTCAAGCCATCCTCCTGCCTCGGCCTCCCATGTAGCTGGGACTATAGATGCCTGCCACAATGCCTAGCTATTTTTTCTATTTTTAGTAGAGATGGGATCTCTGTCTTGTTCAAGCTGGTCTCAAACTCCTGAGCTCAAGCAATCTGCCCACCTTAGCCTCCCAGAGTGCTGGGATCACAGGCGTGAGTCACTGCACCCAGCCTAGAGACAATATTAGATATTATTTTTCTTATTTTCCCCCCAGCAAGATCTTATATTCTTTCCAGGGTATAGAAATTCACTTCTGTAAATTGGTTTTTTGAATCCCAGGTTTGTTTCATGTGTAATTTAGCTATCTTTTTTTTATTTAAGAACTAACCCTTTCACAGGGATTTTCTCCCTTTGAACTGTTGTATCATTTGTGCCTTCCTTAATCTCCCTCACTACTTGTTTACTGAGTTGCCTTCTTTGTTAATGAGAACAGAGACTGTTTATGACTTATCCCATCCAATACTATCAAACATTTCTAGAGGAACGGGTAATTTTAGAGGATGAAACTAGTTCCTAAGGTATATATCCCTTTGAAGTAAATCCTCTATAAAGAAGTGATAAGCCTGATGTAGTTATACACCATGTCAGAGAGAAAACAGGGACTAATAGTAACACAATTTATGGAATAAACTCAACGTAAGACAAGAATATCTTTACCACAATTTCCTAATCTTGTTGTAGTCCTAGAGGTAATGCTGTTATTGCCAAGTTTGAGTCACTGAAAACATCTCTGAATAATTATTACTTGTTGGTTTTTGAGTAGTATTATCATAAATAGCATGGTACCCTTAGCATCTGATGATCAGAAATTACATAATACTTAGCTCAGTGCTTTGATAAATACATACAAGGTTGGACAGTTAAGTCTCTGGCCTCATCCTAGAAAAAGTGCTACACACCTCATTGCTCATGTCACTGTGGTCGCCTCTGAAGTCCTGCCCAGGGCCAGCTGGTGACCCTAGTGATATTCAGCAATGAGGTGTGTAGCAATTTCGCTAGGATGAGTTTGCAAACTTAACTGTGTGTATATCTGTATGTGCATATGTGATATTCACAAAATATATACTTGTGTGACTTATCAAATTCACTGACACAGGGATATTAATATTGAGTGTGCTGCAGACCAGGTACTACTTTACTCAGCACTTCACGTAGTGTACACCAGTTATTCTTAACAACCACCCTTGACGGTCGATGTATTAAATATTACCCCAATACAACTTAGAAAAAAGCAGAATTAGGATGTCTGATCCCAAAACTCACTTTTCACAATAGCTGCATACTCACTGAAATTTCCTTAAAAACAGAGGGATTTTTTTAGTCTGCCCATCACATAGTTTTGTTAATCCCAGTAGCCATTAAGGAACTTTTGATTTTAAAGCCAAATGAACACATAAGGGAAAAAAGGACAAGTTTATTAAGTTTATCTCCTCATCTTTCAAATGTGAACAATAATTCCAATAGAATTAATGTGGGAATTAAACAAGATAATAAATGCCGGACCCTCAACACATGGCCTGGGACACATCAAAATAACATTGGACGGCTGCAGTGCCTCCTGCCTGGGATCACAGAACTCTGGGTATGATATTGGAGGCCGCAGTGCCTCCCGCCTGGGATTGCAGAACCCTGGGTATGATATTGGAGGCCGCAGTGCCTCCCGCCTGGGATCGCAGAACCCTGGGTGTGATATCCGGGACTGAGTGCCTCCCGCCTGGAATCACAGAACCCCGGGTGTGATATCGGGGACTGCAGTGCCTCCCTCCTGGGATCACAGAACCCTGGGTGTGATATCGGGGACTGCAGTGCCTCCCGCCTGGGATCACAGAACTCTGGGTGTGATATCGGGGACTGCAGTGCGTCCCGCCTGGGATCACAGAACTCCGGGTGTGATATCGGGGAC
>NW_003852396.1:1095820-1106981 GCF_000181295.1 Otolemur garnettii | reverse complement strand
GGAGGCCGCAGTGCCTCCCGCCTGGGATCACAGAACTCTGGGTGTGATATCGGGGACTGCAGTGCCTCCCGCCTGGGATCACAGAACCCCGGGTGTGATATCGGAGGCCGCAGTGCCTCCCTCCTGGAATCACAGAACCCTGGGTGTGATATCGGGACTGCAGTGCCTCACTCCTGGAATCACAGAACCCCGGGTGTGATATCGGGGACTGCAGTGCCTCCCGCCTGGAATCACAGAACCCCGGGTGTGATGTTGGAGGCTGCAGTGCCTCCCTCCTGGGATCACAGAACCCTGGGTGTGATATCGGAGGCCTCAGTGCCTCCCTCCTGGGATCACAGAACCCTGGGTGTGATATCGGAGGCCTCAGTGCCTCCCGCCTGGGATCACAGAACTCTGGGTGTGATATTGGAGGCTGCAGTCCCTCTCTCCTGGAATCACAGAATTCTGGGTGTGATATTGGAGGCTGCAGTGCCTCCCGCCTGGAATCATGGAACCCTGGGTGTGATATCGGAGGCCGCAGTCCCTCTCTCCTGGAATCACAGAACTCTGGGTGTAATATTGGAGGCTGCAGTGCCTCCCTCCTGGAATCACAGAACTCTGGATGGATTTCTTGATCTCAGAGACCAGCCTGAGCTAGAGCAACACCCCATCTCCAGTAAAAATAGAAAAATTACCTGGTTATGTGGCAGGCACCTGTAGTCCCAGGGACTGGGAGACTGAGTCAAGAGGATCACTTGAGCCCAGCAGTTTGAGGTTGCTGTGAGCTATCATGGCACAGCACTCTACCAAGAGTAATGTAGTGAGACCCTATCTCAGAAAGAAAATGATATCTGTCAGTAGAAGTCATGCTGCGTCCACGTGCCTTCTCCTGCCGCACAGCACATAAGCACCATCACCATGGCCATCATGAGAGCCATCATCATTCACCACTAACTTTTCCTCCCCAAAACATCCTTTCTGCTGAGGGCCCTTCCTAAGTGGCACACCTGTAAAAACAGCACTGGATTCACAACATTGCACAGCCTTTACCTTCTCTCCTACTTGGGTTTTCATTTGCCTTTGAAAAGAGCCGGCATTTTCAGCCCATGAACCTCACAGTAGGAAGTTCTGTCCTCATTTTCTACCTCACAATACATCTCCAATCATTCATGTATTTTTTAGTCAAAAAACATTTATGGAGAGTTTACTATACCCTGGGAATTCGTGATGAACATCTTCCAGCCTTCCAAGCACTTATCTTGGGAGAAAAACATAAGCAGACAAAGAATTGTCACACAAAGTGACCAAAGCTGGCTACTGGGCCACTAGCCAGGCATGATGGAAGCACCAGACGGGGTTTCTAACTCAGCATTGGGAGGCCAGAGAAGACTTCCTGAAAATATGACATCTGAGCTGATCCCAGGAACGATGGGCGGAGAAAAAGTGTTCAGGCAGAGAAGTTATGAGTAGCCATGTGCAAAAATTTGGAGAAGAGAAAGCGCTCTAAGTATGCAGAATCACAGGTGGCTTAATACCACTGTAGTATAAAGAAGGGTTGTGTTAAGAAATAATATTGAAGAGAGACTCAAGGAACCATTCATGGACGGCCTTGTATACCAGTCTCAGGAGTTAAGATTTGGAACCAATGGCAGTGGGAGCCACGATTGTTTTAAGCTGGGAATATGATGTAGAGGATGTATTTATTACTTTCATAAATATTAACATTTGAGGCATTGGGGGTGGAGTTCTCAATCTGAGATCTGGATGGTCTGTGGATGTTTAGAGAATTTTTTTTTTTTTTGAGACAGAGCCTCAAGCTGTCCCCCTGGGTAGAGTGCTGTGGCATCACAGCTCACAGCAACCTCCAGCTCCTGGGCTCCAGCGAGTCTCCTGTCTCAGCCTCCCAAGTAGCTGGGACCACAGGTGCCCACCACAACGTCCAGCTTTTTTTTTTTTTTTGGTTGCAGCCATCATTGTTGTTCGGCAGGCCCGGGCTGGATTTGAACCTGCCACCTTTGGTGTATGTGGCTGGCGCCTTAGCCACTTCAGCCACAGGCGCCGAGCCTGTTTAGAGAATTTGTAAACTCCCTAAAATTGTAGAAAAGACTGTTTGTTGTATGTGTATTTGGGGGATGGGAAGAGAAGCAGAATCCATATGAAATCCTCAAACGAACAAACAAACAAACAAAAAAACTGTGATCCAAAGAAAAGTTTGAAACTACTGCTCTAGAGGCAGAAAGCTAATGCCACCTTATAGTGCAGAAATTTCAAATCTGTCACAAATAACCCTTCTAAATTGCAGAATTTCTCTTTTAAGACAAATTTCTCATTCCTTCTCTTGAGTTACCAAACTCCTCCTACTGACGTTTTGTTCCTGGCCATTCTCCCTCCCAAATTCTGCTTTCTCACTCATGGAACTGGTTTCTGTACCGACCCATCATAAGTGTCCACCCCAGAGGCTAAAAATAGACACAGTGTCCTGGTGACTTAAAAATTAGGTAACATCTGAAGGATGAACTCTATGACCACAAACTCATTGTAATCATTTGAACCAAACAAATTATAAACATGTGATCAGGGTTTCCCTGCAGGGTGGAAAAGAGGGTGCTGAATAAGCAAGGAAAAAAACAGGAAAGCAGTTACTACTCACAAAATACCACACCAGTACGTTCTCCTGTGCTTTTTGAGGTGCACCTTTCCACACCTCCACCTCCTCACTTCTCACCCCAATAAGCCAGTTCTATCAGACAAGCTATAAGACAATCCTTTCAAACTACTAAATTTTGTTCCATTTACTTCTCTTTCAATATCTTCCTGGATGTGGCTGTGTATTCTTCAGCTCTCGGTGAGGCATGGGACCTTACGCAAGTCAACTGCTTAACCTTTCCATGTAGTGCCTCTATCTGTCAAATGAAGTTGGCTGAAAGATCTATAAGTTCTGTTTTTGAGTGCCTGCGATTTGGGTTTCCGTTGTGATTTTTAACTTTTTTATATTCTTAGGAAAGATCCTGCTATTCTTAATGGTCGCTGAAGCAGAGGACTATTGTAAACATACCTTATGATAAATATTTCTTAGCCTCAGTTTGGCAGTTACTTCCACGAATTGCTGGGTACTTTCTCTAAGGCACTTTAAAAATTTAATGCAAAAGGCCAAAGTACCTAGTTTTACTTGACCAATACAGCCAAACAGAACAAAGGTTAAGCAAGCTTGTCTGTAAAGGGCCAAATAGTAAATATTTTAGGCCATGTGGGCCATAGGTGTCTGCCACAACCATTCACCTCTATTGTTACAATAGGAACAGCAGCCACAGACAGTATATGAATGAATGTATATGGCTGTGTTCCAAGAAAATTTTACTTACCAAAAAGGGTGGCAGGCTGTCTTTGGCCTATCATGGCATGGTTTGGTGACCCTTGAAACAGAAAATTGGAAGGCCGGGGAACCTGCAGATGGCAGGGTTTCCTCCCGTTGATCTTTTTGTTTGCAAGCTATTTCCTGGATGATATCCTGATAATTGTTTTGTTGTCACTATTGTTGTTATCATTGCTGTCATGTCAAATGAGAGCCGCCCAGTTATTTTAGCCGCCCATAACTGCCTCTATAGCCATGCCCCAAATAAGTAACTTGACGTAAGTGAGCCTGCCGGCCTGTAGGGTATCTGAAACAGTTAAGGCAACTTGTTTCTCAGGCAGAGAGATAAATAAATGGCTTCATCACAGACAGTTTAGATGAATAGTCTGGAAAAATAGTCGAGCAGTTAATTCATTGAGGCTGGGAAAGAGAGAGGACAATAAGGAAAGAGAGAAGGGGGTGGTGAGAGAAAGACCGGCTGAACAGCAAACAGTTTGTGAGGTCCACTGTCCAGACTTGCCCAGCTGGGTGCTTTATCTTGAATTTGTTTTGCAAATTGCAGATGCCTAGCTCTAAAAGCCAAGAATAAGAAAGCATAGTCATCCCATGCCAAATGCTTTCATGGATCTCAAATAATTTACATTACTTCATTTGGGGAGAGGAGGCAAAGTCCCCAAGTCCCCCTTCCTAAAAAAGAACAGAGACCATTTTATCCAGATGCCTATAACAGACAAATATTCTCTAGACACTTTTCTTTAATATTAAGAGAACAGTACCTGCCCGATAATTCTGCCTGTTTTTTGAAACTTCCTGTTCACTGTTCAGCCCACTAAACTGCTTTAACAGTAAAAGTGACTGAACTCAATGCCTCTGACATTCTGATACACATGGTAAAGCCGGGGATGTTTACCTGCTGCCTCAGGATGAGTCTGATTGTGCTCCATTCTACCTTGTGCTGAGAGCAGTCCTGCAGTTACATTACAATGAAGGAAGGGAGGGAACTCAGCACTTCTATTAGTTAATATCTTTTTTAAAGATCTCTCACATCCGCAGTATTGACCACCGTGTGATTTACAGAAACTCTGTCAGAGTAAGACCCGGTAAGACCAGGCCTGTCCTGTGCTGTGGGGTATTGAAGAGATTCATAAGATTTCTTTCATACATACTTTTACTTTAAATATTTATCCCAGAAATTTTAAAGAAGAGAGTATTAGTGAATTCACTGATTTTATGGTAGGCACATGAATTTATTATGAAATCTTTACTATTGATCTGAAATAATTTTAAAATATTCCCAGAGGGAAAGAGCAGATATGGTTTCTAAATACTAGTGATGACTAGGGACAGAGGAGTGAGGTGCTCCTGAGAGGCTGATGCCCTGGACAGAAAGGGTGCTCGAAATTCCACCTTCGTGTAAACACAGGACCACTTGGGTGTAGCCTAACAAATGTTGAAACTAAGATTTCAAATCCTTTCTGATTGGTATGGCATTTTGAGAAAAGGAATTATCCCACTAAGAGATTCTGATTCTAAAATGCATAAAAATTATGTTTGATTTAGGTTCATGAGAATTCCTCTGGTTTCTTTTTTTTTTTTTTTTTTTTTTTTTGCAGTTTTTGGCCGGAGCTGGGTCTGAACCCGCCACCTCCGGCATATGGAGACAGCGCCCTACTCCTTTGAGCCACAGGTGACAACTTCCTCTGGTCTCTTTTTATTGCTTTGTCCCCAGAGCCTTACAAGGCTATGTGATTCATAGTAAACATTCAATAAATATTTGTTGAATTAATGAATAAAAGTAGAGTGAAGACAATAATTTTAGGACATAGGTAATTGTTGATAGAACTCTATTAAAAGAATACAGACAAGCTTTCATTGGTTTAGCAGTCCTGTGCTAGATTGAAACAAGGATCAAGAAGCTTTAATCACATTTAAACACTGGCTTGCTAATCTGTCTCAGTGACTTAATACTGTGGAAAGGCTAAAATCACAAACACACACATACTCACAACCATGAAAAACTGTCTATGAATACATAGTTAGTGTCAACTGACATTAAATCCTGAGAGGATAGGAGCAGAAACCTATTTTAGCATTAAAATACTGTAGATTAGCATTAAATGCTGTTATTTTAAAACTGGGGGAGAAAACACAAAAAGATTCACAATTTGAACCAGTCATTGACTATTACCTGCTGCCATATCAGTCGTGAACTCCAGTTTCTCTAGAAAACTGGGTTTTCTATCATACCTATAAAAGGTTCCGTCACACACTCATCTCTCTCTCTCTCACACACACACCCCTCCTAGTTGAGGAAGGCCATTTTCGCCATGGTCTTCACATGCTCTCTAGGAGATAAGAAGTGCTGGGGGAGAAACAGATGATTTCTATTAAGTCAAGTCCTACATAGGCTGAGTTTAAGGCAAAGAATGAGCCTGAATATGAAAATCAAAACCAGTGCATCAGGGCATATTTTTCTTTCAGAATATTCCATGGAATAACCTTTGCACACCATCTTGGCAATGACAGAAATCCCGTGTAAGGTGTTGTGTGTTTCACAGCAACATAAGGGGGGGAAGCAGCCGCAGCCAGTTGTTACTTCAGTCATGAACTAAAGGAATGTGTGTGCATGGTAAGGCCCGAAGCTGCAACATTTTTAAATCTTTTAGAAAATTCCAAAAAGTATCTCTTATCCCTTCTTCCACACAGGGCACATGCCTTCCCCCCAGCACTTCTTTCAAATTTGGACAACCCTAAGACCCTGGGGGAAAGGGTCCTAGGATATTCTTTAGTATTGTGAAGGAATGAAAGTAAATTTAGTTCTTCTGTTTGATTAGAGACAGAAAGAGACATAGTTACATTTTCTTGATACATAGACCTTTTATAAATCTTAGAGGAGGGTGGTTTTCCACATTTCTAGAGAAATTATTTTGAAGTTCACCAATCCTTTTTTTTTTTGAGACAAGAGTCTCACTCTGTTGCCCTTGCTACAGTCCCATGGTGTCATAGCTCGTGGAAACCCCTTGGGATCAAGAGATCCTGTAGTTCCAGGGGCCCAGGTAGTTGGGAGTTGGAACTGCAGGCACCTGCCACACCTCCCAGCTCTGTTTTTTAGAGACAGGATCTTGCTTTTGCTCAGGCTGGTCTCAAACTCCTGAGCTCAAGACATCTACCCATCTTGGCCTCCCAGAGTGCTAGGATTACAGGCGTGAGCCACTGCCTGCGCCCAGCGAAGCTCATCAATTCTGTCAACACTGAGCACTCCATCCACCACCTTTCTTTCCATTTTTCCCATTTCTAAATACTTTTTTTCATCTCTAGAAAATTGCCTACCACATAGTGGACATTCAGTAAAGTCTGTGGGATGCATCAGTGGGTTGCTGGATGCGTGTGTGACGGGACTGAGCATCAGGTGGTCCAGGTGTTAATCCTAAGACTCTGGTAGGTTCCTTACTACCGAATGGAAATTCATATGCTTTGCTTTCTGCTGTCGTAACTTTGGGTGAGTGTTTATGTGGAGGGTGTGGTGTGTGTTTCTCTTATCTTCCCAGATAAACTATGCCAGAGGTCTTAAGCTTGCATAGTCAGGATAGGCTAAGCCAGTAATAGAAATGGGAGGGTATAAAAATAAATTAATGGACCCTGTGGCCAATGGGAAAGGACAGGAGCCAACCTGTGTTAAGATGTGATGGGTCCACACATGCTCCATGTGCAGTCCAGGGACACTTGGCAGTCTGGGCTTCTCCACAAGGATAATTGGACATAATGCAGCTCTCTGGTATTTAAAAAACACAAAAATAAGAAAAGAAATAACACTTAAAATGTATGAAACACCTACTAAGTCCTTGGCACTGTTCTGAATTTCATCTGGTCTGATTTCATTTCATTGATACAATCACCATCATTTACAAATGACGGGACTCAGGCATGTACTGAGTGAATGTCTTTGATTGTACTAGTTATAAATAATTAAATGTTTAAAAAAAAAAAAACAGCACAGCAAACAACAAAATATCAAAGCCTTGACCTGAGCTTCTGACCCAAATGAGAGAAGCATCTTCCAAAAGCTCCTCTGAGTGGCGCCCAGGCGTTTCCTGGCATCTCTGAGGAGGATGGGGGTAAGTCCTGGGCCCCAGGTGGGTCGTAATCTATAACGTGACTGAGGCCTGCACATTCCTTACAGAGCTGACACAGGAAAGCACTCTGCAGTCTGCAAATTCTGTCTCTTTTGCTTCATGATGAAGAAAAGTACACGAACAAAACCAGCCTATTTCTCCCACGTGTTGAAATAACGTTAATAATCAGCAGCTGTCACTCGGTGGATTACCGCCTCGGAGTCCTACAGGCACCCACCGCAGTCAGTGCTGTGACTTTCCCATTGTACAGATAAGGAAATTGAGGCTTACAGAGGTGAATTAACTTCTGCCAGGTCACATACTACTGAGGGCCAGAACTCAAACCGAGTGGGCCTTCTCCAGAATGCACACTCTTGTCCACTGCTTGGTGATGTAAAGGAATCTGAAAGGAAAGTTCACTGATTTTTTTCTGCCTACGTTTGTCCACCACTTAAAAAAAATTAAATCCTCTTTTCAAAGTCTTGCATGAAACTCCAAATTATATCCTAAACAAGAGCAGACTCTTTCTGCTCTGGTTGAAGTGGAAAGTGGAGGCCAACCCTGGCCTCTGGCATTTCTCCTCTCACCTAACCCCACTGTCAGCTGTCTGAGCACTGCTCTGACCCTCCCTCCCCCTGTTACAGGCTCTGCTCCCCTTTCCTTAGCCCAAGTGGTCCATCCCTCATCCTCACGCATCTCCTCTCCCACTCACCCTCCCACACCCTCACTCACTGGTCCGTCCACCACTACCCTGCTCATGATTCGGCTCACTGGTCCGTCCACGCCCACCCTGCTCACGGTTCTCAAGTGCTGTGTCTCCAGTCCACATTCCTAGAGGCTTGTAGGACACATGCAGTGAAATCTTCTCTATGAGTCCTGATGGTGTAAAGTTGCCAGAACTGACTGGTCAGGGAGGTGCACGAAGGTGTCAGTGGGTGGCTCTATTAAGCTGCAGAGCTGACATGTACCACGGGGAGGGCTCCAGTCACTGTTAACTGCCTGGTGAGGAGGACCTGCCTCCCCCCAGCACACTCCCTTCCACCTGCCTGACCTGAGGGCGTTCAGCCTGAGAAGAGTGCTGCCTGAACAGAAGGGTTGGCACAGGTTGAAAGTACAAAATCTTCCTTCTCAATGCCTCCTGTCTCTGATGAAAGGCCTTAGAGTACAGTGACTGAGAACGAGGGTTGTGGAGTCAGACAGACCTGCCTTCAGACCTCCTCTGCGGCTCACAGCTGCGTGTCTCTAAGCTGAGGTTCCTCATCTGCAGGCCTGGATAATGATGCACGTTCTTGCTTAGCTGGGAGGTGTGAATGAGATGAACCGGGTAGACACCGAGCACCCGGCACTGAGCACTGGGAAGCCTCAGCGGGTGGCTACACTTAGGACTATTTTGTAGCCCTTTGCTTTGGGGGCAGGTGGTGAGCTCTGAAACCCCAGGCCTTACTAAAGCAAGGCCAAGGCTTATTTTTAATTAGTTACTGACCAGCTCTGTGACTCCATGACACCAGTAATCTTCCTAGTGCTTTGGAAGGCTGATGCAGATGGACTGCTTGAGCTCAGGGGTTGGAAACCAGCCTGAGCAAGAGCCAGACCTTGTCTCTACTAAAAACAGAAACATCAGCGGGCATGGTGGCCAGGCCTGTTTATAGTCCCAGCTATTCAGGAGGCTGAGGCAAGAGGATCCCTTGAACCCAAGACTTTAAGGTTGCTCTGAGCTATGATGGATGATGCCACAGCACTCTAGCCTTGGCAACAGCGTGAGACTGTGTCTCAAAAAAAGTAATCAAATAATTACTATTTATTTTCACAGCTCAGCAGATTACTAAAGAAAGAGATAAAAGGGAAGAGAATCTCAACAAATGGTGCACCTGCTACTGCCCCTTTCAGGCATCATGGGAGTGGCTTTATCTTTCTATCTTTCGTAACCCCCACAGTGCAGCGGGGAGATGAGAGCCCGACTCTGCTGCTCCGGTATAGTCCATGTTTCTCACAGTGTATTCCCTGACCAATGAGCATCAGAACCACCTGTGGGGGGGGGGGGCGTGCTCTACAGCCTCAGATTCTCGGGGGCAAGGCCAGGGCATGCACATCGTAACCCGAGTCCCAGACGACTGTCCAGTGTAAGGGTCTTTGCCTTAGTGCTATCACATAAAATTTGATTCTATATTTCCTTGTATTTATACATGTAAGTATTTTCTCTCTTACTTATGTCATAAATTCTCCCAGGTGAGGGCCATGTCTTCTAGTCTTCTGTGACCCCACTAGTGTGGACTTATATGCAGCTCAGTCCTGAACGTGTCCTTGGGAATTAATGAGAATTCTTTTTTTATTGTTTAACTTTTTATTAAATCGTAACTGCATACATTTATGGGGTACAATGTGGAATGCTTAAATCAAAGTGATTAACGTAGCCATGACCTCACTTACTTATTTTTGTGGTAACTTAGTTATTTTGAAGTGTCTGAAGTGTCCCTTGTCTTGATCTGTCAATGCCTCAAGAATGGGACAGACGTCAAATTAGAATGGCCGTTCCCCAGTACCCAGTGGTCTTTGTGTGCAGTGTGAGTTCTTCATCAATGACTTCCTCATGGTCAGGGGTGTGGGGAAGTCCTTTTACTGGTTAATGCACTCTGATTTCTGAATTATTCATCAGGGAACAAAATTAACAAGTCACTTAAACATGAAGCCAATTCCAAGTTTCAGAGCATTCGTAAAACAAAAACTCACAGGCCTTCCTGCCTTCTCATCACAAAAAGATGGGCACAGCAAAAATGTCTCTGTCCCAAATGGTTTCAACGTTTAAACATGTGAATGGAGACATGATTTTCATGACAGAATCCACTATGACGCATGTTAACTTGAGGGAAAAGGAAGGATTTGTTACTCTATAATGTATTTGTTTCTGAGAAATTGAGAGCTTTGCCTTATGTTTTTATGGTAGTTTTCTCTGAGGTTCCATAAACACTTTCTGGAACGTAGACGTTCTACCATGAGAGTCACAGGGGCACTTTCCAGCGCCCTGATGTCATTAACCCCAGTGATTTGGTTGCTATGATGTTTAATTATTTCTTGGACATTTAAAAAGCTATTCTCTAATCTCCAACCCTTTAACCATGTTTGATCTTGAGCAGGATGAAAAAATGTTTGGAATCTAGGCTATATTTTTCTTCTCTTAATTCACAGTAGCTTTCCCTCCCCACTTTCTCTTGTTTAGGATCAACACTCTGTGGTAGGCCAGAACACGGGCCCCAGTCCAAGTCCCAGCCCCTGCTCAAATCCAAACACTGGAAGTGGTTTCATGAACTCCCAGCAATCCCTGTTGAATCAGCAATTAATGGGAAAGAAACAGACCCTGCAGAGGCAGATCATGGAACAGAAACAGCAGCTTCTTCTGCAGCAGCAGATTCTGGCTGACACGGTAAAACTTTCTCTCCATTTCTACTGCACCTACCTGTGGGCCCATTAGCGGGAGACCATTCCTTCCCATCTCCATTTACTGCCTTTTCTCTGTGTCTCCTTATGTGAAAGCAGCAAGGGTGTCCTGGTTGTGGTGAAGGATAATTCCATACATTCACAGTGCTGTAGGAAAACAACAAACAGGCTCCGCGCCTATAGCTCAACAGGCTAAGGCGCCAGCCACATACACCTAAGGTGGCGGGTTCAAATCCCCAGCCCGGACCCGCCAAACAACAATGACGGCTGCAACCAAAAAATAGCC
>NW_003852396.1:1086981-1094177 GCF_000181295.1 Otolemur garnettii | reverse complement strand
ACCCCAGCATTGACGCTGCCTCATCTGGTCGTGTCCCCCACACACGACCCCAGCATTGACACTGCCTCATCTGGTCATGTCCCCCACACACCACCCCAACGTTAACACTGCTTCATCCGGTCATGTCCCCACACACCACCCCAGCATTGACGCTGCCTCATCCGGTCGTGTCCCCCGCACACCACCCCAGCATTGGACGCTGCCTCATCCGGTCGTGTCCCCCGCACACCACCCCAACGTTAACACTGCCTCATCCGGTCGTGTCCCCCGCACACCACCCAAGCATTAACACTGCTTCATCTGGGTTATCTGCACCCCTCTTTTGTATTCTCACACATATTTATCATCCAAACCCTTCCTGTGTTCCACAACCACAGCCTCTGGATTTTCAGTCTCTCCCTTCAAACTATTTGGCCACATGAAATAAGAAATAACCATCTCCAGGTTAATAGAGCTCAGAAACACAGAAACAAAAAAAAAAAATTGAGTAATTTTATACTCAAAGCTTTGTAGTAGGAGTCAGAAATGTATGGTATGATAAGTCCAATACTTATTCAGTAAATATTAATTTGAATGCAGATACAGCCATAAACAAGACAAGACCCTCTTTTTGCCCTAAAGAAGCCTAGAGCTCGCTAAGAATGTGTCAAATAAACAGGCAGTTATACTCCATGTGATTAAATACCATACTGTGGGAACTACTAGAACTGATTTCAGAGACAAAATTCTACTGAAGACCTGAAGGTGAAGGAGAAGTTGGGAGAAAGAGCAGGGGCATTGTTTCCATCAGAAGAACCAGCATATTTAAAGACCAAGACACAGTAAAGGATGTCATGTGTTATGTTTGCCAAGACATAGAATATATACAAAGATGGGGACGTGACAGGCAGAGAGGCCAGAGTGTGATAAGGCTGATAAACCAGAATTTATAGGTTCTAGAAAGCAATGGAGAAGATTTTTAAATATTTGACACAAGGAAGTACTAGATTCAGATAAGTATTATAGGCTAGATAGCAACATAATAAGAGAAAATGCAGTGGAGGGGGCGATTAAAACCTGGAAAGATCGAAGATAGTCTCCCAAAAGAAATAAAATTTGACTTTGATTTTGAAGGATATAGGACTCTTTCTGAAGATACAGTAGTTGGAGTCAACCATTCCAGATAGGAGATGGGCCAGAGACCAAAGGTCTGGGTGTGTATTTGTTAGTTAGTTTGAAATTGTACTATCGGCTTGGTGCCTGTAGCACAATGGTTACAGTGCTGGCCACATATACTGAGGCTGGCAGGTTTGAACCTAGCCCAGGCCATCTAAAAAACAACAGTGATAACACAACAAAAAAATAGCCGGGCATTGTCGCGGGCACCTATAGTCCCAGCTACTTGGGAGGCTGAGGCAAGAGAATCACTTAAGCCCAAAAGTTTGAGGTTGCTCTGAGAGCAACATGTGAGACTGTCTCAAAAAAAGAAAAAACATGAAATTATAGAGGGGAGGGGGAAGATGGCTGACTGGAGCCAACTTTTGACAGACGCTCTTGTCCAGAGGGAAGGATAATGACAAGAAAGTACCCAGGAAAGCTGAAGATAGGGAGCTGAGCTGAGAGAGAAAAGTAATAACTGCACGTCACCTCTGCTGAGGCAAGCTGCAACTCCAAGGAAGCAAACTTCAGAACAAAACTCATCCCAAAGTAAAAGACTGTCTGTTCCCTTCCACAAGAGAGGTTTTTTTTTTTTTTTTTTTGCTCTTGTGGGATCTCTACAAGCCAGCGGTGAACTGAGGACCTCTTGTCTCACCCCACAGGAGAGAGTTGCTGGAAGCAGGGGCTACTTCTCCAGAGGGACCCTGCTCTGAGCCTGGGCGTTCTCTTGCCAGGCATGAAAGTTGATCAGATATTTTCCTTGCCATTTTGAACTCCCAGTTCACCCTTCCCCCCTTGCCTGGTGGCCCAGAAGCCTAACCCCTGCAGAGATCAGAATGTCTGCAGTGTATTGCTAGGACGGGGCATTGAAAGGGCTGTGGTGTGAAGCTGCACTATAACATGAGCCCTGTAGTAGTGCAGACGGACAAAGAGGGGAGGCTGTCAGGCTTAGCTCTGCGAAAGTGCAAACCAGCAGCCAGCAGAGGCTTGCGAGCCACAGGAGACTCTGAGCCGGCTGCCCAAGCTGCCCAAGCTGCCCACGTGAGCCACAAACTGCTGCGTGAGCTGCCAGGCCAACCTCCGGAGCCACGGGAGCCCTCTCAGAGCCTCAAAGAGACAACTCCCACAAAGCTTCAGCAATAGTAGTGCGATCCCACCAGGGTCTAATTTTGGAGAGACACCTCCCCAACTCTGAGGACTGCCAGAGGAGCCAGACCTCACCCTATAGGGATACCAGAGTGGCAGAGCAGCTGGGACAAAGGTGTGGTAGCTGAGGGAGAAAAACATTTGCTGACTTGTTATCCTCAGATTTGGACTGAGCTCAGGTGGAACACTTCCCAGTTGCCATTGAGTACCTGAGGCAGGCAGGCCTCAGCTCCCCCTGCAACTGGTGGTAGAGGGTGGTGGCTGGGCCAAGGAGGCATTGACTTTCCTTTGACTCTAGCAGACACAAAGTCCTGGCACATTTGCCTGTTGAAAGGAACTGTGCCACAGCCCTGTGGGGTTACCAGTGACTGGATGTGAAGGAGGTGCAAGGTGGGAAAAGAGGCACCAGCCCCCTGGTCTAACTCTTCTACTTGGTGGGCCTTTCTGACTCTGCGGAACACCAGAGCAAGGCACACTTAAGCTGCCAGTAGACCCCTGCTATCTAGTCTCTGGAGACTTTTTGAACACTCCCACTTGAGAGTTGGTGCTGACTGGGACAATTGGTTTGGAATTCTTGACCTGGGCCAATCACCCAAAGACTCTCCAACGTGGTACCCTGGTTGTGTTATAGTGGGAAAGTTTTATTTTCCTCTTCTAGTTGTTACCCATGGGGAATGAGGTGTCTTAGTTCCTTGCATTTCTCCACAGCTGCAACTGAGAGTCAATGATTCACTAGGATTAGACAGACACCAGCTGAATACAAGACAGAGCCACTTAGCCCCACTATACCAAGCAGGTCCCCCACAGTCTCAGGCTGTAGTCTTGTACAGGTCCTTTGCAAAGCTGTAGGGGAAAAGCCGCAGTCACTGGTCCTACCTCTTTGGCAAAGGCTAGTTAATCACATCTCCAGGAGCTCACAATCCAATTTTACCTTACCTGCTCATCTAGCAAATTGTGAAAAATACTCAGGAGGCAGAATCAGCAGAAAAACTCTGGCAACATGAATAATCAGTGTAGATCAACTCCCCCAAGGAACAACAAAGCAGACACACCAGAAGATCCCATTCATAAACAAATGGCTGAGATGTCAGAAATCTAGTTTAGCATTTAGATGGCAAATAAGATTAGTAGAATGGAAGTAAAGTTGGAATTAGAAATTCTAGGAATAATTCAAAAGTTGTCTCAAGAATTCAGTGAATTAAAGGACAAAAATCACCAAAGATTTTGACACATTGAGAAAAGAATTTGCAGCCCTCCAAGATATGAGAAATGCAATAGAATCCCTCAGTAACAGAATGGAGCAGGCAGAAGAAAGGATTTCTGACATTGAATACAAAGCTTTTGAATGCTCCCAAATGCCCAAAGAGGAAGAGAAATGGAGAGCAAAAATGGATCATTCTCTGAGAGAGCTATGGGACAACTCCAAAAAGCAAACATTCACCTTATAGGAATTCCTAATGGTGACGAGGTTGTTCCAAAAGGCACAGATGCTCTACTCCAAGAGATAATTGAGGAGAACTTCCCAAACATGGCAAGAGATACTGAACTTCATATAGCACACAGTTTCAGAACCCCAGCATGATACAATTGAAATAAAGTTTTATTGAAATAAAACTTTCAACCCAGGATCCTGTATCCAGCTAAACTGAGTTTCATTTATGATGGAGAAATTAAATACTTTAATGACATTCACATGTTGAAGAAATTTGCCTTAACTAAACCAGTTCTCCAGGATATTCACAGACCCATCCTCCAAAATGACCAGCACAATGCTCTACCACCAAAGTAAACTCACTCAGATACTTTTGATCAAATCCCAACTTTCACAGTGGTGAAAGGATTAAAAATGTCCACTGGACTTTTGAAAAATTCGACACCCAAAATACTACTAGGCTTATTAATACTCTCAATAAATGTGAATGGATTAAATTGTCCTCTAAAGAGTCACAGGTTGTCTGACTGGATATAAAAACTCAGACCATATATCTGCTGCATACAAGAATCTCATCTTACCTTAAAAGATAAATGTAGACTCAGGGTGAAGGGATGGACATCTATAATTCAGGCAAATGGCAATCAGAAGAAAGCAGGTGTTGCAATTTTATTCACAGATACAAAAGGCTTTAAACCAACAAAAGTAAAGAAAGATAAGGATGGTCACTTCATATTTGTTAAGGGAAATACTTAACATGATGAGATTTCAATTATTAACCTTTAAGCACCCAATGAGAATTTGCCTCAATTTATAAGACAGATCCTAACAGACATGAGCAACATGATATCCTCCAGCACCATACTAGTCAGAGATTTTAACACCCCTCTGGCAGTGTTGGATAGATCCTCCAATAGGAAACTAAGCAAAGAAATGTTATTTCTTTTCTTTTCTTTTTTGCAGTTTTTGGCTGGGGCTTGGTTTGAACCTGTCACCTCTGGCATATGGGGCTGGCACCCTACTCCTTTGAGCCACAGGTGCCACCCAGCAAAGAAATTTTAGACTTAAACTTAACCATTCAACAATTGAATGTAACAGACATCTACAGAACATTTCATCCTAACAAAACTAAATACACATTCTTCTCATCAGCCCAGGGAACATCCTCCAAAATTGATCACATCTTAGGTCACAAGTCTCACTTCAGCAAATTTAAAAGAATAGAAATTATTCCTTGTGTCTTCTCGGACCATCATGGAATGAAAGTTGAACTCAGTAACAACAGGAATCTGCATACTCATACAAAAACATGGATAACCTTATGCTGAATGATAGCTGGGTCATAGATAAGATTAAGAAGGAAATTATCAAATTTTTGGAACAAAATGATAATGAAGACATGAATTATCAGAACCTCTGGGATGCCATAAAGGCAGTCCTAAGAGGGAAATTTATAGTATTGCAAGCCTTCCTAAAGAGAATGGAAAGAGAGGAAGTTAACAACTTAATGGGACATCTCAAACAACTGGAAAAGGAAGAACATTCCATCCTCAAACCCAGCAGAAGAAAAGAAATAACCAAAATTAGAGCAGAATTAAATGAAATTGAAAACAAAAGAATTATACAACAGATCAATGAATCAAAAAGTAGGTTTTTCGAGAAGGTCAATAAAATAGATAAACCTTTGGCTAACCTAACCAAAAATAAGAGTAAAATCCCTAATTTCATCAATCAGAAATGACAGAGGTGAAACAACAACAGACTCCTCTGAAATTTAAAAAATCCTTAATGAATATTACAAAAAACTCTATTATCAGACATATGAAAATCTGAAGGAAATAGACCAATACTTGGAAACACACCACCTTCCTAGACTTAGCCAGAAAGAAGTGGAAATGTTGAACAGGCCTATATCAAGTTCTGAAATAGCATCAACTATATAAAATCTCCCCAAAAAGAAAAGTCTGGGACCTGTACCTAAAGAGGAACTAGTACCTATATTACTCAACCTTTTCCAAACATAGAAAAAGGAGTACTTCCCAACACATTCTATGCAGCAAATATCACCCTGATCCCCAAACCAGGGAAAGACCCAACAAGAAAAGAAAATTATAGACCAATATCTCTAATGAATATTGATGCAAAAATATTCAATAAGATCCTACCAAACAGAATCCAGCAATACATCAAACCAAATTATATACCATGACCAAGTGGGTTTTATCCCAGATTCTCAGGGCTGGTTCAATATATATAAATCTATACATATAATACATCACATAAACAAACAAACAAAAAAGACCGTATGATTCTCTCAATTGATGCAGAAAAAGTTTCTGACAATATCTAGCATTCTTTTATGATCATAACACTTAAGTAAATTGGTACAGAAGGGACATTTCATAAACTGATAGAGGCCATCTACAGCAAACCCACAGCCAAATTGAAATCATTTCCACTCAGATCAGGAACCAGGCAAGGTTGCCCACTGTCTCCACTGCTTTTTAACATTGTAATGGAAGTCTTAACCATGGCAATCAGGCAAGAGAAGGCAATCAAAGGTCAGAGATCCATATAGGGGTCAGAAGTGGTCAAACTTTCACTCTTCACCCATGATATGATTGTATACCTCAAAAACCCCAGGGACTCAACTACAAAACTCTTAGAAGTGATCAAAGAATACACCAGCATCTCAGGATCAATACTCACAAATTTTATATATACCAACAATAGTCAAGCTAAAAATACAATCAAAGACTCTATTCCTTTTACAGTAGTGCCAAAGAAGATGAAATATCTGGGAGTGTACCTGACAAAGAACATGAAAGATCTCTATAAAGAGAACTGTGAAACTCTGAGAAAAAAAATAGCTGAAGATGTTAACAAATGGAAAAATATACTATGCTTATGGCTGAGAAGAATCAACATTGTTAAAATGTCTGTATTACCCAAAGCAATATACAATTTTAATGCAATCCCTATTAAAACACTACTGTCATACTTTAAAGATCTGTAAAAAGTAGTGCTATACTTTATATGGAAACAGAAAAAACATCAAATAGCCAAGACATTACTCAGAAATAAAAACAAATAAGGAGGAATCACACTACCAGACTTCAGACTATGCTACAAACCTATAGTGATCAAAACAGCAGGGTACTTTCACAAAAATATAGAGGTAAATGTATGGAATAGAATTGAGAACCAAGAGATGAACCCAGACTCTTATCATCGTTTGATCTTTGATAAGCCAATCAAAAATATAAATTGGGGGAAAAATTCCCCATTTAACAAATGGTGCTGGGTGAATTGTCTGGCAACTTGTAGAAAACGGAAACTGGATCCACACCTTTCATCTCTAACAAAAATTGACTCTCACTGGATAAAAGACTTAAACTTAAGACATGAAACTATAAAGATTCTTGGAGAGAGTGCAAGGAAAACACTTGAAAAAATTGGCCTGGGAGAATACTTTATGAGG
>NW_003852396.1:1054554-1085729 GCF_000181295.1 Otolemur garnettii | reverse complement strand
AGAACATAAATGTCTTAACACAATAATTAAGTAAATGAGGTGAAAGCTATATTAATTAGTTTGATGTGAGCACTCCAAATTGTATAAAAAATCAATACATTGCACCCCACAAATGCATAAATATATTCATGATCTATGTGTATATGACTTAATAAAACGAAAAAAATGAAATTGCACCATGAAATATTTAATGCATAATGAAAAGTATGAATAATTATATAAGAATCACATATATTTTTTAAGGAAAGACAAATGAAATAAGTTCAGAATCCAGGACATGTGAAAAGAAATCATGAGAAATGAATTTATTTGGCCTTAAATAAGGAAGAGTGAAGATCATGTTTACAGACGATCTTAAGGTATGAAGGAGCCACTGACCAGATCACAGAGTAGCATAAAGGGTTTCTTCTAGAAATCACAGTTTTCAGAATTTTAGGTCTCCCACCTGTGCCTCCTCTACCTTTGTTATCCTTATAAACTAAAGAGCTTAGAAACAAGGGCTGCAGAAGAGAAAAGCTTCCAGTTTAAGACTGACTTACTGTGGGCACTGTCCTCCCTACCATCAGTCCCACTAACGGGATGGAGTACAACCCCCAGAGCATGCTCTTCTGGATTTGCAGCTCTGGTTGAAAGGTAAGGAAGTGGCAGTGTGCACATCCCATGAGGGTCCTGGCCTGGCACCAGCCTGACTGCCGCCAGCCCCAGCTGAGTCAGCACAGATGCAGGTGTGAAGGGCAAAGGCATAGCTGTGCAAGATGAATGAGAATGAGGCTGCCATCTTTGTGACTTCATTCACATTTCTCTGTGTTTGGACACCGTTGAGGGTGCCTGCAATTTTTATATATTCAGGAAGAAGCAGTCTTTCATACCACTTTACATCAGCATATGCTTGGTGGTCAGTTGCAGTCAGTTGTCAAGGCTGGATAGGCACCTAAATTGAGACATTTTCTCATAAAAGTTTATTATCCTTATTCTCTTTTATCCTACCAACCATGAAGCACAAGAAGAAAGCTGAGTGAACATCATAATTACCAGTGCACATTGTATGCCTACTGTGTGCCAGGCACCACACGGAGTCTTCACAGAATTGAAGGATTAATCTTTACAGCAGGAGTATAAGGGAGGTCCTCATGCTTAATTACATACATAATTATACATAGCTCACATTTTTGGAGATTGGAGAACTGAGGCAGGATAGCTACACTATAGCAGATGATTTCTATAATAGGTTTTCAGATCCAAGAGATTGGATAATAATTAGACATTAGGTAATAAATTTTATGTTGCACAAAACTAATCTCAGGAATAGCCTGTATGCTTGTACTCAGATAGAATAGGAATGTCATCTTTTTTTTTTTTTTTTTTTTTGAGACAGAGCCTCAAGCTGTCCCCCTGGGTAGAGTGCTGTGGCATCACAGCTCACAGCAACCTCCAACTCCTGGGCTCAAGCGAGTCTCCTGCCTCCACCTCCCAAGTAGCTGGGACCACAGGCACCCAACACAATGTCCGGCTATTTTTTGGTTGCAGCCATCATTGTTGCTTGGCAGGCCTGGGCTGGATTCGAACCCACCAGCTTAGGTGTATGTGGCTGGCGCCTTAGCCACTTGAGCCACAGGCACCAAGCCAGGAATGTCATTCTTTTCCAAAATGTAGCTGTCTTCATTCAGTACTGAAGTCACATCTTTGCTCTTCAGCACAAAGTAACAACATGACAGGTCTATGTCATGTCCCTAAGCAAGGTCATTAATTCTAACTCACTTGTGAACAGATAGTTTTAGATACATATATACCTACAGGTTTTATATACATATATATGTACATGTATATGTGTGTATGTGTATATATACACACACCTGCACTTCTCATAACTCTTTTAACAACAACAATTTAGCTCGCAGGGTGATAAAAGGTCAACATTACATTGAAGATACATAAAATAAATTCATGTTTGTAATCTAGACTATGAAGGGGCATCAGGGCATAATTTTCTCTCTTTCACATACACACAGGTACACTCATGCACACACACATACACATCCTGTCGCCTTTGGTATTTTCAGCAGAAATACCTAATAAGAAAGAATGACAGATTCTTTTGGAAAAGAGGAGATTTTAGAAAGTTTTTGTGTTGGCATAAAAATCAAAACTGTCCTGTTACACAGTAGTTTACAAGAGGCCTGTTGGACATCACCACATTTGGGTTTATGGAACATCTCAAGCTGTTTCTTAAACATTCAGGGTTTAAGCAAAATGTAAAGAGTTTCACTAGCCACTTTCCCCTTAATTTGTAAACCTGTTCTTAAAAGAAATATAATCCATATGTTTCTTTTTCATTTACACTTAGCTCATCAAAATTGTGTTTTATATGAATCTTAAAAAACTGAGTCTCAAGTTTGTTGTTGGCAACACAAATTCAAAATTGGTTTATTGTTATTTTAAGGCTTTCTTTCCTACTTTATAGTAGACTTATTCTACTAAGAAGAAGGTTTGGAATTTGATGGGGAACTGAGAAACGCATGGTTTAAGTGAGTTCTAGGTTAGTGCACACTTGGTTTCCAACTAATTTACCCACATAGCTATTAAAAGTTTTCTATATTGACTCTTCCATAATTATAGTGTTCTCTCTCTACCTATGCCAACCATTTTTTATCTTTGAGGTTTCTTTGAAACACGTGGAAAATTGCAGTGACCAGTTTTTAAAACGTCCTGATCCGTAGTGAGCAAGAAAAAAAGTAGGCCTTGATGTTCAGAACTGATAAGATCTCGCCAAGCCATCTTAGTCTCTGCTGGACATGAACAGTCTTGTAGAGCATTAACCTCAGACACGGTTACACTGAGTCTGTGGTAGAATGAGACAAAATAAAGCCACTTCATAATTTTGTTTTAAAGATGGACAAAAGTCACACTGTGCAGCTCCGAAAGTGCCAAACACCCCTCTCTCTTGAGCAAAGTGAGCGATAGCTACTTTACTCACTATAGAATGAACCTCACTTTCTGATAGCTTCCAATCTAGAACAAATCCTTGTTTCCTTAGACCCTCCCTAAATCACCAAATCAAAGTCCAAACCCTATCATAGTTTCATCCTCCTGCTGGGGACCTTGTGGCCCCCCGTAATTGAGTTCTCCCTTGATGCAGTGAATGAACATCCAACTCGTTGTTCCTGGTGGTTTTGGCTAAGGACACTGACAATACTAGAAAAATGTTTCCTTTTCCTCTTTTATCTCTCACACTCACCTCTTCTAAAAATCTGGCTGATTCCAGAGGGAAGAAAAGAAGGGAGCCTAAGAAATGTCTGTGCTTTTAGAATGGGGCTCTGAGAAACAGAAGACCAAGGGGCCCTTGTACTGTGTTGTAGGGAAGAGCCTGAGTTTGACTCAGGATTCTGTCTCTGTTCTACCACTGTGTGACTTTGAGCAGGTTACTCAGCCTAAAAACTTCCATTCCCTCATCTTTTAAGGGAGTGTAATCATACCTATCTTGTTTGCTTATTTATTCATTTATTTTTTATTCTGGGGATTCATTGAGGGTACAAAGAACCAGGTTACACTGATTGCATTTGTTAGGTAAAGTCCCTCTTATAACTGTGTCACACCCCCTGACCCTCGACCTCCTCCCTTCTTCCCTCTCCCTACACCCTCCGTTCTCCATCCCCCAATGTGTACTAGGTCATCAACTGTCCTCAGATCAGAATTGAGTGCATAGGATTCTTGCTTCTCCATTCTTATGATGTTTTACTAAGAATAATGTGTTCCACTTCTATCCAGGTTAATACAAAAGATGTAAAGTCTCCATCGTTTTTAGTGGCTGAATAGTATTCCATGGTATACATACACCACAACTTGTTAATCCATTCCTGGGTTGGTGGGCATTAAGGCTGTTTCCACTGTTTGGCAATTGTAAATTGAGCTGCAATAAATAGTCTAGTGCAAATGTCCTTATAATAAAAGGATTTTTTTTTCTTCTGGGTAGATGTTCAATAATGAGGATTGCAGGATCAAATGGGAGGTCTACTTTGAGTTCTTTGAGTGTTTCCATACTTCCTTCCAAAATGATTGTATTAGTTTGCAGTCCCACCAGCAATGTAGGAGTGTTCCCTTCTCTCCACGCCCACACCAGCATCTGCAGTTTTGAGATTTTGTGATGTGGGCCATTCTTACTTAGGTTAGGTGATACCTCAGGGGGGGTTTGATTTGCATTTCTCTGATAATTAGGGATGATGAGAATTTTTCCATATACTTATTACCCATTTGTCTATCTTCTTTAGAGAAGGTTCTATTCATTTCTCTTGTACAGTGATATAAGGGATTGTTGGCTCTTCTTATATTGATTAATTTGAGTTCTCTGTAGATCCTAGTTATTAAGCTTTTGTCTGATACATGATATGCAAATATCCTCTCCCATTGTGTAGGTTGTCGATTGAAGTTCTAGCCAATACAATCAGGCAAGAGAAGTAAATAAAGAGCATCCAAATGGGAGTAGAGGATGTCAAACTCCCGCTCTTTGCTGATGATATGATCTTATACTTAGAGAACCCCAAAGACTCAATCATAAGACTCCTGGAAGAGATCAAAAAATACAGCAATGTCTCAGGATATAAAATCAATGTCCACAAGTCAGTAGCCTTTGTATATGCCAATAAGAGCCAGGATGAGAAGCTAATTAAGGACACAATCCCCTTCGCAGTAGCCTCAAAGAAAATGAAGTACCTAGGAATATACCTAACAAAAGAGGTGAAGGACCTCTATAAAGAAATTATGAAACCCTAAGAAAAGAAATAGCAGAAGATATTAACAAATGGAAGAACATACCATGCTCATGGCTGGAAAGAATCAACATTGTTAAATGTCTATACTTCCCAAAACAATCTATAGATTCAATGCCATCCCCATTAAAATACCAACATCATTCTTTCAAGATTTTGAAAAAATAATTCTTCATTCTGTATGGAACCAGAAAAAGCCTGTATAGGTAAGACAATTCTTAGCAATAAAAACAAAGCCAGGGGCATCAGCCTACCAGACTTTAGGCTGTACTAAAGGGCCATAGTGATCAAAACAGTATGGTATTGGCACAAAAATGGAGACATAGACATCTGGACCCTAATAGAAAACCATGAAATGAAACTGACATCTTACAGTCACCTAGTCTTTGATAAACCAAACAAGAACACACACTGGAGAAAGGAATTCCTATTCAATAAATGGTGCTGGGAGAACTGGATAACCACATGTAAAATAACTGATACTGGACCTGCACCTTTCTCCACTCACAAAAATTTATTCAAGATGGATAAAAGACCTACATCTAATGCTCAAAGAAAGTGTGGGGAAAACACAAAGATATCAGCCTGTGGAAAGACTTTATGAAGAAGACCTTCATGGTAATTGCAACAACAACAAAAAGAAACAAATGGGACTTAAACGGAAAAGCTTCTGTACAGCTAAGGAGGCAACAACCATACCTGCCTTGTTTATGAGGGGGTAACAGTGAAATAATTTGCATATGCTGCCTATACCTTTACCTGATAGGTTATCTCCTGATAGTTCATCCTATCTAGATTGCCTTCATTTAGCCAATAAATATACAGAATTCCCAGTTGTTCTATATTTCATATGGCAACCCTACTCTTAGGTTTTCCACAGTCTTTTCTTTTGGACAAGAATTGGGTGTGTGGGTACCAAAACCTATCAAGTGTGCTATAGTAAAAAAATAGAAATTGGGTATATGGGTACCAAAGCCTATCAGGTGTGCTATAGTACAAAAATAGAAATACCATCTCAAAAATCACAGAAGTTTACTTCTCACTGCAATATAATTGCAGACCAGGCACGGTGGCTCACATCCTTAATCCTAACACTATGGAAAGCCAAAGCAAGAGGATTGCTTGAGCTCAGGAGTTCTAGACCAGCCTAAGCAAGAGTGGGCCCTCATCTCTACTAAAAATGGAAAAAGTAGCTGGGAATTATGGCGGGCACCTGTAGTCCCAGCTACTAGGGAAGCTAAGGCAAGAAGATCCCTTGAGCCTAAGAGTTTGAGGTTGCTGTGAGCTGGGATGACACCAGGGTGAAAGAATGAGACTCTGTCTAAAAAAAAAAAAAAAGAAGAAAGATATATAATTGCAAGATAAAGGATATGAGAGTAGCTACGAGATCCAGTGTTGTTGAGAAGTAGAAGTTATACTTCCATGTAGGGAAGTTTATTAAAATTGCAAAGCTGTGTCTCTAAATTAAGACTAATAAATAAAGTCATGATTCATAATCCATGCCTGCAAAATTGTTCTAATATTCTTATTTTGGAATAATATTACATAAATTTTTACAAGTGAAAAAGTAACAATACAATTTAATATCTTTTCATTTGTGTTTTCAAGGAGAAAATTGCTTCACAAGATCAAATAAACCGACATCTGACAAGGCCACCCCCAGATTATAAAGACCAAAGAAGAAATGTGGGCAGTATGCAACCAGCTGCTCAGTATTCTGGTAAGAGTTCTTTAAAAGTCATAAAAATTATAACTGTGAAAAAAGGAAAACTGTTCAATTTTTAAATATTTATTTTCTCCTTTCCCCATCTCATATTTGACTGTATTGTATTTCTTAGGATCTTTTACTCACTTCCGTTTCGCTGAGCAAGAAAAGCCATTCAAGAATAAGAATAAGACCCCATCTCTACTAAAAATAGAAAACTTAGCCAGGTGTGGTGGGTGCCTATAGTACAGCTACTTGGGAGGCAGAAGAATTGCTTGAGCCCAGGAGTTTGAAGTTGCTGTGAGCTGTGATGATGCCATTACCCTCTAGATGGGTAACAGAGTGAGATTCTGTGTCAAAAAAAAAAAAAAAAAATTAAACTATAGTCACTCTAGGCTCAGCGCCCATAGCTCACTGAGTAGGGCACTAGTTACATACACTGAAGGTGGTAGGTTCAAGCCAAGCCCTGGCCTGCTAAATGCCAATGACAACTGCAACCAAAAAATAGCTGGGCATTGTGGTGGGCGCCTATAGTCCCAGCTGCTGGGGAGGCTGAGGCAAGAGAATCGCTTAAGCCCAAGAGTTGGAGGTTGCTGTGAGCTGTGATGGCACAGTACTCTACAGAGGGCAACATCATGAGACTCTGCCTCAAAAAAAAAAAAAACTGCAGTCACTCTACAGTGCTTTAGAACACTAGAACATATTCTTCCTATCAGCTGTAATTGTGCATCCATTAACCAAGCTTTCTCTAGCTACTTCACCCCAAGGATCCCCCACATCTAATAACCACAATTCTACTCTCTACTTCAACTTATTTAGCTATGAATGAGGAAAAAATGATATTTATCTTTCTGTGTCTGGATTATTTCAATATGGCTTTTTAAAGAATCTTTTTTTCTTTTACTTTTTAAACTTTTTCATTGAAAACTAAGAGACAAACACACATGGTAGCAGCCTAGGCCCACACAGAGTTAGTATGATCTATCAATCTCCACCACCTCCAGATGTGGTCCCAGCAGAAGGTCTTTAGTGGCAATAAAGTCATGGAAATGTCATCTCCCATGATAGCAATGCTGCCTCCTAGAATAGCTCCTGAAGGAGTTGCCTGGGGCTGTTTTACAGTTAACTTGTTTTTATGAATAGAAAGAATACACCCTAAAACAGTGGTTCTCAACCTTCCTAATGCCGTGATTTATTTTCATTGTTACAAAGGGGTTGTGACCCACAGGTTGAGAACCGCTACTCTAAAATAATGAGAAAAGTAGAGTGAATTCCAAGTGCTAGGAATTTTTCAGCCCCACCATTGTATATGCTGTCCAAACATTGTTAACTGGTACATACTGTATTTGAAACATGGCTTATACCGTGGTCTATGGGTGGGCTTTGAAATATTATACAAACTCAAGGTGAATGTCCAGCTTTTTCTTTGTCTGCTCAGATAGCTAATCAGAGTTGTACTCTCAACTATCACCTCACCTTAATGACTCCAGAAAAAGAATAAAGCAAAACCTATAAAATATACCCTATTTTAGTCTCCTTTCTGTAACACATAAACTCTTGAAACCAAGGAGTCACCTAGGGTGACACTTTCTCCCAGAAGCTGTCTTGTTCCTTTTATATAATATATTTGATGATTATTGCTCTTAAATTGTTCTACCCCTGAAAGCAGCTTCAGAGTTGGTAAGTTCTTGCAAAGTGCTATAGAAGAGCAAGTGACATACTGTGAGGAACTAATATATTTCTCTGAAATTTTCTTCTTTCTCTTAGGTGGCTCATCATCAGCAAGTCTAAACTCTAACCAGGCTTTGACAAACCCCGTTTCAACACACACCATTTTAACTCCCAATTCTAGCCTCATGTCTACTTCCCACGGGCCAAGAATGCCATCATTATCCACAGCAGTTCAGAGCATAGGGATGTATGGAAGTCTTCCTTGTAATCAACCTGGCACATACAGTGTCTCTTCAGGAATGAATCAACTGACCCAGCAGAGAAACCCAAATCAATTGATAGCAAATCAAAGCAACCCTCTGATGCCACGGCCACCTACCTTAGGGCCAAGTAATAACAACACTTTTGGAGCCGGAACTGTTGGCAATTCACAAGTGAGACCAAACTTAGCCCACAGTATGGCAAGTGTGCCAGCACAGAGAACATCGAACGTGATGATCACACCCAACACCACAGCCCCCGGCTGGGCCTCTCAAGAAGCGACATCCAAACAGCCAGAAGCCCTCAAGTCTACAGGAGTCCGCTTCCCCACAGGGGCTCCTACAGCCTACACCCCCAACCAGTCATTACAGCAGGCAGTAGGCAGCCAGCAGTTTCCCCAGAGGGCAGTGGCACCTCCTAGCCAGTTAACACCAGCAGCGCAAATGAGACCCATGAACCAAATGAGCCAGACACTAAATGGACAAGCCGTGGGTCCGCTCAGGGGCCTAAATCTGAGATCCAGTCAGCTGAGCACACAGATATTGCCTAATTTGAATCAGTCAGGAACGGGGTTGAATCAGTCGAGGACAGGCATAAACCAGCCACCAGCCCTGACACCCAACAATTTTCCCACATCCAACCAAAGTTCCAGGGCTTTCCAAGGACCCGACCATGGCAGTGATCTAGCTTTTGACTTCCTCAGCCAACAGACTGACAACATGGGCCCTGCCTTAAACAGCGATGCTGACTTCATTGATTCATTGTTGAAGACAGAGCCTGGTAATGATGACTGGATGAAAGACATCAATCTCGATGAAATCTTGGGAAACAACTCCTGAAGGAGAAAGATGAGGCAATTTACAAAGTCTAAGCACTAAAAGGCAGTATTTTACAAGGACTCTGTAAAGGTCAAACGGTCGACTTTTAAGTGGCCTACAGGAAGACACATGGCTTAAAAATGTAAAGCAGAAAATAACTGCAGTGGTGAACATTTTGATCCAAATTCTTATTTTAAATCTCAAACCTGATAGTAATACATTGGGCTCACTTTTCCCTGTCTTAACTCCAGAACACAGTATCCGATTTACCCAAACAGAACTCTGATGTTGCTGTGTAATTAACTGTGTGGAATAGACTTCCTAAGATCCTTTACTCCCTGAAAGAAAGGTAATAGGACTTGTAGCTTATTTAAACCTCACATCACGAGGAGGTACTAGTTCCAAGCAACAAATTCTCTAATTTGCTGTAATAGACATCTGTGGTTTGATCTTTCCATTCTGTCTTTTTGTTTAATTTTTCTAATCTTGCAGAATAGGTTGAAACGTCATAGGTCTGTTTGGAGTAACTGAACAGCATCCTATGTAAGGGACAGCCAGAGAACTCAGTAAACGGCCAGCAGGTTATAGAATTTCCTCCCTAGATTCATCCCTCACCGCTGCAGTTTCCCACAAACCCCGTACTTCAGTGGGATGCCCTGTCTAGTGATAAAATAATAATATAGAATTGTGCAATTTGATTCTGGCTTCCACAGCCAATTTCTGAGTCCATTTCCAAGCCATTTTAGATACAACCAAGACCCGTCCTAATCACACTGAAAAATCCATGGGGATTTTATAAAGAAGATTTATTTGGCCACAGATAATGTGGAGTGTTACTTATTGTGATTGATACCCACTGGTTTGTTCCCAAGCTGAGGAAAACTGAGTCTTTTCTTGACTACTTGTTTTGAGACTGATTTGTAAGGAAAGGAAATTTGGGAACCAAATCTGTGATTAGAGGGTATCGTGTTGTGGTTGGAGATAAGAAGCAGGAGTGGCAGGTTCAAGTGGTTGCAAATTTACTTCATAGGGTTTGAAGGAAAGCATAATTAAGAGAAAGCAATCTGGCCTTCTTCAGACATATGATTTGGATTTGGGTGAACAGCAGAATAGAACGGGGTCTGTTAGCAGCCGTCTTTTCAAGCTTCTCTCTCTGGCATGCTGCATCACCGCCACATGCTAGACAGACTCTTCATATCCAGATTTCCCCCCTAGGGCTGAGCACTGTAGCACAGAAAGAGTTTTTGTTGAGTCTTTTAACTTCAGTGCCCACATACAGATGAGCTGTAAAATTGGGAAGAAGTGTGCTAATATGGATGGATGAAAGGCGTCACTCTCGTTTTTTATAGAGGAGCAAAGATTGTCTTCAGTCTGTCAGTTACACACTCACATATCCAAATATCAGATGTAATTTAACTGAAGTCATTTAATAATCAGGTCTTCTCAAAAAGAGAACACATTCTGAAAGTCTTACAAAGCTCTCTCCCAATCGTTAAGCCGTCTAGAAGCATCCTCCTGCTTTTACACACCACCATCATCCCTGGCCCAGAATCTTTTCTGTGCTAGGTTGTAAATATAAATAAATGACTTGTTTTGTAAACTTTTGTAAAGAATATTTTGGTAGAAATACATAAAACATATTCTTTGGGTTATATTTATACATATGTGAAATAAATATACTATCAAAAGGTTATATTTTATACAAAAAGTAAATTGCTACCTTTTGTATGCTAATATACAAAGTTTTGTATAATATGATGGTTTATTTTTAGCTCTACACTTAAACCATAAGTGGTCGAGTGGGAACTTTGAGAAACTGTCCAGAGGCTTGTCAGACAAATTTATATGCAGAAACCTCAATAAGAAAGCATTCCAGGTTTCAGTCATTCTCTCTCCTCTTTCTTCCTGCTCCCAGATTATCTTTTAAACCATACTTGTTGTTTTCTTTGATTATTCTGCTGTGCACATTGGGTTGGTCCTTGCTGCATGTGGTCTACTGTGTGTTTTTCCGTTTTTCCCATTTTATAAAACAGCGTTTATCCATGCAAAAAAAAAGAAAAGAAAGAAAAAATGATGTACATAGAAACACTTGTATCCCATAGGTCCTCCATGTCACTGTATATCTCCAGCACTCCAGTTACACTCCTGTGATTCAGCTTATTTTTACCCTAACATAAATAGTATGTTTTGTAGTAGTTATCCAATTCAAAAGATAAAGCAATCAGAATGTCTGGATTTTCTTCTCTCTAATGTGAATTTCATAATTAATGTCTATTTATTCAGCTATTCATTAAAATACAGGATTCTGTGGAAAAAATGGTGTAGTCTATAGTTTCTGTTTGTTGGCAGTCTGCTACCAAAGATGAGGTAATTTTCCTGAAACTTGAGATAATGATTATTTGATAGACATACTTAGCCAAAACCTTAGGGTTTGCAACTTAAGAGCTATTGGAATACAACCTCCCCTTTACAGAAATACCAGACTACTTAATTGTTGGCACTGTTTATTGTCCTGACATAGACAGGAGTAGAAGTAATTTTTCTTTTTTTTTTTTTTATTATTCAAAGACTAGAAAGCAATTTAAGCAAATAATTCATTCTTGGCTTTATGTAAAGCCTGATGAAGATAGATAACAGCTCTACGTGAATGCACTACTATTTATGCATTACTGTAACCGTACCCATAACTGTAACGATCTCAACTTGTAAAACAAGCATTTTGTATCATGTATAATTTTAATTGTAAAAAAACAGTTTAAAAAATTCAGAAGTGGTTCTCTTGTCTGAAATCATGCTCTCAGTCACCAATGATATTGCTGTCACGTCATAGAAACTTCAGAGAATTATTAATATTAATGAGTAAAGGCAAATTTTGTCTCTAGAAAGTTTCTAATACAGTGAAATGTTGACTTGTCTCACTCAGCGTTCTTTAGTTTACTTAAAAAGTCTGTATTAGGGCGGCACCTGTGGCTCAAAGGAGTAGGGCACCAGCCCCATATGCCAGAGGTTGTGGGTTCAAACCCAGCCCTGGCCAAAAACTGCAAAAAAAAAAAAAAGTCTGTATTAAAATTGTATATGGGCAACATCTGTTAACATCTGGGGAACACTGACAGAGTCACGGGCACTGTGGACATTTCCTGTCCTGCTTTGTGGTGTTGGTCACCCCAAGCAGAGTGAGTACAGGGCCAGAAAAACAGCCTTCCTTAAGAATCAAGAAGGTTAAGAGAGAGATGAGCCTTTGTAGGAGGCCAGAGGAACCGTTGCAAATTCTCCTGCCCCACTGTCTGATTTGTTGCTAAGGGTTCCACTGTCTCTTTCCCCTCTGCCAAAAAAGAAAAAAAAAAGTGCATGACATTATCTTTTTTTATTAGCATTAATGGAGCAATAATAAAATATTGACATTTTATGTAGTCCCTGTACCAGTGTGCCAGGAAAGTTGAATGGCAAACAGATAAACCATCATTAATAAAAATAAGTAATATACACACAAATTAAAAGAACATGTAATTCCAAAATTATTTGTGCATCCCGGGATATGGCCATGGAAGAGACCCAAGAGAGGAAAAGAGGGGATTCAGGTGAGCTGAAAGAACAGCTCAGCTTCCTCCTGCTCTGTGGTTCCCCAAAGCAGTTCACACTGTTGCATTTTATCCACCATTTACATCAGCGGTCCTCAAACTTTTCAAACAGGGGGGCAGTTCACTGTCCCTCAGACTGTTAGAGGGCTGGACTGTGGGTCCCGGGATGAGTCAGCTGCTAAGCAGGACAGGCAGCAGCAGCAAAAACACATGGTGTGCTGGATAAATGTCCTTGGCGGGGTGCATGTGGCCCACGGGTCGTAGTTTGAGGACGCCTGATTTACATTTTATATTTCTATAACTATATTTCCTCACCCAAAAGACAATGAGAGTTTGGGGTGAAATATCTCCTCATTCCTTTTCAACTGAAACTCTGTGATTGACTTTTTCTTCCAAAACTAAATAGAAAATTAATCAAAACAATTCATTAGCAGCCCTTGTTTTTTTGAGGTGGAGTCTCACTTTCTCACCCTCAGTAGAGTACGGTGGCATCACAGCTCACAGTGATCACAAGCGATTCTCTTGCCTCAGCCTCCTGAGTAGCTGGGACTACAGCCACCCTCCACAACACCCGGCTATTTTTCCTACTTGTAGTAGAGCCAGGATCTCACTCTTGCTTAGGCTGGTCTTGAGCTGCTCTGAGCTCAAGCAGGCAGTGTCCTTCAATCAACACCATTGGCAGCAGTGACATAACTAAGTCCCTGTGCCAGGAGAATTAGGAAAACACATGGTCCTTAGATTTTTATAACCAAATGCTGTGGTGCCTGACCTGCATGCAGGAATAATAACAGAGGGCTTTTGTTTCTTTACATAAATAGCATCTCAAGTTACCTTTTACCAAGTTTAAGTCATCTTTAGCTCCAAGCTGTGGGTGAATATGCAGATGGTTTTTAATAGTACTTAGGATTCTTTCAGCAAAAAGAGGAAGGAAGGGGAGAGAAAGAAACAATATATAAAATACTGCACAAGGCTGGGCACAATGGCTCACACCTGTAATCCTAGCACTCTGGAAGGCCAAGGTGAGTGGATTGACTGAGCTTAGGAGTTTGAGACCACCCTGAGTAAGAGCAAGACCTCATCTCTACTAAAAATAGAAAAAAACTAGCAAGCATTGTGGTGAGTGCCTGTAGTCCCAGCTACTAGGGAGGCTGAGGCAAGGGGATCGCTTGAGCCCAAGAGTTTGAGGTTGCTGTGAGCTATGATGCCATGGCACTCTATCCAGGGCAACAAAGGGAGACTCTGTCTCAAAAAATAAATAGATAGATTAGATTATATAGATAGATAATGATAGATGATGGATAGATAGATTAAAATACTCCACAGATATATAGACACTTCTTATAGGCTTCTTTTAGCCAAGGAAGGGAGAAAGAAGGAAAGAAAATATCTCAGTAGATTTAGAGAAAGAAATTTACTGGTTACCATGACTACAACTTCTAGGAGCTGGCATGGGTGCAGCCATAACTGAATCAGAAGTGGTTCTTATGCTGCAAGTGGTTACTACAAGCTCCAGACTTGACTGCTCACAACTCCAAGTCAAAGGTAAATAAGAGCAGATGCTTCCCTTTCCAAGGGTCTTACTCTGTGTCTCACAGACTCCTCTAGAGGCATGCGCCCACCCTTCATGTTCACTCTGCCCAGGGAGGTAGGCAGAGGTAGTGTTAATACCAAATGCAATGAGGTTGAAAGGAGATTATTTTTTGTTTGTTTTTTTTTTTTGGCCAGGGCTGGGTTTGAACCCGCCACCTCTGGCATATGGGGCTGGCGCCCTACTCCTTTGAGCCACAGGCGCTGCCCAAAAGGAGATTATTTTTTAAAGGAAAATTAGGTTGTGATTGTTACCAAAAAATTAGAAGGAATACATGGAAACTAAAGACACAAATGTCTACTGCCCTTTTTCAACTGCCCTCTTTCCATACACACTGTTTTTCCTGTATCCTTGATTTCAAAATTTTACTAATAATTCAAGCACATGCACCTCCTTCCCTTAGGGAGGCAATCCAAATCTCATCCATTTGTGCCCTCATCCCCTAGTTCAGCATACCTAGGTGAGGTAAACTCTGCCAGGTGAAGATGGACCAGCAACCTAAGCTCAAAAACTATTTATCCACTCCTGTGTGTTCAGTACCTACAGTTGTGGAGAGAGAACAGGTATGGTAGTAATGATTCTACTGGAAGAGAAACAAACATGAGTAGATCACATCCTACTGAACAATAAGAGTAAAGACTATTCCAATGTGGAGCATTCAGATGAATGGCTGGAGAAGGAAAAGCATTAAAAGCTCTCGCCTTGCCTCAGGGTGCATGCCAGCTGCATTTTATTAGTTCAGTGGGAATAACTGTTCCCTTCCACAGAGAGAAGGTCTTAGTAGGTACTTGGGAGGAGTCCAAGGAATCAGACTTCTCTCAGGTCCCATCATATCTCTGGCTAGAATTCCCATCTCTCTGACTTAGTGTGCAATAAATTTAGCTTATGACTGAGAATTCAACACTTAAAGACTCCATTGATTTCTAATTAGGGAAACTAAAACCATTTCAAATATTCCAAGTGTCAGAGAGACTTAAATGCAAACAATTGGTTTCATAGGTGATGAACAAGTTGAGAAGCCAAATAAGGGGGGAAATCAGGAAGCTGTGAACACTTCTAGGATGAAAGGACACAAGATGAGGCCAAGCAGATGTCCCAGCATTGGCAGGGCTATCTGGTAGGACCTGGGTCCAGTGAGGAGTTCCAGCTACTGATGGAACTACCTAATGACAGAGAAGGAATATAATACCCTCTAAGCAGACACACCCATCTACCTCCATGCTCCAGAAAATACATTTCCTTTGCTGGAACACAGTCTGGAGGAATGCATTACAGATTAGAGCAAAAGAGGGGCAAGGAATAAATCTGCCAATAACACGCCCAGGTCTGACGTAACAAGCCTGCAGATTACTGGACTATCAGCCACAGTGGATTACTGAACACTTGGCACTGTAGTAGAGGACAGCAAGGGAACAGAGTAGAACTGAAAGTCAAAAAATAAACCATCACATCTATGGTAAATTGCTTTCTGACAGTGCTATGAAAATTCAAGGGAAGAGAGAAGAACAATATTTTCAGAAATACTTCTTGAAAGGTTATGGAGCCAAAGATGAAAGATTATTCTGAGGTATGAGATAAAAGGAAAATGAAGGCCTGGTTTACGCAATTAAAATGGCTTTATTCCACCTGGGTGCAGGTGGGGTAAGATTTCCAACAGGAAACCCAAATGTGGTTAAGGTGAACAGAGGTTTTAAAGGTCAGTAAGGTGGGAGTTGGGACATTCCCTTTCCTGGGTTGGACATCTGTTGTAAGGGTGAGGGTTGGTCCATTTACCTTTCCCAGGTGGGACATCCTGTGGGGCAGGGTAGGGGATTAACCCATTCACCTTTCTTAGGTGGGATATCTGGTGGGAGAGGATAGGGGGTTGATTCCTTTAGGCAAGTCCACCCTATTTAGGTGGAGTTTGATCTTATCATTCCAGTCATTTTATTATTATAAGGAGGTGGGATGATGGGCGTGGTATCTCTTTGACTACTTCCTGCAGAGGAGGGGCTGTGTGGGCTGCCTGTAAAGAGAATGGGAGGGGGAGGGGAATGGACATTTACAGGAACTCTTTGGCTTTTTCAGTCTGAACTGGTTGGTATCCAGCAAGGCAAGGATATGAGGAATTGTTTTCAGGTGACTGGTTAATAAATTGAGACATGAGGCAGATGGATACTGGTGAAACTGAGAATAAGAAAAAATCATAATTAGTGACCTTATCAGACAATAACCAAAGAGGAAGGTGGACAGTGAGAGGAGGGAACCAGGTGAAGTTGCCAGGGCCTCCAGCAATCCTGAGAGGACATCTAATACCCATTACTGAGATCTCTACCCTTTCTTAGAGGATTTTTACAAGATGGCAGTGTGGATAAAGTTGCTCCTGTGTTTGTTAGAAAAGAGAAAAGAACAGCTTAGCTTCTATAAGCAAAAGTACTTGGAGTTCTGTTTTCCAAGACATCATCCAGGAGGCATCCTGATTTTCCAGGGGTCATTGGTCTTTTGCAGCTGGGCTCAGGAGGGAATTTCAACCACATTCTGAGAGTGTCTGCACTGGATCTTCAGAAACCCCCCCGCAGCCAGACCTCTGCAGGTTGGGCATGATTTGTGCGGGATGGGGGGGGGGGGGTTGGATTTGAGGCATTGCTTTGCCCAGAAGCCTGGTTTGCTGCACTTACAGCATGAGCCTGAGGAAGATTTTGGTTTTTTCAGAATGCCCTGTGGAGTTTTAAGAAGTAGCCAGGTTTTGCTTAATGGCAGAAGCCAGTCCTGGAGCTCTGATATCTCACTGGGAGTCCCTGGGGGAAATTATGCCATTTTTTCCCTACCACATACAGCAGAGGGAGGGGCAGTGGACGGAGGAGGGATGGGGCATGGTGGTTAGAGAGCAATGAGAATGGATGGCTGATGGGAGGTATAGATGGAAGTGAGGTATCCCTCACAGAGAAACATCCCAGGTGTCCTGTTTCAGAGAATGGAGGGATTGTAGGAGGGGGGTTGGAGAGGAGCAGCAGGGGCTGTGGGAGGGTCTCAGGAGAAGCCAGTATTACCTGAGCCAGGAGAATCTGAAACTGTTCACAGGATGAACACAGGAAAGGAATGTTTCGGAGCATGAGAAATGCCTGGATATGAGGGATCTCCTACCATTTGCCTAATTTTTGACGGTAATTATTGAGATCAGTACGATCTTATATGAAGGCCAAGCAGTATTACAGAAAAAAATGAGACTTTTTTGGTTTGAGGTCAGGGTAGAGCTTTAGAGGCTTGAGATTACTCAAAAGGCAGTTTAGAGATGAAGAAGGGGGAATGTGTGACTCTGGTGGCAAAAGGCAGCTTAGAGTGAACAAGGGCGAATCTGTGACTGAGCAGTGTCCGTATCAAAAATCGGAGATAGGAAAAGAAATGCAATTAAAGGGAGAATGGAGGAAGAGGAAAAAGAAAGTCAGACTGTGATCCAGACTGGACAGGTGAGCCTGGATCAAGGAACTACTGAAAATGGTCCAGCCCCCAGGAGGGCAGTGGATTGATGAGCCCGATTCATCAAGGCTGGTGTCAGATTTCCTGGACCCTCTGTGTACAACTTTGGTCAAAAAGGGGCTGGCCTCTGCATGTGGCCTTAACCAGATGGAGGGGTCTAATCCCGTAGTATGGCAGGCACCACAGAGGTGAGGCTGGGGGACCAGCCAGAACCCAGGCTTACAAGAGGGCATCCCCAAACACGAGGCACTGGGCAGGCAGGTGAGCCTGTGGTGGACAAGGCTGAGATCAGGGCGGTATAGGCTTCCACATGTGAAACCAGCTAGAAAAAAATGAGACTGGGATAACCAGCCAGAGTCCAGGCCTACAAGAGGGCGTCCCCAAACATGAGGTACTGGATGGACCGGCAAGCCTGGCTTGCTGGGCCGGCTGGGGCTGGGATCAGAGAAGTGAGGCCTCCACGTGTGAAACCAGCTGGAAAAAAAACTGGCAGAGAAGGAAGCAAGAGATGCAGAGATGGAGGAAGAGGGAAAGAGGAAGTTAAGAGTAGAGGATGGGAAGAGAAGTTTTAAAAAGTTTAGAAAAGGCGTTTTAGACAAATGAATGAAACTTAGGCAAAGTCGGAGAGGTTTCCCATTTTCTTTCATCTAGCCGGAAGAAGGTTCTGTTTAGCTGTGTCTGATGGGGTATACTTAAGCCCCACCAAATGAAAGATTACAAAGCCAAAGGTGAAAGCTTATTCCAAGACGTGAGACAAAAGGTAAATGGAGGCCCGGTTTGTGAAATTAAAATGGCTTTATTCCACTGGGTGTGGGTGGGGTAAGATTTCCAACCAAGAAGAAATCCACACATGGGTAATGGTGAGTGGGGGTTTTATAGGTCAGGAGCTGAGGGTTGGGACACTCCCTTTCCTGGGTTGGACATCTGCTGTAAAGGTGGGGGTTGGGCCATTTACCTTTCTTAGGTGGGAGAGGGTAGGAGTTGATACTTTTAGGTGGGTCCACCCTATTTGGGCAGGGATTGACCTTATCACTTCCGAAATAACTGAATATCCACATGCAAAAGAATGAAGATGGGACCCCTCCCTCACACCATATGCGGAAGTTAACTCAAAATGATTCAGAGAAATAAATTAAAAACTAAAACTATAAAGCTGCTAAAAGAAAACAGATGGGGGTCTCTGTGTGTGACACACCTTTTGGGGACAAGACACAATTATAAGTGGGACTTTACCTAACAAATGCAATCAGTATAACCTGGTTTCTTGTACCCTCAATTAATCTTCAACAATAAAAAAGAAAAGAAAATAGATGTAAATTTTCATGACCTTGAATTAAATCATGATTTCTTAGATATGATACCAAAACACATGCAACAAAAGAGAAAATGGATAAATTGGACTTCATCAAATTATAAAACTATAGTACTTCAAAGGCCACTATTAAGAAATGAAAAGATAGCCTGAATGAGAGAAAATATTTACAAATCACTTATCTGATAAAGGACTTGTGTATAGAATATATACAAAACTCTTACAATTATGTAAGATGACAATCTAATTTAAAAATATGCTAAATACTAAATAGTCTTTTTACCAAAGAAGACATAGAAATAGTCGATAAGCACGTGAGGAGACATTCAACATCCTTGGGCATTAGGGAAAAACAGATGAAACCACAACGAGGTGCTGCCTCACAGCCCTGGAATGGCTCTAAGCAGAATATAATAACAAGTGTCTGCAAAGATGTGCAGAAGTTGGAACACTCATACACTGCTGGTGGGAATTTAAAATGGTCCAGCCACTTGGACAAGGGTCTGGAAGTTCCTCCAAAGATTAAACATAGAGCTATCATATAACCCAGCAACTCTGTTCTGAAATACATGACTGAGAGAAATGAAGACATACGTCTGCTTGAAAACCTGTACATAAATGTTCATAGCAGCATTGTTCATGACAGCCAGAAGTGGAGACAACTGAATGTCCATCAATTGATGAACAGATAAATGTGGTTTATACTTACAGAGGATTATTATTTGGCAATAAAAAAAGAATGAAGTACTGAAAACATTATACTCAGATGTAAATTTTTATGACCTTGAATTAAATCATAGTTTCTTAGATATGAGACCAGAAAAGACAATCATGAAACACTGTGTGTTGTATGATTCCATTTATAGGAAATGTCCAGAACAGACAAACCCCTAGAGATAGAAAGTAAATTCATGATTGGCTAGAGTTGGAGCGTGGGGTAGAGAATTAGCAAGACTGCCAGTGGGTATGGCTTTCTTTCTGGGGTGAAGAAAATGTCCTAAAATCAGGGAGTAACAGTGGTTACTAGACACAAGTAAGTGTCAATGACAACTTTTGCCCTAACTGACTCTTTTATTTTTTCTTTCAAGACACTGAACCTGGCTGGGACAGTAGCTCATACCTGTAATCCTAGCACTCCGGGAGGGTGAGACAGGAGGATCCCTTGAGCGCAGGAGTTTGAAGTTGCTGTGAGCTATGGAGTCCAGAGCATTCCACCCAGGGTGACAGAGTGAGACTCTGTCTGAGTAAAAAAAAAAGACTCTGAACCTACATTTTGGCAACTGCACAGGGTAGGGAGGAACAAGATAAACAAGCAATTGCATGCTTGGGATGAGGATTACAATGACAAGATCCCCTGCAGAAAGCTAATATTCCATAAGATTACAACCACAGAGTGAGGGTGAAAATGGAATAAAGCTGTGTCACAAAGGGGAGGAATCTTCCCCTGAAAACACAGGACCACAAGACTCACTCATATGAGTCTGGGTTTGCATTTGTAATATCTGTGTCCAAAGAAATCCTGAGTGCAGAATTGTATTTGAAGTGTCCCCAGTTGGATGCACCCTCGGGAAAGAGAAACAGATGCAAATCCTCTCAGGAGGCTTCAAAAAAATCCTACAAAGCTTCAAAGAAAACCAGCATCACATCCATTATCAAAAGTCACAAAACACATCTGTAAACAAAGCATCAAGAGTAAGTACCAGCATAAAAAACCCACAGATAATACAGACAAAAGCTCCTATATGAGCAATGACAGATACAATTAAGATCTGTTGAATGTATTTAAAGAGGTAAGGTGGAGGCTTGGAGATACCAGCTTTTATCATCCTTCGCGAATAGGGAATACATTCTTTTTTAAGCATAGAATATATATGAAAGTTGATAACATTTATTTTAGACCCCAAAATAGCCTCATTAAATTTTAAATCATTGACCATATTCTTTTTGACATAATTCACTTGTTAGAATTGAATTTTTTTAAAAAACTTGAAAATCTCATTAATTTAAATTTTTTTAAAAAACCTAAAGGCATGAGTCAATGACAAAACTAAAAATATAGAAAATGCTTGTAGTTAAACAATAATAGAACATAAAAGCTGCCCAAGAAGATGCTGAAGAAGTCTATTCCCTTAAGTGCTTTCATTAAAAGAAGTTTTAATGTACTTAAAAAATGCCTGACTTGAAGAGTCAGAATAGGAATGCAGGGAAAATATAAAGTAAGTAGGAGAAAAAATTAATTAACAAAAATAAGGGCAAAGCCAAAAAATAAGGATAAAATAAAAATTAGCTCACCATTCAATAAGGAGGCAATGCCGAAAGTTGATTCTTCAAGACATTAATAAAATTGTCAAACTACTGGAAAAACTGAGAAAAAAAAAGAGTAGAAAATATTATTAGAAATCAAAAAGAAGCATAACTACTGAAACTAAGGGATTGAACAGATAGCAATAGGATATTGTGTTGGGTCCGAAAAATCCTCCCAAATCAACCCCAACAGACGAACTTGAGACAAGCTCCGATGTAAAAGGCATGAGGTGAAGTTTTATTCAGACCGGCCTGGACTCGCCCGGCATGCAAGCCTAGGATGAGCCCCGAACTCGGGGTGAAGGCAGTTTTTATAGGGTACAGAAAGCAAAAGGGGGAAAAAGGGTATGAGTACACTTTTGATTGGTGGTTGGTGAGATCACTAGTAAAGGAGGGTTTGCATTGGTGGCTGATGATTTCACTAGTAAAGGTGAATTTGGATTGGTACGGGTGAGGGGTGGGGGGTCCTTAACCGGGGGCTAGAGTTGGTGCAACCTGGTTACCTGTATTTCAAGGTAATAGAAACTCATTGTTTATTGCAGTAAGGTGACTCAGTTAACAAGGAATTGGGGGCTTATTGCTCTGTTGCCCAAGGTGGCGCTATATGGTAGAGCAACTAGGAACGGAATGGGGAGGGCTGCAGGGTGGGCCCTGCAGGCCAGGGGCCTAGGAACAGAACTTATGTGGTTAACAACAAAATGGAGCTGATCTGGTCCTCACAATTGCACACAAATTTATGGCAATAAACTTTAATATTTAGAGGCAGTGGATGAATCACCACAAAATGCAACTCACCAAAACTGACTTAAGAAAATGTCAAAACCCGTGATAGTCTGATAACTATTATAGGAAGTGGAATAGCTGGAAAGGCTGTTCGAATTCTTGCCACAGGGAAAATGGCAGGATGAACTGGTTTAGCTGAAGGATTTTACTACATCGCCAAGAAATAGTTAAGGCCAGTGTTAAATTAAATGAATTTTTCCAGAGAATTGAAAAAAAGGACTACTCACTTTTTCAAGTTGGCATAATACTGACCCCCAAATAAGAAACAGCTGGCACATGATGGGAAAATTACAGACTAGCTGCACTCATGAGCATAGTTTCAACAATCCTGAACCAAATGTTAGCCAACACAATCCAGAAATACATAAAAGATGTAATACGTTATGGCTAAGTTGGGTTTCTTTCGGGAATACAAAGTTGGTTTAAAAAATTGATAGGACTGAGGCACAGATGCCCACTGTCGTTACTCCTACTCAGTCTTCTATTGAAAGTCCCACTCAGTACAGTAAAATAAAAAATGAAAAATAAAATACACAAAGAAATTCTACAGGAAAAACGAGACAGTCATTATTTGGATAATCTTAAATGGATATAATTATTCATTTAGTAGAATAAAATGTAACCAATTTTCTGGAAACGAAATTGACACACAAAAGCAATTTTCATATTCCACGGGCTGTTAAAAAGTGTAACTTGAGGCTCGGCGCCTATAGCTCAACCGGCTAAGGCGCCAGCCACGTACACCTAAGGTGGCGGGTTCGAATCCCCAGCCCGGACCCGCCAAACAACAATGACGGCTGCAACCAAAAAATAGCCGGGCGTTGTGGCGGGTGCCTGGTCCCAGCTACTTGGGAGGCGGAGGCAGGAGACTCGCTTGATCCCAGGAGTTGGAGGTTGCTGTGAGCTGTGATGCCACGGCACTCTACCCAGGGGGACAGCTTGAGGCTCTGTCTCAAAAAAAAAAAAAAAGTGTAACTTGAAAAACATATTCACAGTAACACCAAAAACATCAAAATCTAGATTTATATATGTATTTGTGGCTGCCTGTGTTTATTATGTGCCTGTGTGTCAAACTCTGCATGCATAAAATTATCAAATTCTAATAAAAACATTTTAAAAGACCAAATCAATAGAAAATTATAGCATATTCTTCAATAGGAAGATTCTATTTTATAAAAAGTCATCAGGGGGAGATGCCTGTGGCTCACAGGGGTAGGTCCCGGGCCCCATGTGCCGGAGGTGGCGGCTTCAAACCCAGCCCTGGCCAAAAAACCTGCAAAAACAAAAAAAAAGTCATCCGGGTTCTCCAATTCAGAATTCCATGGGGTGCCTCAGGGTATTTCCACGCCCAAAGATAATAGTATAAGGGCAATTGCAACAACCTAGTCCTGAAAAGGACCGGCAACCAGGAATTCAGTTCCCTCAGAGATGAAGGACTCGGTCATCTCCCCAAGAGAAGCATCCAAGGAGGTTCTAACCTAGGGAATTCTACAATGGGTGGGGAGGGAGGAAGATGATGAATATTAGTTAATGGTCACAGGACCAGCTACAGCAGCTGGGGCTACACTGAATCCACCTTCTCTCAAGCCTTTAATTGTTTTTCTCTTTTTCAGACAATTGCACCTTAAACCTTGAAGGAACAGGGACAGGAGAGAGTGAACCTAGTGTGAGTGAGGCAGGGGTGAACGGAATAGGGCGAGGGTGCATGGTAGGACTCAGCGCATCCCTCACCCCACCCTGGACAGCCCCTGTGCACAGCGACCCGTTGCTGTATGGTTCTGTCTGGGGCATTTCTCAGGGGCAGACTTGGGACAAGCCCTAAACAGGCAGGAATTCCTGTTCCAGGAGTGGTTTTCATCTGATTTAGGACAGAAATTGGTAGATAACTAGCCCAGTTTCCTCCACCTTTGGATAAGTCTGATGCATATGTCACACCCCCTGCCAGAGTTCCCAGCAGGAATAGCCCAGTTGCTCACAGTGGTATCCTGGTCATACATCCACTTCATCAGCTTTCCTGTCCGGGTCTCACTTCCTCACTCCTTCACAGCGCTTCCAGGGATCACCTCCCTAATAAGCTACTTATACCAAAATCTTTGTTTAAAGTTCTACTTTTAGGGAAATTAAGCTAAAACAAAATCCAAATGCTCAATTTAGGATGGGTAGACTAAGGCATTGTCGTGGAGTGAAATGCCAGTGCTGCAGGAACAGGGCCGGGGCGAAACACACGAGCTGGTGTCGGGTCGAAGAAGCAGGTAAAAAATGCCTACAGCTTGATTCTATTTACTTTAAATATTTTATTTTATTTTATTTTATTTGAGACAGAGCCTCAAGCTATCCCCCTGGATAGAGTGCCATGGCATTACAGCTCACGGCAACCTCCAACTCCTGAGCTCAAGCGAGTCTCCTGCCTCCGCCTCCCAAGTAGCTGGGACCACAGGCGCCCGCCACAACGCCCCGCTATTTTTTGCTTGCAGCCGTCATTGTCGTTTGGCGGGTCTGGTTGGATTTGAACCCGCCACCTTAGGTGTATGTGGCTGGTGCCTTAGCCACTTGAGCCACAGGCACCAAGCCACTTTAAATATTTTAAAAGGCAAAACTAAACAAAATATTATTTAAGAATATGTACAGGATGGCAAAACTGCTAAGAAAGGCATGAGAATATTTATCATAAGAATCAGCCTAACAGTTGCATCCGGGGAACCAAGAGGGCTATTGAGGTCTTAGTAATGTTCTATTTCTCGACATGGTTGTTGTGTACACTACTGTTTGTTATATTCTTTAACTATGCATTTATTTGTATTTATATTTTATGTATTTAACATATTTCACATTAACAATTTTTAAATGCTGTCAAGTACGTGAAAAACAGAAGGGAGATATCAGTCAACCAAGCAGTCAATCATTAAGTACGAGCAGTCTGCACTCAGATTGCTCTGCAAGTGTCTTTAAGGTTTCATTCCATTTTAATGAAACCAGAAATTGAAATCATAGAAAATGCATTATGCATGTGATTCATGCAAGAAAGACTTCAAAGAGTAAAACCATATCAAAAAGAAAGGCCTTGGCCCTAACATCAGGAAATTTCTGAACGATAGTATTTTATAAGCTTTAAATTAAAAAGAAAATTTTTAATTATATGTTTTAAGTTAAAGCATCTAATTTGTGTTCATGGATATGTAATACATTGTATGTACATATATACAATCTGATTAATGCAATTTTATTTTTCTTTCTTAAATCAGCTGACCAATTTCCAGTTCCATTCACACCCTAATAAGGAGGACGTCTATTCTATTAAACATTAAGGAAATGAGCTGAAGATTGTGCAGAGCTTTGTTGGAGAACTAATGGGAGGTGAGGATACATGGCACAGAGGTTATAGATGTCTAAAAATTAAGCTTGGGTTTTCACATTTATTCCTGAAAAATATGAAACTTAAATATTAAGATTATCTCCAGTGTGACTGAACATAATGTTAAATAATCTTCAAAGCAGTTTTTACTCTTTACTCATTTATATACTAACATGAAAGCAACAGGTTACTTTTTAAAGCACTAAAGAGCAAATTAAGTATATACACTCTGAATAGTGAAAGGCATAGAGAGAGACACAAAGAAAAAGAGATTGCCCCTATTTATACACAATGGGCGCCTCCATTTGTGCAATTCTGCCTTTCAACACTTACTGGAAAAATAGGAGATTATTCTACATCTGGTCTTTTGGTTAAAGTTAGCAGGGCATTTTTGTCGATTTTTGGAGTGATCAGAGGTTTGAAGTGTGTCTTAATCCTACTGTGAGTGTGTCAAAGTAGATGTTTTTGTTCATTTCACAAAATCAAAAGAGAGTGATGTTGTGAGGATTAGGTTTTGACAATTCAATCCAGATGACCACGTTATTATGGAAAAATATTCTATATCCTTTATCTAGTCCAAAAAGTATATTCATGGAGAAGGCATGATAGTTATACTATAATACAGTTGAAATATTAAAATTAAAGGTTATAAGAAGAAACACAGCTTTCAAGGGGAATGACTGAGTGGATTCATTTGAGGGTTAGTTACATGTCTATGATAATGTGGATTATTCAAGATTTTTTCCAAAACTCATTTCAAAGATTCTTGCTTTAGCATTTCAAAGGTAGTGGATAATATTTGAAAAAAAAAAGTTTTACTTCTTTTAATAATGGGGTTTAAGAGCTAAATAAGCAAAGGCTCATAAAATAATGTAAACCAGGGAGTTCTGAATGCCAATTGTGTGCACAGATGTTTCAGTTGGGCATAAAATATTGACAAGTTTCACAGTTTTTCTTTCCTGAAGAAATTACTTCTACTTATGCAGTGACATGAGCTCCTTATGTGACATGGAGGAAAACTGATAATCTCAAAAAAAAAAATTGGATAAAGATTTTGATCTCCAAATCTAACTTACCCTAGAAGTGAGTTACTAAGCAAAGAAGATACTTCACTTGTGTGTTTATTTCCTTTTATTTCAAAGATTCAAAATACATGAAAGCATATTTCACCTCAAAGATGTTCCATCTAAGTTTTGAAGTTAAAATATGGGGTGCTCCATTAAGACAGTCCAGATTTTAAAAAGAAAGTTAATTTAACTTTATCACTTTTCCAAAGATAAGATACTTCTCTTCCCTTTGTGATAAAAAGTTAGAGACAACTTAATGAATGTTTTCTCCTAGTCATTAATAACATAAGCAGGTTCAGACATTATGGAGACTTGATTAAAGAGTTAGATTTTCTACCTCTTTGTATAGTTTTTTCTCTTTAAATTGTGCTTCACAAAGTATATTTCATTAAATACTAATTTAGGGTTTTGCATCATATAGTCAAAGGGGTTCCATTGTCAAATTATTATAAAAAGTACTAGAGCCCATTCTTAAAGATGCATAAAGGACACTAGGGTTTTGGAAATTTAGACTAGCAAACAAAGCTGATTAATTTACCTTGAAACTGGAATTTTCTAAACTTATTTGACCTTTTTGACATAACCCGAATTGATATCCTATGGTGTAGTTAGGCAATTACTGTGTAATTTACCCTAAAAGTATATTCTGGCTGATCTTCGAAGAATATTAATTTCCATAAATTGCAAACATTGATATATTTACATTTGCAATGAAAAACACTTTTTCATAATAGTTTTGAAAAACCTAGCATTTTACTGATTTTTCTTCAAGATCAACACCAGTCTTCTCGAGATTACTTTTGTTGGTTTTCTTTACCTGCCAAAAGTAGTACAGAAGCTGAAGAACTGTGAGTAGCACTACCTGATACAGCATCAATACTGTTTAGGTATCAATGAGATGAAGAAACTAAAGTTTTAAAATGAAAGGGCCAGAGTCGGGGAAAGCACCTGCCGTTTTGCGGCATGCAGTGATAGCTGTTTCTAAAAGACTGCGTGGTTATGGAGAAAAGGGAACACTCCCACACTGCTGGTGGGAATGCAAACTAATACGTTCCTTTTGGAAAGACATCTGGAGAACACTTAGAGAACTAAAAATAGACCTGCCATTTGATCCTATAATTCCTCTACTAGGTATATACCCAGAAGACCAAAAATCACACTACAATAAAGATATTTGTACCAGAATGTTTGTTGCCACCCAATTCATAATTGCCAGGTCATGGAAGAAGCCTAAGTGCCCATCAACCCACAAATGGATCAATAAATTGTGATATATGTACACCATGGAATATTATGCAGCCCTAAAGAAAGATGGAGACTTTACCTCCTTCATGTTTACATGGATGGAGCTGGAAAATATTCTTCTTAGCAAAGTATCACAAGAATGGAAGAAAAAGTATCTACTCTACTCAGCCCTACTATGAAACTAGTTTATAGCTTTCATAGGAAAGCTATAACCCAATTTTAGCCCAAGAATATGGGGAAAGGGGAGAAGGAGGGGGAAGGATGGGGGAAGGGAGGGTGATTGATGGGATCACACTTATGGTTCATCCTATGAGGGTACATGCGAAGCTCTCTAAATGTAGAATATAAATGTCTTAACACAATAACTAAGAAAATGATATGAAGGTTATGTTAACTAGTTGGATGAAAGTATTTCAAATTGTATATAGAAACACCACACTGTACCATGACAGTATTAATGTACACTGCTATGATTTAATAAAATAAATAAAAAAAACAAATGACGGCATTCGAGACTGAAGGCATACAACAGGGTGAGGAAATACTGGTCTGTGTTCTAAGTAATCACTGAGGAAAGCTTAAGAAGACAAAAGGAAATGAGATTTTGAGGACATACTATCTACTTTTGTCTTGAAGCCTCTGCCTTTCAAACCGTTAGTGCTGATTTATTTCCCCCTTTTTATCTTAGATGAGCTTTTAAAATTTTCTTTTTTGTTTTTTGAGACAGAGCCTCAAGCTGTCCCCCTGGGTAGAGTGCCGTGGCATCACAGCTCACAGCAACCTCCAACTCCTGGGCTCAAGCAAGTCTCCTGCCTCCGCCTCCCAAGTAGCTGGGACCACAGGCGCCCGCCACAACGCCCGGCTATTTTTTTTTTTTTTTTGGTTGCAGCCATCATTTTTGTTCGGCGGGTCCGGGCTGGGGATACGAACCCGCCACCCCAGGTGTACGTGGCTGGCGCCCTAGCTGGTCGAGCTATAGGCGCCGAGCCTTAAAATTTTCTTTACCAGTTCTTCCTAACATCATGCACTAATAGCCCATTCATAACATTTTTGTTTATTATTTTAGCTATTCGTTTTTATTATTCTAGTTGTAATTATTTTGTGGTTCAGTAGTCCCCACCTGACCCACAGGGGATACGTGCCAAGACCCCCAGGGGATGCCTGAAACTGTGGATAGTAACAAAGTCTATATTTGCTATGCACAAATTTCTTTTTCCTTTTTTACAATTTCATGGGTAGATTTGTTCTTACCATAACCTTAGCGTACTATTTTTTTTCTTTCCCTATGAAGTTGAAAACTTTTGCCTTTTCATTTAAAGAAAGCACTTTATGGCTTTTCTTTGGCGTATTCAGATTGCCAACACCTCTGCTGTTGTGCTGTGGGGCCACAGTTAAGTAAAACAGAGCTTATTGAACAGATGCACTATGATACCATGACAGTCCATCTGATAACTAAGATGGCCGCTATGTGGCTAATGGGCCGGTAGTGTTAGTAGCTAGCTAGACACTAGAAGGGCCAATGACAAATATGGTTAGGCTGTTTTGGACCAGTCTGGAGCAGGCTGACTTGGGAATGAGGCTGATAAGACCCTGCAGGTAGGTTGTTATTAAGACCTGGCTGTGCTCGCTTCGGCAGCACATATACTAAAATTGGAACGATACAGAGAAGATTAGCATGGCCCCTGCGCAAGGATGACACGCAAATTCGTGAAGCGTTCCATATTTAAAAAAAAAAAAAAAAAGACCTGGCTGCTGGGATGTTTTTAAGACCTTGCAGGTGGCTGTTTTGTAAACAGAGATATTTAAGACCCCAGGAGACTTCCAAGAAGCAGATGATGCTCCTCAAAGTTGTGTATAAAACCCTGAAACTGCACTTTCCTTGGTGCCTATGGTCTCTAGGATGGGGCCTGTCTTGCTGTGCAGGTGGTCATTAATAATACTTTCTTTTACTAAAACCTTACTTGTTCTCTTCGATTATTTCAACAACTACCTTTAGTCACCCCACTGTTCTAACAGTAGCAGAGACAACATGAATATGTTGGATAAAAGGAAGGTGCCATTACTCAGACCAGTGCACAATTTAAATCTTACGTGTTATTTCTGGAATTTTTTATTTACTAATTTTGGATCACAGTTGACTAGGGGTAACTGAAACTGGAAGGCAATACTGTGGATAAAGGGGGACTTGTACATAAATATCCACAATTCTTAATCATTCTCTTCTTTCTATTTTATTTTCTATATCTCATTTTCTCATTTAGTTTTGTTTTTCTTAGTCTTTTATAGTTTTCCTTCATATTGTTTAAGCAATGTTTAAAAAAGTTATTCTGGCTTGCATCATCTTTTTATTGATGAATGTATCATATTTAGTTCTTATTTCTTTCGGCTCTAGAAACTTATTAAAAGCCAACCAACTAATAACAAGAGAAGAATGTCACATCCCACTCCTGCCACTGCTTGTCAGGGCCCGGGACTGGCCAGGTCTCTGGCCCCGCTTAACTAGGTTCCGGACACAGACCACTAAGCTACCTTGCTCAGGAACAGTTTCTCTTAGGTGCCTACGGGCTATCTACTTCAGCAGGAGAGAGAGAGAGTCTTAGAGAGAATAAAGCAGTCTTCTTAGAAAGATCTTAGTCTTTAGCAGAGCTTGGTAATCTTCAGCAGAGAGACGCCATACTGGCGTTCTGCAGGCAGGAGAGGAGACAAGTGAGAGTAAGTGTGTCTGTGATAGAATGCACATGTTTTGACTGCCTTCTCCTCCAGCCTAACATAAGGCTGATCTTGTGCCTCTCAACACCACAGGTGTAGAGACTGCCAATTCACCACTGCTCTCATCTCGTGAGCTCTCGTGCTTGTTAGGAGAGCTAAATCCCTCTCCATGCCCTTTCACCAAGATGTTCCATTATTGAGCTATACAGATATTTCTTATAACTCTCACTCCTTCCAGCCATAGGCTATATGGGCTGCTACAGAAGAAGCTGTGAGGATGGTCCCCACTCATCCTCAGTAATGAAAACTGTGTGAATTTAGTCTCTAATTGGTTCTTTATAATCTTTTCATCTTCTCCTACAAGACTCCAACCTCCATCCTATTCTCTTTAGTATTGAATTCCTTGAATCTATAAATTGGATAATAATATTTACCTGTAGAAAATTAGTTTCAGCTCCTGGTGATGTGGCTCAAGGAGTAAGGCTCTGGCCCCATATACCAGAGGTGGCAGGTTCAAACCTAGCCAGGGCTAAAAACTGCAAAAAAAAAAAAAAAAACTTGGG
>NW_003852396.1:1048251-1053661 GCF_000181295.1 Otolemur garnettii | reverse complement strand
ACTCTACCCAGGGGGACAGCTTGAGGCTCTGTCTCAAAAAAAAAAAAAAAAAAAAAAAAAAAGATTCCTTTGCCTGGAAGATTTCCCTAAATCTGGTCATTCCTCTAGCAGAGTGTCCAAACTTTTCTCTTTTCTGCTGCACAGGAGAAGAATACGAGTTGTCACAGACTACATGGTAAATACACAAACACTAACAAAAGCTCATATCTAACATCGCAGGTAACCAAAAAAATTCCTCATGAGATCAGCATGCTTCCTGCAGGGCTCAGGTTGGACACGCCTGCTGGAGTCCTGGACTGGAAGTTAGGATCCCCTTCATAAGCCTATAGTCCTTTAACCTGAAGCTCGAACCCTTAATAAAGGACCCAATGTGTCATGGACCGGAAGTTAGGATCCCCTTCATAAGCCTATAGTCCTTTAACCTGAAGCTCGAACCCTTAATTAAGGACCCAGTGGGTTCTGTCGAGAACTCCACGCCTTCCTAAACCCATCTTTAGCCTTTCTGTATTTTAGGAATGTTGCGAGGATTTGAGAGGCAGCTGTGAGCAAATTATACATGAGTCATTTGGAAAGTTTTGAGATATTCAAATATCGAGAAGCAAAAGATCAGCATGGACAGAAACATGAAGCCGTCCCAGCAACACCAGTAAGCTGAGCTCGTTGAAACTTGCTGTCGACTGTGTTTCTTGGAAAGAAATAATGAACCAAAGCATAACCCATCTCAAAACTTTCATAGTAAGTTTCCTAGGTTAAATTATGTGACCTAGAAAAAGCCTACCCCAATTTCCATCTTTTCTTGTGTAACTAAGCTAAATGTAGGTTGAGATGGATGTATTCAATTGAGATTTTTAGAATGGTTGTGGCTGTAGCTTTTACCAAATTACACATATAAACAAGAAACCGAATCTCATTAGCTATGTAATAACTCTGGTAACAGTGGAGTGCTGTGAGAGCAAAGCCTCCATGTACTTGCAATGTCATTCCTGTCTTCTTTTTTGTTTACTCTGCTTGCAATGTCATTCCTGTCTTCTTTTCACCTGGCTAATTTGCACACCTTAAGTTCATGTTTTATCTCCTCCAGGACCCTACCTTGAATTTATCCTTAGGTTCAGCTATCCAATTCTCCTAAGGGACCCTGATTGTGCCCTCTATTTTTATTTAAAATTATTACAAGAGGATTTTGCCTGGAGCTGTGGCTCAGGGTGCTCTACGAGGTAGCTGGGTGCTGGTTGCTGTATGTGAACTGGAGCAGAGGGGCAGAGATCTGACACACTAGGCAAGTCTTGTGAGGGCCCGTGTGGGAGGGCCTGGCTGCAGCCACTGCAGGGAGATGGGGAGCTATGGGACAGCAGGAAGCCTTTTTGCAGTTTTCGGTTCTCAGGGGAAGTGTGTTGAGTGGATTGCCTGGAAAAGAGTGCAAACCCAAACAATATATAGCAGCCAGATTTGAGAGCTGGCTGGAGCAGACTTGCCACTGGCTTGGCAATGGCAGAGATAGCCCTTCTGGGAAGGTCCTAACAGCAAGGAGTTGGCTATGTTGCAAGGTTGTGAGAAGGTGGTGAAGCTGGGCCCCCTATAGTAACACAGCCATTTAGTTGTACCTGCTGGGGTTGGTCCTCTAGTCATGACAGGCCCAGAGAATCCAGCTCCCTATGAGACCTGCTGTCTAGGGGCACGTGAGACCTGTCTCTGAAGGATTCAGGGGATCTGAGTTCCCAACCCAGCAGAATCTGAATGCTGAGTAAACAATCAGGTGATCACTGTGGACAATTAAGTTGGGGATCTGGTCCATGCCTGGGTTCTGCAGAGAGGTTCTCAGCTGTGTTGTTCATCCCCTAAAACTACAGTGCCACCTGATGTCCTGGCAATATATTACAACACAAATATATTCCTACTAAAGTTGGACTCTCCCACCATATACGTATGTATGTATATGTGTGTGTGTGTATACACTTTTATGTCGATATGTATATATATTTAGTTTTATATTCGGTTTTTTTTTTGTTTTTTCTTCTTGTTAGTATTTTTCTTTTCTTTTCTTTTTTTTTTTTTTTGGTTCTTTTGTTTGTTACTGAGGTTGCTTACTTTTGGTTATTTACAGGTTTTTGATATTTTGTGTTGATGTATTTTGTTTCTTGCTTATTTGTATGGTTGGTTCTTTTCTTTTTTCTTTCTTTCTTTCTTTTTTTTTTTTTGCAATTTTTGGCCAGGGCTGGGTTTGAACCTGCCACCTCCGGCATATGGGGCCGGTGCCCTACTCCTTTGAGCCACAGGCGCTGCCCTGGTTGGTTCTTTTCTTAACTTTGATTTTTACTTTGACCAAGAGCAAGGGCTCCTGTATTTTTTGGTTACAGTGTTTTTAGCCTCATTTCTCTCTCCGAATTTCACTCCAGTACATTCTCTTTTTGGACAGAGACTCTTCTACATTTCTCATCTCTCCCACAATAATTGACTCTGCAACAGCTAAATTATCCCCTCCCTTTTGCTTGTCTTTCTTTAATCCATTTCATTCTCTCTCCTCTATTAGATGCAATAATATTTTACATTTGATTTATCTATTCCTATTTCAATATTATTATTCTATATATTTTTTAATATCTGGGGGGGACATAGCTGTGGTCTGGCAGGTAGGGGACAGCAGTGATTGGGCTCAAGGGGGCTAAGAGACTTTCTACTTATGGCCCTAGGAAGATAGTATTGGCAAGACCACACTGCAGAATTTTTCCATTTTGTTTTCATTCTTACTTAATTTTTCCTTAGTGTTTTTTGGTTTTGCTCTTTTCCTTCCCTTCCTAGTTTTGGCAGAGGAAGAGTCTGGCTCTGCTCAGGATAGTAAGGACCAACTGATTTCAAGGAAACCTCCCAATTCAGCCCCCTCAAAAATCCTTGAGTTACAAGTGTGGCCTTAGCACTCTCCTGATCAATACCATTTATTCATTTACCAGCCTGTCTTCCTGACCTCCTTCTTTCCTGTTCTCTAAGTTTTTATTTCTTCTGTCATTCCTCATTCCCTTTTTATCTTCTTCTTTTTCTTTTATTCTTTCATTCTTTTTTACTCTTTCTCTCTTCCTGCTCCTTACTTTTCTCCTCATTTTGGCCTCATAACAAGAGGTCCTTTCATCACATAAAATCTGAGACAAGGTTATTTGAATCAAAGGAGGAACTGAGAAGGAAAAAGGTACACAAAGAGGTGAGCAAGAAGAAAGCACACATGAGAAGGAACCAACAGAAAAGGTCAGGCACCATGAAAAACCAAAATAGAGCAACTCTTCCAAGGGACACAAGACAGCCTTTACAGAGATGCATCCTATAAACAAATAATGGAGCTGACATAAAGGGAATTTAAAATATGGATGATCATGACAATAAAGGGAATGGATGAGAAAATAGAAAGACAGAACCAAAAGTTAAATGAGAGGTACATAGAATATAGAAAAGACATGTATGAGCTTAAGTAAATGAAGGAGACAATCAGAGAATGTAATGAAGCAGTAGAAAGTATCAAAAATAGATTAGACCACGGAGAAGAAAGAACATCAGAGTTAGAGGATTAAGTCTTTGAGTTAACAAAGATAGTTACAGAGTCTAAAAAAAAGAGAGAGAGACAGAGAAAAAAACATAATAGGCACTTAGAGAACTACGAGACTCCATGAAGTGTTCAAACATACAGATAATAGGAATCCCTGAAGGGGAAGATTTTCCCAAAGGTATGGAAACCCTTCTGGAGACTATCATAAATGAAAATTTCCCAAGTGTTACTAAAGATCCTCACACACTCCTTTCAGATGGATATTGAACCCTGGATCATCTCAACTCTAACAGAGCCTCTCCAAGACACATTGTACTAAAACTGTCCAAAGTCAAGATGAAGGAGAAAATACTGCAAGCACTACTGGGAATAAGCACCAATTGACTTACAAGGGCAGAGACATTAGGATGACAGCAGACTTTTCAACTGAAACTTTCCAACCCAGAAGAGTAGGGTCATGCACCGTCAATATCCTTAAACAAAATAATTTTCAGCCCACAATTCTGTATCCTGCTAAACTTAGCTTCAACATTGATGAAGAACTCAAATTGCTTGCAGACATACAAGCACTGAGGAAATTCACAACAACAAAACTAGCTCTCCAGGAAATACTTAGACCTATTGTTAATACTGAACACCACCATGGGCTACCACCAAAGTAAACACCTAGAAGCCAAGACCAGAGCTTAGCTTCCACAGTGGAACAAAGGACAAAACTACACAACAAACTATCTCATAGTAAGATTAGTATAATTCCACCACTCTTATCAATACTCTCAATAAATGTCAATGGATTGAATTCCCCCCGGAAGAGGCATAGGCTGGCTGATTGGAAAAACCACAAGTCAGCCATATGCTGTCTCCAGGAGACACACCTAGCCCAGAAGGACAAATCAAGACTGGGGGCTAAGAGATGGAAAACAGTGTTTCAAACAAATGGAATTAGAAGAAAGGAGGGGTTGCAATCTTATTCTCAGACACAAGTGGACTCAAAGCAATATTAGTTAAGAAAGACGAAGATGGACACTTCATACTGGTCAAAGGAGAAATACAACAAGAAGACATCTCTATTTTAAACATTTATGCATCTAACTTAAATGCTCCCAGATTTATGAAACAGACCTTAAGGGGTCTGAGCAATATGATATCCTATAACATCTTAATAGTCAGGGACTTCAACACCCCTCTGATAGAATAGGACAGATCCAGTTAAACAGAAACTAAACAAGAATAGAAAGGACTTAAGTGTGACCCTAAAACAAATGGGATTAATAGACATATGCAGAACACACCATCTCAAAGCAAAAGAATATATTTTTTCTCATCAATTCATGGCACATACTCCAAAATAGATCACATCCTAGGATATAAATCAAACCTCAGGAAAAATTACAGGAATATAAGTTATACCATGTCTCTTCTCAGACCACAAGGCTAGAAAGGTGAAGCTCAATTTCAACGAAAACATTCAACCCCATACAAAGTCTTGGAAACTAAACAACCTTATGCTGAATGATGGATGGGTTTAGGAAGAGATAAAAGAGGAGTTTGTTAATTTCCTCAAACATAGCAACAATGATGACATAAGTTACCCAAACCCCTGGGATACAGCAAAAGCAGCCCTGAGAGGAAAATTTACTGGGCTAGATGCCTACCTTCAAAACACAGAAAGTGAGTGCATCAGCACACTCACAAACTATCTTATGGAACTGGAAAAATAAGAGCAATCTAACCCTAAACCCAGCTTAAGAAAAGAAATATCCAAACTTAAATCAGAGATTAATTAAATTGAAAACAAAAAAAAATTCAGAAAATAATGAAACAAAAAGTTGATTTTTTTTTTTTTTTTTTTTTTGAGACAGAGCCTCAAGCTGTCCCCCT
>NW_003852396.1:1014354-1048027 GCF_000181295.1 Otolemur garnettii | reverse complement strand
AGGCGCCGAGCCAAAAAGTTGATTTTTTGAAAAGTAAATAAAATAGATAAACCTTCGACCAGACTAACTAGAAACAGAAGAGAAAAGTCTCTAGCAACCTCAATCAGAAATGATAAAGGGGAAATAACAACAGATGCCACAGAGATACAAGAGATTATCTCTGAATACTACAAGAAACACTATGCCCAGAATTTTGACAATGTGAAAGAAATGGATCAGTATTTGGAATCACATACCAAAAAAAAGTATACTCTTTTGCTTTGGTATGGTGTGTTCTGTAGATGTCTCCTGAGACTTAATTAAGAAGAAATAGATTTCCCGAACAGACCAATTTCAAGCACTGAGATCAAAGAAATAATAAAAAAAAACTCCCAACAAAAAAAAATGCCTGCTCCAGATGGCTTTCTCTCAAACATTTAAATAAGACCCTTATACTCACATCACACTGCAGAAATGATTCCCAAAAATTGAGAAGGAAAAAATTTTCCCCAACACATTCTATGAAGCAAACATCACTCTGATACCAAAACCTTGAAAAGATCCAACTAAAAAGGAGAAATACAGACCAATCTCACTAATGAATATAGATGCAAAATCCTCAATAAAATCCTAGCCAATAGTTTAGAGCTTCTCATTAAAAATGTCATATATCATGATCAAGTAGGTTTCATCCCAGGGATGCAAAGCTGGTTTAACATACACAAGTCCATAAATGTAATTCACAATATCAACAGAAGCAAAAACAAAGAGGGTATGATCCTCTCAATAGATGTGGAAAAAGCATTTGGTAAAATCCAACATCCTTTTCTACTTAGAACTCTGAAAAATATACATTTCTTTCTTTTTTTTATTAAATGATAGCTGTATACATTAATGCGATCATGGGGTACAGTGTGGTGTTTTCATATACAATTTGAAATATTTTCATCAAATTGCTTAACATAGCCTTTATGTCATTTTCTTAGTTATTGTGTTAAGAGGTTTATATTCTACTTTTAGAAAGATTCACTTGTACCCTTGTAAGATAAACCATAGAGGTGATCACTCCAATCACCCTCAAGATAGCACCTAACTCCAGCAAGATTAGCCCATATCACAAAATCCCAAAACCAGAGATGCTGGTGAGGTGGTACATTTCTTAAACTGGAGCCATCTACAACAAACCCACAGCTAATATTATATCGAATGGAGTAAAACTAAAAGCTTTTCCACTCAGAACTGGAACTAGATAAGGTTGTCCTCTATCACCACTACTATTTTCAACATAGTGCTGGAAGTTCTAGGCAATACAATCAGACAAGAGAAGGTAATAAAGGGCATCCAAATGGGGGCAGAGGAAGTTAAACTCTCTCTCTTTGCAGACAATATGATCTTACTCTTAGAGAACCCCAAAGACTCAACCACAAGACTCCTGGAAGTCATCAAAAAATACAGTAATGTCTCAGGATATAAAGTCAATGTCCACAAATCAGTAGACTTTGTATATGCCAATAACAGCCAAGATGAGAAGCTAATCAAGGACACATTTCCTTTCTCAGTAGTTTCAAAAAAAAAAAAAAAAAAGAAATACCTATGAATATACCTAACAAAAGAGGTGAAGGACCTCTATCAAGAAAACTATGAAAACCTAAGAAAAGAAATAGCAAAAGATATTAACAAATGGAAGAACATACCATGCTCATGGCTGGGAAGAATCAACATTGTTAAAATGTCTATACTTCCCAAAGCAATCTACAGATTCAATGCCATCCCCATTAAAATACCAATCTTTTTTCAAGATTTGGAAAAAATAATTCTTCGTTTGTATGGAACCAGAAAAAAAACCTGTATAGCTAAGGCAATTCTTAGTGATAAAACAAGCCCGGGGCATCGGCCTACCAGACTTTAAGTTGTACTACAAGGCTATAGTGATCAAAACAGCATGGTAATAGAGACACAAAAATAGAGACATAGTCATCTGGGATCGAATATAACACCATGAGATGAAACAAACATTTTACACCCACCTGATCTTTTATAAACCAAACAAGAACATTCACTGGGTGAAAGAATCCCTAGTCAATAAATGGTGCTGGGAGAACTGGATAACCACTTGCAAAAGACTGAACCTGGATCTTTCTCCACTCGCTAAAGTTGATTCAAGATGGTTACAAGTTGTACATCTAGGGCACGAATCAATAAAAATCCTCAAAGAAAGTGGGGGAAGACACTTGAAGATATTGACCTTGGGAAAGATTTTATGAAGAAGACTTGGGACAATTGTAACAACAACAAAAATAAACAAATGGGACTTAATTAAACTGAAAATCTTCTGTACAGCTAAAGAGACAACAACCAAAGCAAATAGACAACCATCAGAATGAGAAAAGATATTTGCATATTATGAATTTGACAAAAGCTTGATGGCTACAGTCTCCAGAGAACTCAAATTAGGCAATAACAACAACAACAACAACAAAAAGCCAACAATCCCTTATATCAATGGGCAAGTGAGATGAATAGAACCTTCTCTAAAGAAGACAGATGAATGGCTAACAAGCATATGAAAAAACGCTCATCATCCCTAATTATCAGAGAAATGCAAATCAAAACCAGCCTGAGATATTACCTAACCTAAGTGAGAATGGCCCACATCACAAAGACTCAAAACTGCAGATGCTGGCATGGATGTGGGGAGAAGGGAACACTTTTACACTGCTGGTGGGACTGCAAACTAATACAACCATTTTGAAAGGAAGTATGGAGAACCCTCAAAGAACTCAAAGTAGACCTCCCGTTTGATCCTGCAATTCCATTACTGAGCATCTGCCCAGAAGAAAAAAAATCGTTTTACCATCAGGACGTTTGCACTAGACTGTTTACCATAGCTCAATTTACAATTGCCAAAATGTGGAAACAACTAAATACCCACCAATCCGGGAATGGATTAACAAACTGTGGTATATGTACGGAATACTATTCAGCCACTAAAAAGGATGGTGACTTTAATCTTTTGTATTAATTTGAGTGGAGTTGAAATACATTCTTCTTAGTAAAGAATCACAAGAATGGAGAAGCAAGAATCCATTGTATTCAATTCTGATATGAGGACAATTGAAGCACATAGTGGCACATAGTGGGCGGGGGTGGAAGGGAGGAGGGGAGAGAGGGATGGAGGGAAGTGGGAGTGGCGCCATGGTGTGTGACACACCTCCTGGGGGCAGGACACCATTAATAGAGGGACTTCACCCAGCAAATGCAAGCAGTATAACCTGGTTCATTCTACCCTCAATGATTCCCCAACAATAAAAAAATAAATAAAACAAAATTAGTAAAGGACATAGTAATATAAAATGAACTTGTTACAAAACACTGATGAGAGTGTTATTTTATAGATTACTTGATATCTTTTATATAAAATTTCAGTGAGAAATTTCTCGTGTGATTCAATGCACTCTCCCGAGGGTGACCAAGTGAGACTCTGTCTCAAAAAACAAATAAACAAACAAAAAACTTCCTCCCATCTCTTTGCCCCCTTGATTTTCCCATGTGAGTTTCCTTTATGTGAGCCTTGCTGGCCCAAAGACACATGTGAATTCTACATATTTTAAAACTGTAGCCATATTTTAAAATGTGGAGGAGCAAAAAGAAACATCTTTGGCTGATATTTCTTCTCTTCCATAAAATTACTGCTAAGTGTGTCATTGTTTTTTGAGATTTCTTTTTCACCTTTAATGTAAAAAAAAATGGTATTTAATTTGCCTTAATACCTTTGGAGTATAATAAAATCTTTTGACAACATAGCATTGCTATTCTAGAGCTGAAGCTTTAAAATTTAAACGCAGAGACCCAAACATCTCTAGTCAGGAAACAAAGAATTTGAGCTAGTTTTTCTCTTTGTCCCACTGTTCATAGATGTTACATTTTGAACTATTAATGTATTATAAATCACAAATAATGTGAAACAATTCTAGAGAAATGAGCATGGATTTTATTTATTTATTTATTTATTCTGAGACAGAGTTTCACTTTGTCACCCTCGGTAGAGTGCGTGGCATCACAGCTCACAGCAGCCTCAAAGTCTTGGGCGTAAGCGATCCTCCTGCCTCCGCCTCGAAAGTAGCTGGGACTACAGGTGCTCATCACAAAACCTGGCTATTCTTTAGAGACAGGGTCTTGTTCAAGCTGGTCTCAAACTCCTGAGCTCAGACAATGCACCCACCTCAGCCTCCCAGAGTGCTAGGATTACAGTTATGAGCCGCTGTGCCCGGCACTGAACATGCATTTTAGGGGTTTTTTTTGGTTTGTTTGTTTAGAGACAGAGTCTGACTATGTGGCCCTCAGTAGAGTGCTGTGCTGTCACAGCTCACAGCAACTTCAAATTCCTGGGCCCAAGCAATTCTTTTGCCTCAGCCTCCCAAGTAGCTGGGACTGCAGGCACCCACCACAATGCCCAGCTTTTTTTTGTTGCAGTTTTCATTGTTTAGCAGGCCCTGGCTGGTTTCCAACCCACCAGCCTCAGTGCATGTGGCTGGCACTGTAATCACTGTGCTATGGGCACTGAGCCCAAATATGCATTTTAGAACTTAACCTAGTAGTGGATAGATTGGCTGGAAGAGGAAGAACATACAAAGAACACATTCTCCCCAGAGCACATATTCCTCAGGAAGTCTCCACAAATGCCATTTCCTCCTGTGATTAGGTGATATTCTTACGAGCATCATCGGATCAAAAATTTTCTGGAAGGCACCAATGCTATATATTCATTTATTCATCCATTCAAATATATATTTATTGAAAGCCTACTTTGTGCCAAGCCCTCTTATAGAGGTGTAGGACACTTCACTTGGCAAAACCATGGAGTTTTTGTACTAGCTAAGGGCCACGTATAATACACATAGACATTATAAATGAGTGCATTACATGACAAGCAGAAGGTAATAAGCGGTATGAAAAAAACTGGTTAGAGGAAGGTAAAAGAAACAACTGCAAGGGTGTCTGTAAAATTTTAAATGGGACATTCAAGTTAGGGCTGCAGCAGGAAGCATTTGAGCAAAGATTTAAAGGAAGTCTGAGAGCATTATATTAAGATGAAAAGTTGTTAGCCAAGATACGTCAAAATCGTCTGGCTGTGACAAGGGGGAAAGAGGCAAAAAAAAGGCTTCACGTCACTTTTACTCAATTTTATCTTCAAGTCTGAATGTTTCAAAGTGATTGCAACCCTAAGTGGAGACGTGGGGGTTGATTAGTTTTCAGTCTAGAACACAAATTCATTCAAGGTCAAGGAGAGGTGCTTGTCTCACATTCCCTCTAGTTGTCAGGAGTTGGAGCAGAAATGTAGGAGACAACCTTGAAAGTGTAAGTGACTCACACGACGTAGATGTGATATACGTTAGATGCCCAACGTCAGACGCTGAAAGCAGGTTCCAAAGCTTGACAGTTCATACAACACTTTCCAGCAGAATTCAATAGCAATACATCAAGATGTAATCTCTTCCAGGACAAATTCATCCTTCCCACAATGCTAGAAATCTTTTATCTACTGCCCAGTACTTGAAGCAATCCATCAAGCAGTCGTAAAAATGCCATAAATGTGAAAGCAATTTTAATGAATCAAAGAAGGAAGGCAACATGCCCACAGCTGGGTAGTTTAGGGGCTGTGATCTAACGCAGACAAATTAATTTAATGCACAAGTGGCAGTTGCTAGATTAAATCACAATCATAGGGATCTTTCCTTTTTTTTTTTTGGCCAGGGCTGGGTTAGAACCTGCCACCTCTGGCATATGGGGCCAGTGCCCTACTGCTTTGAGCCACAGGAGCTACAGCCCCCCCCCCTTTTCTTTTAATGAATTTACTAGAGAACTACTCTTCGTGGAACAGACATAACTTGCCACACAATGCACTTGTGCCTTTCTAAGTACTGCATATCATCTCACTTAATTTTGTCATTCCTACATGAATGTGTAGATAGCTCAAAGAAGTTAAATGTTCTTTTTTTTGAGACAGTGTCACTTTGTCACCTTTGGTCTAACTCTTGGGCTCAAATGATCCCCTTACCTCAGCCTCCCCAGTAACTGGGACTATCGGAGCCCTCCACAACGCCCAGCTACTTTTAGAGATAGGGTCTTGCTCTTGCTCAGGCCATGAGCTCAAGCAATTCACCCACCTCAGCCTTCCCGAGTGCTAGGATTATAGGCATGAGCCACTGCACCTGGCCTAGAGAAGTTAAGTGTCCTAAATTCACATATTAGGAGGCTTGGAGATGTTAAATGGTCTAAAAATGTATCTTGGAGATTGTGAATAGCTGTATTTAGTGTAATACTTTATAATGGACAATTCAACTATTTCTTTGTATGGGTAGGTATATGTCTTTAGTGAACACTCTTTAACATATACATGTATATGTTACTTTTCTGGTTATCTGTTGCTATGTAACAAATCACCCTGAAATTTAGTGGTGTAAAACAATCACTTATTCTGCTCACATACTGTGAACAATGTACACAGGGCATAAGTTTTCTCTGCTCCACTGGAACTTGGGCCTCAGTTCAATAACTCAAAGGCTGAGGGTGACTCAGTGGCTGGGGGCTGGGATCATGCAAATATTTGTCCATGCACCTCTCTGGTAGTTGATAGGAATGTTGGTAAGGACTTTAGCTGGTTGACATTGATTCTTTGCTGGAACATCTACACATGACATTTCCAGGAGACCTGTTATTCCTCATGATGTAGTAACCGGGTTCCTAGGGCAAGTATTGGGAGGGAAAGAAGTGAAAAACCACTTCTTTTATGACCTTCCATCAGAAGTCACAACATATCACATGCTCGGGAGCCATGGGCTCACCCAGTTTCAAATCGAGAAGATACAGATTCCATGTTCTGATGGAGATTTGTCAATATTGCATTTTAAGAAGTAGTGGGATGAGGTATATTTGTGTGGTGACATTGGAAAATATAACCACCCATATTTATTATTGTACTCCAAGTTTTTGCAATTTTTTGGCTGATTTTGCAAAATATTTACTTGTATAGGTTCACTTGTCACTAACGTATAGGTTCACATTCTGCATTTTTACTGTAGTTCTGTCTACCATTTATGGCATTATTCCAAGCTATTCTATCATCTTTTACTCTTAATTTAAAATACATTAAACAGCATTCAGATAGCACTCCAGTTTCTGCCTTGTGCTAGTGAGGTCTCTATTGTTGCTCACTCTGCTTATAAGGAGACATGGTCAGAAGCTCAGTGCCAGACTGTTTGGCCAAATGTTTGCGTGGAAGGAATCATATTGGAGAACTAAGTACAAGGAAGCATGAGGAAGAGGTTGTAGATGGACATCTCAGAGTGAGAAATCTGTGTTCCATATGAATGCACACTAAAAGTTACCCACAAGAGATAAGGCTTTCAATAATCTGGTGACAAGATGTCCAACTTTGTGGGCGTTGAGTGAGACTCTTTTTCCTGCTGCCCCTGTATTTATTTGCTCAATGATCTTATACACAAAATGGCTGCGATGAAAAGGACTGAGCTGAAGATAAACTAAAAAATATAAACTGTCTTTCAATAAAACTAATATGACTACCTCCATTGCCTAACCTTTCAACAAGAACAACCAATGCTGGGTTCCTCACTGGGTAGGGTGCCTAGGAGGGTGCAGCCAGACTCCTGGAACCAGATGGATTACGTTAATCCTGCCATTACGAAGTGAGCAGTGATTTGTCCTCAGAGGAACAGACACTTATTCTGGATGTAGACCTGTCTTCTTTGCCTTCCATGCTTTTGCCTAACAACTTGCTTGGAATTACTAAATGTCCATTTGCAGCCGTGATATCCAGCACAACACTTCCATTTGAACCACCCGTTTTACAGTTAAAGTGAGACAATATGAAATCTCCACTGAATTCATTGGTTTTACTACATGCCTTATTGCCAGAAGAAATTGTTATTAACAGAATAATGAATGTATAAGGAAGACTGAGTTATGACATTGACCGAGAGACTATATCTTATAGGATTAATGCTCTTCCTATAAACACAAGACGTCTCCTGAGACAGTTGGGAATATATGGTGCTCTTTTCCCCATAAATATACATGGAGCTATAACTCAAAGTGTGGAAGTGAGGATGTATTCAACCACTATTATACTCAAAAACATTTGCAAAATGTTTATTCCCATATCCTATTTATTCTTTGCTCAATTAGTTATTAATACTCAAGGGATGGAAAATGTCACTAGGGGAAAGAACAGTGATCTCCCCAGAGTAGAAGTTAAGACTCCATCAGACCATTCTGAGATCCCAGTATAACTGAATTAATATGTAAAAAAAGGAGTTCCTGAATTATTAGTGATTGATCCCTATTATCAAGAGGAAATGGGGTGTTTCTACCCAATGAGGACAAGAAAAATTATAGGTGAAACTCAGGGGACCTTCTGGAAGTGCTTCCTTTAACTGTTTGTTATATTCAATGATACAAGATAATAAAATATGACAACAACACAACACGGACAGGAATTCCATGTGTTCACTCAGAAACCAAGATTTGGGTTACCCACAAAAGGCAGAGGACCCCAACTGGCTGAGGTAGTAGAGGAGGAGAAAGGGAGCAGAAAGGAGTTATGGAAGAAAGAATGATGAACTGCAGAAATAAGGACTATAAAGATACCCATATTTTTTCTCTTTGCTTTGCTATGTCTATATTTATCTCTTTCCCCTACTATTTTATATAACTGGTCAATTTTATTATTTAACAATATTAATATTACTATCCAATCCCATCTTGCCTTTGGTTTAGATGAAAAGTAGAAAAGAAGTGAGCATCACTCAGGGATAGACACAGAGACTCCTAAGACTGGATTTTCCCTTTGGGGAGTCAGTATGTTTTTATCTATATCATGACTAGTTACATTGTGACTGGAAGCTTGTGTTGTTGCAATTGTTACCTGAAAGCTTAAGTGTCTGTAGAGTGTGATTTATAAAAGTGGAATGGCCAGTAGGATGAATTTAAGGGATATTGTGGATGGCCCCAGAATTTTACATACTCTTTCTGCTGTGCTTTCTAAAACCACAGTGGCTGGAAAGCTGCAAAATACATTTTTCCAACTTCCTTATATATAAGAATCTGGATGTAACTTCAGTTCTGTTGATCAGATATATTCACAAAATACTTGGAAAATGGTAGTGAAGAGGCTATTTGCTTTTTTGGCTGATTGCTAGCCTTGAAGTTCTCTATTTCTTGACCCCTGGATTGTAGCTTATATATAGCAATTGCATCAGTTCCTGTGGTATACCCCAAATCCACGCCTTCCTCATCTGAGCACACACTGTAAAGACTCTTCCCTTTTAGGGAAGCCTGTTTAGCTATGTCATTCTGAGAATCATTCCTAAAGGCCTACCTACAGCCTACGTTTTCATCTCTTTCATGATTTTATAGGCACCTAGCTCCATTTTACAGGCTTTTCCATTTAAAATAACTAAAAAAGTACAGACGCCAGTAAAGAGAAGGCAAACACTTTTCAAACACTGAACTATTCTAACAGGAATCTTTGACTGTGGTGTGTATAGAACTAACCATAAACATAAACCAAATGCCTAAGTTTCTGACGAATGTACATTGGCGATGATTCTTGAATGTATGCTACCAAAGCTTATGGTTATTTGACTACTAAAGCAACCTGAAGACCTACAGGCCTGCCTCACATTCCTGGGCTCTGTACAGAATGAATTCTCTCTAACAGCTACTCCAAAATTATCCGGGAGCAAAATGGGAAGGAAAAGCTTTCCAGCAAGGAACCACAGAGGATAATGAACACAGTTATCCCTTCCAGAAAAGAGAAACATGGATTGACAAATGAGCTAAATAAGAAATTTATTACTCAAACAGAGTCTTTATAATTCCTACCCAAAAGGATTTTATGACTTCTATAGGTCAGCAATTCTTTCTCCTTCTTTCCTTTTTTGAATATGAATTTTTATTTCTGTTAACCTGTTCCTGATCCTTCATCATATAACAGACATGTGTGAGTGGGAAGGTATATATAATTTGTTTGTAACTGTATAGGGTGCCAGAGTGCTGGAAACCACATCTGGAAATGAAGAAGAAGACGGCTTATCACCCAGAAATACTAGGCCTTGAGCTGCATGAGCCGCAAGACTTAACCTTTTTGCCCTTGAGAAGGAATAAACACGTTCTGTGTATTATTAAAAGAGGGCACATGGATTTTGAGTTGCCAAAAGGGTGAACCTCCAACATTGGGTGTCCTCCAACAGTAATGACAAAATATTTTAATATTTGGTTGGCCAAATGGACGCTGAGATAGGCTAAATTCTAAGATCACCTGTAAGACTCTTAAGCCTGGTGTGTGCCCTATATGATGCCCTTTCTGACTGTGGCAGGACTTGTAAATGGGGTATGATTTTACTACTGTGATTAGATGATGTTACATGGAAGGTGCAGAGATTTTTGCAACAATCTTAATGAGTTTGAAAATGAATTCATCCAGTCAAGGATCCAGATAAAAACATAGCGTGTGCAAGGCTTTGATGTCAGCATGGTGAGGTCCTGAGCAGAGGACCCGGAGAACCTCAGCAGGAGTCACAGTCCACAGGAACTGTGAGGGAATAAACGTGTGTTACATTAGGGTGCTGAGGTTATGATAATTGGTTATACAACACGAGAAAACAAATGAAGAACATACCCAATCAGTGTATTTCCAAACTTATCTTGTGGTAAGTACAGCCTCTGACTAAGTTCTGGACATCACAAAGGAGCAGAATACGGACGTCCAAAGTCTGGGTCATTATCATAAGAAGAGAAGGCTGCACTCTCAGTTATTTTGGATATATACCCAGAGGTGGGTATTGTTAGATCATATGGTAATTTTATTTTTATTTTTTGTAGACAAAAAAATCACATAAAGTAAAATCTTCTATCTTAACCATTTTTAAGTGTACAGTACAGTAGTGTTAACTGTAAGCACCTCTAAAAGTTGTTGGACTCAGAATGGAATCACTGTGTAAAAAAACAAAAATTCTGATTAATAGAGCAGGGGAAGGTAATGAAAAGAAAGGTTCTCAGGCTTTTCTACCTGATAACAAAATTATCACAAAAGAATCTGCAAAAACCAGAACCTTGCACAAAGGCCATCACAAGCTTACACAAAAGTACTGCCACAGGAACGCCTGTCCAGAGCTGCCTGTCCAATCCCAGACTGTAGATGGCACCACCTTTGTCATTGATGGGGTTTTTTTGGTAGAGACAGAGCTCACTTTACCACCCTTGGTAGAGTGCTGTGGCATCACACAGCTCAAAGCAACCTCCAAATCCTGGGCTTAGGCAATTTTCTTGCCTCAGCCTCCCAAGTAGCTGGGACTACAGGCCCCCGCCATGTTATTGATCTTTATAGCCAAGGGTAATTAACTCAAAACAATTAGGTAATCCTCCGTATTTTTCCTATAAAGTCCTTAAGCCCTATCTCCCTTAATAAGCATATAGTTCACTATGGTATAAGTTTATCTATTGAAATGCCCTAGTCTCAGATAAATATCATTTTCTTTTAGAGAGCCTCTCTTTGTGTGTCATTTAAGTTGAAACACCTTTTTTTTATGCAACAGATACAAAACTGAAACTTTATATTCATTGCATTACTCCTCTCCCCCTCCCCCATCTCCAGGTAACACACCATTCTAATTTCTGTTTCTTTTTTCTTTTCTTTTCTTTTTTTTAGAGACAGTATTACTTTCGTGCCCTCGGTAGAATGCCGTAGCATCACAGCTCACAGCAACCTCCAGCTCCTGGGTCTAGGCGATTCTCTTGCCTCAGCCTCCCAAGCAGCTGGGACTACAGGCGCCTGCCAACAACACCCAGCTATTTTTCTGTTGCAGCTTGGCCGGGGCCGGGTTTGAACCCGCCACCCTCGGCATATGGGGCCAGCGCCCTACTCACTGAGCCACAGGTGCCGCCCCTAATTTCTGTTTCTAAGAGTCTCACTACTTCATATACCTCAGGTAAGTGAGATTATACAGTTTTTGTCCTTTTGTGACATTTTTTGTATCTTAGTAGAAAGTCATTTAAGTTTCTTGATGTTGCAAATAGTACTATTTCCTTTTTTAAGGTTGAATGAAATATCCCATATATGTATAGTATTTTAGATATATCTTATGTGTGTGTATATAATATATACACATAACAGAATCTACACAGCACATTATCCATTCGTCTGTTGATAGATGTTTATGTTACCCCCACTTCCTGGCTATTATGAATGGTGCCGCTGTTAACAAGGCTATTTAAATATGCCTTTGGTAAGCAGAAACACAGAGCTTTGAAAGAAAGATAAATAAATAATCTCTTTGAGACCCTTCTATCATTGTTTTGTGTACATACCCAGAATTGGGATTGTTGTATCATATGGGTAGCTCTATTTTTAGTTTTTGGAGGAAACTTCATCCTGTTTTCCATGGCAGTTGCACCATTTTACAATTCCACCAACAGTGCAGAAGGGTTCCAAGTTTTCTATCTTCTCACCAAGACTTGCTATTTACTTTTTTTTTTTTTGCCAGTGGCCATCTTAATGGTTGTGAGATTATATCTCAGGTGGTTCTGCTCTGCATTTCATTGATAATCAGTGACTCTGAGCATCATTTCATATGCTTGTTGGCTGTTTGTATATCATCACGGGAGGACTATCTGTGCAAGCTGCATTTTTAAATTGAGTTATCTGGGATATTTTTGTTGTTGAGTTATAGGAGTTCTTTATATGTTCTAGATATTAACCCTTTATCAGATATGAGTTGCAAATATTTTCCTCATTCTGTGGTTTGCCTGTTAATTCTATTAATGTGTCTTGATGCACAAAAGTTTTTAAGTTTGATATAGTCTCATTTGTTTATTTTTGTTCTTGTCGTCTGAAGCTTTTCCACTGTGTTTTTCTTCTAGGGGTTTTATGCTTTTAGGGCTTATGTTTAGGTCTTTATTCCATTTTGAGATAATTTTGTATATGGTGTAGGGTAAAGGCCCAACTTCCCATTACCATTAGTTGGAGAGATTGTTCTTTCTTCACTGAGTGATCTTGGCACCCTTTTCTAAGATCAGTGGACCATGTACAGGAGAATTTATTGCTGGGTTTTCTGTTCTATTCCATTAGTCTATCTGTCTATCTTTGCACAGTACCAGTTTTGATTACTGTATCTATGTAATATGTTTAGAAAACAGAAAGTTTGGGTCCTCTTTTTCTTTTTCAAAATTGGCTTGGCTATTCAAGGCTTCTTGAGATTCCATATCACTGTTAGGGTGAATTTCTTTTTTCTATTAAAAATTCCATTGGGATTTTGACAGGCATTGCATTGAATCTATAGATCACTTTTAGCACTATGGCTATCTTGAAAATATTAAGTCTTCCAATCCATGAACATAGATATCTTTCCATTTATTTCTGCCTTCATTAATATCTTTCCACAAAGTTTTGTAGTTTTCAGTGTACAAGTCTTTCACCTCCTTGGTTAGGTTAATTCCTAAAATGTTTTTGATGATTTTCCTTTTAAGAGTCTTCATTGTTGGTGTATAGAAATTCAATGGATTTTTGTATGTTGATTTTGTATCATGCAAGTTTGCTAATTTTATTTATTATTTCTAAAAGTTTTATTGTGGAATCTTTAGGGTTTTATGCATATGAGATTATGGCATCTGTGAAAAGAGATAATTTTACTTCTTCTTGTTCAATTTGGATGAATTTTACTTCTTTTTCTTGCCTAATTGTTTTGGCTAGGGCATCTAATAATATGTTGAATACAAGTGGTAAGAGCAGACAACCTTGCCTTGTTCCTTATCTTAGAGGACCAGCATTGCGTATTTCACCATTGAATGTGTTATTAGATGTAGGCTTTTGAGAAATGGCCATTATTGGGCAGCACCTGTGGCTCAGTGAGTAGGGCACCAGCCCCATATACTGAGGGTAGCAGGTTCAAACTGGCCCCAGTCAAACTGCAACAAAAAATAGCAGGGCTCTGTGGCAGGCTCCTGTAGTCCCAGCTACTTGGGAGGCTGGAGCAGGGGAATTGCCTAAGCCCAAGAGCTGGAGGTTGCTGTAAGCTATGACGCCATAACACTCTACTGAGGGTGACAAAGTGAGACTCTGTCTCTTAAAAAAAAAAAAAAAGAAATGGCCATTCTTACAATGAGGCAATTTCCTTCTATTCCTAGTTTCTTGATTATTTTTATCATGAAAAAGCATTAAATATTAATAAGATTTAATAGTTTTTGTCCTTCATTCTCTTAATATAATGTATCACCATCCCTGCATACCAGCAATACATCCCACATGGTTGTAGTATGTAGCCATTTGATACACTGTTGAATGCAGTTTGCTGGCATTTTTCTGAGACATTTCATATCAGTGTTCAACAGGAAAGGTGGTTCATCAGATCTGCAGTTTTCTTGTCATGTCTTTTTCTGGCTTTGGTATTATAGTAACAGTGCTGGCATCATAGAGTGAGCTTGGATGTGTTCAGCCTCTTTTTGGAAGCATCTCAGAACAATTGGTGTTAATTGTTTTGAAATGTTTGGTAGAATTCATCAGTAAAGTTATCTGTTCCTGGGCTTTTCTTTGCTGGAGGTTTATGATCAATAATTCAGTCTATTTTTTTTTTATTAAATCATAGCTGTGTTAATTAATGCAATCATGGGGTACAATGTGCTGGGGGGGGTTGTTTGTTTGTTTGGTTTTTTTTCTCCTCAGAGTTAATGTGCTGGTTTTATATACAATTTGAAATGTTTTCATCAGACTGGTTAACAAAGCCTTCACGACATTTTCTTAGTTATCTTCTTATTCATTATTCATCAGTTCAGATTTTCTCTTTCTTCATGATTTTCTCTTGATAGTTTGGTGTTTCTAGAAATTTGTTCATTTCTCCTAGGTTATTCACTTTGTTGGTATGCAATTGTTCATAGTATTCTTTTATAATACTTCTTATTTCTGTAGCATTCATTGTAATGTCTCTTATTTCATTTATGATTTTGGTTAGTTGAGTCTTCTATTTTCTTAGTTAATCTAGGTAAGGTTTTGTCAATTTTGTTGATCTTTTCAAGAAACCAACTCAGTTTCATTTTTTTCTATTTCTTTATTCTCTATTTTGTTTATCTCTGCTTGAATCTTTTTATTTTTCTTTGAGACAGACTCACTATGTCACCCATAGTAGAGGGCATCACAGCTCACAGCAACCTCAAACTCTTGGGCTTAAGTGATTCTCTTGCCTCAGCCTCCCAAGTAGCTGGGACTATAGGTACCTGCCACAATGCTCGGCTATTTTTTTGTTATAGTTGTCATTGTTGTTTAGCAGGCCCAGGCCAGGTTTGAACCTGCCAGCCCCAGTATATGCAGCCAGCACCCTAACCACTGAGCGACAGGTGCTGAGCCTTCTGCTCTAGTCTTTAATACTTTTACCTTTCTATAGCTTGTACTTAATGTGTTCTTCTAGTTTCTTGAGACATAAAGTTAGGTTGTTGATTTGAAACTTTTCTTCTGTTTTAATGAGAACATTTATAAATACAAACTTCCCTGTTTTTCTGTATCCTTTAAGTTTTGGTTTTGTTTGCAATTTCATTTGTTTCAAGGTACTTCCTCATTTTCCTTGTAACTTTGTTTTTGATTCACTGCTTATTTAAGGATGCATTTTTAAATTTTCACGTATTTGAGGATTTTCTAGTTTTTCTTGTACTATTGGTTTCTAATTTTATTCTGTTGTGATTAGAAAAGATATTTTATATGATTTCAATCTTCTTACATTTCTTGAGGCATGTTTTGTGGCCTAACAACTCTGGTGATTGTTTCATTTGCTCCTGAGAAGACTATATCCTAGTGCTGTTGGGTTGAGTGTTCTATGTATATCTTGTATGCCCAGTTGGCCAGTAGTGTTGTTCAAGTTCCATATTTTCTTATCAATCTTCTCTCCACTTGCTCTATGCATTGTTGACAGAGGGTTATTGAGATGTCCAATTATCACTGTGTTCTGTCTATTACTGTCTTCAATTCTGTCAAACTTGCTTCATAGATTTAGGGTCTCTGTGGTTTAGTACAGAATCATTTATAATTGTATCTTTTTGCTGAGTTGACCCTTTATCAATATGTAATATGCTTCTTCATCTTTTGTAGCTGTTTTTGATTTACAGCCTATTTCATCTAATAGCCATCCATGCTTACTTTGGTTACCATTTATGCGAAATATCTTATTTAAACATCCTTTCACTTTCAGCCTGTTTCTGTAAAGTGAGTCTCCTCAACACAATATGTAGCCGGATTCTGTTTTCTCATGCATTCATCCAACCTATGGTTTTGAGTGGGGAGTTTAATCCACCTACATTTAAGATAATTACTTATAGGGAAGGACTCACTATTGACATTTTGTTGTTTTCTATAGACTTCTAGCCGTTTTACTCCTACTTTCCTCTTTTACTGCCTTCTGAAATGTGTTGCTGATTTGGGGGGAGTAGTGATATGCTTTGATGTCCTTCTCATTTCCTTTTGTGTAGATGCATATTCTATAGTTATTTTCTTTGTAGTTACCATCACAATTACATAAAACATTTTCCTTCCTTCCTCCTTCCTTCCTTCCTTCCTCCCTCCCTCCCTCCCTCCTACCTTTTCTTCTCTTCTCTTCTCTTCTTTTTCCTCCTCTTCCCTTCTCCTTCTCTTTTCTCTTTTCATCCTTTTGGCTAGGTCTGGCTATGTCACCCAGGCTGGAGAGCAGTGGTGCAGTTATAATTCACCATAACTTCAAACTCCTAGGCTCAAGCAATCCTCTTGCCTCAGCATCCCAAGTAGCGTGTGTTACAGGTGCATCCCATTACACTAGGCTAATGTTTTATTACCATTTTATTATCATCTTGCTATGTTGTCCAGATGGGTCTTGAACTCCTGGTCTCAAGTGGTCTTCCTCCCTTGACCTTGACCTCCCAAACATGCTGAGATTGTAGGCATGAACCACTGTCCTCCTCCCTCTAGTTCTTTATAGCTCCCACCTTTTACAACTTATGTAAGAAGTTACTTCTGTATATATTGTATACTCATTAACTATATACTTTTATATAGTATTCTGTATAATATTCTGTATATTATATATGCAGAAGTAACTGTATATATATATATATATATGTACTTTTTTCTTGATACAAGGTGTTTCTCTGTCTTCTGGGCTACAGTGCAGTGGCATCATCATAGCTCACCACAACCTCAAACTCCTAGGCTGAAATGATTTTCCTCCCTCCGCTTCCCAAGTAGCTGGGATTATAGGTGTGTGCCACTATGTCTGACTGACTTTTCTATGTCTTTTTTATAAAGACAGGGTTTTATTCTTGCTCAGGCTGTAGATCTATAGTGTTTAAAAAGTGTTTGTCATTTAAATTCTAAGAATTCAGGTTACAATAGTATAAGTAACTATATTTGTCCATGTATTTACCTTTCTGAGGAATCTTAAGTTTTCACATGGCTCCATGTTGTTGCCTACCACCATTTCATTTCAATTTGCTCAAGGCCCTTTAGCATTTTTTGTAGAGTGGTTTTAGTGGGAATGAGTATCTTCAGCATTTGTTCATTTGAGAAACTCTTAATTTCTCATTTATTTTTATTTTTTATTATTTTTTTTTTTTCAGTTTTGGCCAGGGCTGGGTTTGAACCTGCCATCTCTGGTACATGGGGCCAGCGCCCCACTCCTTTGAGCCACAGGCACCACCCTATTTTTTGTTTATTTTTAAAGAACAGTGTTATTGTTTGACAATAATTTTCTTCCACAGTTTAAACATATGATCCCACAACTATGTGGCCTATGAAACTTCTGCTGGGAGATCTTCTGATAACTTATGGAAGCTCCACTGCATACAACAAATTGCATCTCTTTTCTGTTTTCAAGATTCTTTGTCTTTGACTTTAGATAGTTTGATCATAATGTCTCTTGGGGTGTTCCTCTCTAAGTTTATCCTAATTGAAGTTTTGTGAGCTTTTTGAATCTGTATATCTATTGTTTTCTTTGGATTTCAGTCAATATTTCTTTTTTTTTCAAAACAGAGTCTCGCATTATCACCCTTTATAGAGTAGTGGGCATCATAGCTCGCAGCAACCTCAAACTCTTAGGTTCAAGTGATCCTCTTGCCTCAGCCTCCTAAGTAGCTGGGCTACAGGTGCCTGCCACAATGCCTGGCTATTTTTAGAGACAGGGTATCACTCATTCTCAGACTGGTCTCTGAACTCCTGAGCTCATGCAATACACTTGCCTCAACTCCCCAGAGTACTAGGATGACAGGCGTGAGCCACCACACTCGGGCTAGCCAACATTTCTTCAAACAAGCTCCCTTGCTCTTTCTCTCTTCTCATTCTGTAGTTTCCATATATTGGTCCATTTCATCAAGTCCTATAGGTCCTTTCTTCCTTCCTATAGGTCCTTCTTTCCTTCCTACCTGCCTCGCAAGTAGCTTGGACTACAGGTGCCAGAGATGATGCTAGCTACTTTTTGTTGTAGCAGTCATTATTGTTTGGTGGGCCCAGGCTGGATTTAAACCCACCAGCTCCCGTGCATGTGGCTGGTGCCCTGGCCACTGAGCTACAGGCACTGAGGCTGAACTGAAAAATTTATTAAGGGAATTAATAGTAAGCATGATCAGGCAAAAAAAAAAAAAAATACTCAGCAAACTCAATGAAAATAGGTCATTTGAAATCATCGACCAAGACGAACAAAAGAAAAAGAGAGAAAAAGGAAAGAAGGAAGGAAGGAAGGAAGGAAGGAAGGAAGGAAGGAAGGAAGGAAGGCAGGCAGGCAAGCCTCTGCATTGTCCCAGAAAAACACACTAGTGCTGGCTCGGCGACTGTGGCTCAACCGGCTAGGGCGCCAGCCACGTACACCTGAGGTGGCGGGTTCGAATCCCCAGCCCGACCCGCCAAACAACAATGAGGCTGCAACCAGGTGTTGTGGTGGGCGCCTGTGGTCCCAGCTACTTGGGAGGCGGAGGCAGGAGACTCGCTTGAGCCCAGGAGTTGGAGGTTGCTGTGAGCTGTAATGCCACGGTACTCTACCCAGGGGGACAGCTTGAGGCTCTGTCTAAAAAAAAAAAAAAAAAACACACACACACACTAGTGCCTCTGCATTGGGTAAAAAAAAACGGGCTAATGTCTCTGCATTGGCATAGAAATTTAGTGTGTTTTTCCTTGCCAATACCGAGAAATTTACGCCAATGCAGAGGCACTAGCGCATTTTTTACACCAGTGCAGAGGCACTAGTGTGTTTTCAATGCCAATGGAGGGGCTCTAGCACGTTCTGTTATGCCAATGCAGGGGCTCTAGCACATTTTTTATGCCAGTGCAGATGCAATAGCGCATTTTTTTACACCAATGCAGAGGCACTAGCACATTTTTCTATGCCAATGAAAGGGCACTAGCGCGTTCTCCACGCCAATGGAGGGGCACTGAAGCGTTTTTTGTGCCAATGCAGAGGCATTAGCGCGTTTTCTATGGCAATGCAAAGGGGTCATGGTACTGCGCAGGTGTTAGTATGGTAGAAGGGTCATAGTACCACACGCGGGTCTTAGTACTGTACGTGGGTCATAGTACCGTGACCGGGTGTTAGGACCATACCTGGGTCGTACTACCATGCATGGGTTTTAGTACTGTACTTGCGTGATATTTCCACACACAGGTGTTAGTAGCACACGCAGGTCATAGTATCGCATGCAGGTGTTAGTACTGTACGTGCGTCATATTACCCCACTTAGGTGTTAGTACTGTATGCAGGTCATATTACCGCGCACGGGTTTTAGTACCATATGTGGGTCATAGTACTGGGCATCGGTTTTATTACTGTATGCGGGTCTTAGTACCGCGTGTGGGTTTCATTACCATAATGCAGGTCATATTTCCACAAGCCGGTGATAGTAATGTACATGGGTCAAAGTACCGCGCGGGTGTTAGTACTGCACGCGGTCATAGTACCACACGTGGGTGTTAGTACCGCGCGCGGTCATAGTACCACACGTGGGTGTTAGTACTGCACGCGGTCATAGTACCACACGTGGGTGTTAGTACCGCGCGTGGGTGTTAGTACTGCACGCTGGTCATATTTCCAGCACGGGTTTTAGTACCGTATGCGGGTCATATTTCCGTGAGCGGGTTATAGTACCATACGCGGGTGCTAGTACTGTACACTGGTGTTAGTACCATACACGGGTCATAGTACCATTCAAGGTCATAGTATCACGCGGGGTGTTAGTACCGGTATGTGGGTGTTATTTCCGCGCGCCGGTGTTAGTACTGTACGCGGGTCACAGTATCGCCCGCGGGTGTTTGTACCACACGCGTGTCATTGTACCGCATGCAGATCATATTACCCCGCGCAGGTGTTAGTACCTACGTGGGTCAAAGTATCGAGGGCAGGTTTTAGTACCACACGTGGGTCATAGGACTGCACACTGGTATTAGTACTGCGGGTGTCAGTACTGCAAGCCGGTCATAGGACCATGCATTAGTACCGTAGTCGGGTCATATTTCCACATGCAGGTGTTAGTACCACATGCGGGTCATAATACCACGTGTGGGTGTTAGTGCCATACCACTATGACCATACATGGGTCATACTACCTCGCGCAGGTGTTCGTAACTTACATTTGTCACCCTACCGCGTGCTGGTGTTAGTGCCATAAGCGGGTCATAGTACCGCTCGGGTTTTAGTATCATACACCGTTCATAGTACCGTTCGCGTGTCATATTACCCTGCCCTTTGTCTTAGAACTGTCCACGGGTCATGCTACCAGGCGAGTGTTAGTCCTATACACTGGTCTTAGTACCGCACGTAGGTGTTAGTACCTTATACGGTTCATAGTACTGTGTGTGGGTCATAGTACCCACTACCGCGTTTTTCCACCAATGTGGTGTAACTAGTGCGTTTTCCACGCCAAAGCAGAGACACTATCGCATTTTTCCAAGCCAATGGAGAGGCACAGGCGTGTTTTTCCGCACCAATGCGGAGGCACTAGCCCTTTTTTTTGCCATTGCAGTGGTACTGGCCTGTTTTTCCACACCAGTACAGAGGCAGAAGCGCTTTTTACCTTGCCAATACTGAGGCACTAGCACGTTTTTCCACCAATGCAGTGTAACTAGCGTGATTTCCCCACAAATGCAGAGACACTATCATGGTTTTTGTGCCAATGCAGAGACACTATCGCATTTTTCTGAGCCAATGCAGAGGCACTTGCACGGTTTTCCGCCCAAATTAAGCGAGACTAGTGCATTTTTCCTCACCAATGCAGAGACACTTACATTTTTTCCGCACCAATGCAAAGGCACTACCATGTTTTCCGCAGCAATGCACAAGCATTATCCCATTTGTCTGCGCAAATGCAGAGGCACTAGCACATTTTTTGTGCCAATGCAGAAGAACTAGCGAGTTTTTTCCGTGCCAGTGCAGAGGCAGTAGCACTTTTTCCACACCAATGCAGAGGCACTAGGGGGGTTTTCGCACCAATGCAGAGGCACTGCACGTCTTTCCAAGCCAATGCAGAGGCACCAGCATGTTTTTCTGTGCCAGTGAAGAGTCAGTAGTGTGTTTTTCCTTGCCAATACCGAGGAGCTAACGCATTTTCCCCCGCCAATGCTGTGTAACTAGCACATTTTCTGCACCGATGCAGAGACACTGTTTTTATGAGCCAATGCAGACGCACTAGCATGTTTTCCACGCGAATGCAGAGACACAATTGCGTTGCATGCCTTCCTTCCTTCCTTCTTTCCTTCCTTCCTTCCTTCTTTCCTTCCTTCCTTTTTCTCTCTCTCTTTTTTCTTTTGTTCTCCTTAGTCAATGATTTCAAATGACCTATTTTCATCGAGTTTGCTGAGTCTTATTTTTGCCTGATCATGCTTGCTATTAATTCCCTTAATAAATTTTTCAGTTCAGCCTCAGTGCCTGTAGCTCAGCAGCCAGGGCACCAGCCACATGCACGGGAGCTGGCGGGTTTAAATCCAGCCTGGGCCCACCAAACAATAATGACTGCTACAATAAAAAATAGCTGGCTCGGCGCCTGTAGCTCAAGCGGCTGGGGCGCCAGCCACATATACCTAAGGAGGACGGTTCGAATCCCCAGCCTGGCCCGCCAAACAACAATGATGGCTGCAACCAAAAAATGGCCAGGCGTTGTGGCGGGCACCTGTGGTCCCAGCTACTTGGAAGGCTGAGGCAGGAGACTCGCTTGAGCCCAGGAGTTGGAGGTTGCTGTGAGCTGTGATGCCATTGCACTCCGCCCAGGGGGATAGCTTGAGGCTCTGTCTCAAAAACAACAACAAAAAAAATAGCTAGCATCATCTCTGGCACCTGTAGTCCAAGCTACTTGCGAGGCTGAGGCAAGAGAATTGCTTAAGCCCAAGAGTTTGAGGTTGCTGTGAGCTGTGATTGCACAGTACTCTACTGAGGGTGATATAGTGAGATTCTGTCTCAAAAAAAATTAAATTTAAAAAACTAAATTTTTCAGTTAAGTTATTATATTTTTCAACTTCTGAATTTCTTTGCTTCTTTTGTAATAGCCTCCCTTTGTTGACATTCATATTTTGTTCATGCATTGTTTTTCTGATTATCTATTGGTATTCTCTTTTAGCTCAATGAGCATTATTTTATAATAGTTATTTTAAATTCTTTGTCAGGCAGCTCACAAATCTGTCCTTCTTCAAGGTTAGTTTCTGGAATTTTGTTTTTTGGGTCTTGTTTTCCTATTTCTTTGTTATGAACTATAATTTTTTTTAGTAGAATTTGAAAATACAACCACCCTTTCTAATCTTTGCACAATGTTTTCTGCAGGAGGAGACCTTTTTCTAGCTGAGTTGGGAGCTCTAGAACATACCTAACCTTTCAAATCTACTGCTTTCTTTGGTATTTGCCTTGAAAAGTACAGCTCGTATGCATTTCTTGCCTCTGTTCTGGGTCCAAACTCTGGTGTCACTCCTGTTAGCACTCAAAGTCAGACAATCCCAAAACTGGTCCTCAGACAGGTCAAAATGTACAGTCTTCTCTTGCTTTTGTCCCAAGGGAGGAATTCTGATAAGAAGGATTTTCTCTCTATTATTCCATGCTATGTGGTCTAAAAGAGGACAAGGAATAGACATGCAAGATATTATTCCAGTGGAAATTTTTTCACTGAAATCCCTTTTTAGTTTTACTGTAGCTTTAGCGCTATAGCTTCTCAACTGATCTCTGGAGTCCCCACACAGGTATTCTGGCCTTATTACTGTAATTAATATTAGTTGTAATTAATATTACAGCAATATAAGATTATTACTGTAATTAATATTTTTTCTATTTCTTATTTTGATAACTTTAGCACTTTTCAATTCAAGACATTTGTTTATGTTTTTTTATTAAATCATAGCTGTGTACATTAATGCAGTCATGGGGTACAGTGTGCTGTTCTATATACAATCTGAAATATCTTCATCAAACTGGTTAACATAGGCTTCATGTCATTTTCTTAGTTATTGTGTTAAGACCTTCATATTCCACATTTAGAAAGATTCACATGTACCCTTGTAAGATGCACCATAGGCGTGGTCCCACCAATCATCCACCCTCCCCCTATTCTCCCCCCTCCCCACCCTCTCCCCTTTCCCCATATTCTTGGGCTATAACTGGGTTATAGCTTTCATATGAAAGCTACAAATTAGTTTCATAGTAGGGCTGTTTATGATTTAATGTTTAGTAAGAAGTTGTCCATAAAATTCTTCAATGATGTTTAATTCATGTTTATTACTTCTCATAGTTTATTCTATATAGTGATCATTTCTCACTCTGTTTCTACATCAGTCTTACAGGGAGCTTACTTTTATCAATGTTTTATAATAGCTTTTGGTTTGGAATCATCTTCAGTTCCATTGCTGTGGCTGTCTCCCACATGATTGATTTCTACTTTAGTATTTCCTTTCTTCTTATTACTATAGGTTTATTCTATTACTCTTTTCTTTCTTGCTTTCTGGAATTGAATACTAATTATCTTTATGTATTAGTTTGGGGTCTCCAGAGCACTAAAACCAATAGGGTATATTTGGTTACATAAAAGGTGATTTATTAGAAGAACTGGCTCACATGATTATGGAGAAGTTCCACAATAGGCTATTTTTAAGATAAAGAACCAGGAAAGACAGTGGTGTAATTCCTAGTTCAAGGACCTACAGCCAGGAAGCAGATGATGTAACACCCAGTCTGAGGTTGAAGGCCTAAGAATTTGGATGGCCACTGATCTAACTCCTGAAGTCTAAGGCCTAAGAAACAGGAGCTCCAATGTCAGAGAGCAGGAAATGATGGATGTCCTTGCTCATGAAGAGAAAGGAAGGCCAAGAGTAGTGTCTCACACCTGGTAATACTGGCATGCTGGGAGGCTGAGGTGGGTAGATTCTTGGGCTCAGGAGTTTGAGACCAGCATAATCAACAGCAAGATCCTATTCTACTAAAAACAGAAAAACTAGCTGGGCATAGTGGTGTACACCTGTAGTTGCAGCTACTAGGGGTGCTGAGACAAGAGGAATCTCAAGTCCAAGAGTTTGAGGTTAGTATGAGCTCTGACATCTCAGCACTCTACCCAAGGATGACAGAATGAGGCTGTCTCAAAAAAAAAAAAAAAATTCTCTTATACACAAAATTTATGCTTAAGTTTCCAGACATAGAAATTTTAAATGATTATATTTTTACTATAGATTTTTTAACTATATTGCCTTGTGACCAGAGAACATTGTCTATAAAATGATAATTTTTAAAATTTATTAATTATTCCATTGTCATCAAGTAAATAGGTTTTCAAACCACCTTGTGCAATTAATTAATAATATTAAATCAACCTAAGGCCTGTTAGGCTTTATTTTCTATTCATTTTCTATTCTCTTAGATTCAAAACTTCTAAACTTTTAAAAAGCTTGTCTTTTATAGTAAAAATATAGCTTGAACTAATTTTTTAACCCAATCAGAGTCTGTATTTTCATAAGTTAGTTAATTTTCACTTTTTATTACTTTTTAACTGGAACTTTTATTGCCATTTTTCCTCTATTTATCATGCTATTTGCATATTTTTTTCTTTTTATAAGATAATCACCTCTTTAATATTTTTATTTTTTTTAATATTCATTAAATCATAACTGTGTACATTAAAGCATTTATGGGGTACAATGTGCTGATTTGATATACAATGTGGAAAGCTAACATCAAACTGATTAACATAACCATTACCTCACTTATTTGTTATGGTAAGACATTTATATTCTACTCTTAATGGTTTTGAAATGTACCATTGCATTGTGCACCCAGTATCCTCCCTCGTTCTTCTGACCTCCCTCCTCCCCTCCCCTCTCTCTTCTTCCCTCCTTCTTTCTGGACTATGGTTGTGTTTGTTTTATCATTCATATCAATGTGTAGGTGATTATATATTGGTTTCACAATAGTATTGAATACATTGGATACTTTTCCATACATTCTTGAGATACTTTATAAGAAGAATATGTTCCAGCTCCATCCAGGTAAAAATAAAAGATGTAAAATCTCTATCCTTTTTTATGGCTGTATAGTATCCCATTGTGTACATATATCACAATGTGTTAATCCATTCATGAGTCAATGGGCACTTAGGCTGATTCCATGACTTGGCAATTATGAATTGGGCAGTAAAAAACATTCTGGTGCAAATCTCTTTGTTGTAAAATGATTTTTGATCATCTGGATATATACCTAGTAGAGAAATTGCAGGATCAAATGGTAGGTCAACTTTTAGTTCCTTGAATATTCTCCAAACTTCTTTCCAAAAAGGCCATATTAGCTTGTGTTCTTACTAGCAGTGTAGAAGTGTTCCCTTCTCTCCACATCCACGTCAACATCTGTAGTTTTGGGATTTTGTGATGTGGGCTACTCTTACTGGAGTTAGATGATAACTCAAAGTGGTTTTGATTTGCATTTCTCCGATGATCAAAGATGATGAGCATTTTTTCATATGTTTGTAAGCCATGTGCCTGCTTTCTTCAGAGAAGCTTCTGTTCAAGTCTCTTGCTCTTAAAAAAATGGGGTTATTTGATCTTTTCTTATTGATTAGTTTGGGTTGTCTGTAGATTCTATTTATCAGACCTGTTGTCAGAAACTAACCAGCAAATATCCTCTCCCATTCTGAAGGCTGTCTGTTTGCTTTATTTACTGTGTTCTTGGCTGTGTAGAAGCTTTTTAGTTTGATCAGATCCCAGTAATGTATTTTTGGTGTTGCTCCAATTACCAGGGGGTCCTCCTCATAAAATATTTTCCTAGGCCAATTTCTTCAAGCATTTTCTCTGCACTCTTTTCTAGTATTTTTATAGTTTCATGTCTTAAGTTTAAATCTTTTATCCAGTGAGAATCAATTATTGTTAATGGTGAAAGGTGTGGGTCTAGTTTCAGTCTTCTACAGGTCACCAGCCAGTTCAGCCAGCACCATTTGTTAAATAGGGAACCTTTCCCCCAATGAATGTTTTTGATAGGCTTACCAAAGATCAAATGATGATAAGATTCATCTCTTGGTTCCATAAATCTACCTCTCTGTTTGCATGCCAGTACCATGCTGTTTTGATCACTGTAGATTTATAGTATAGCCAGAAGTCTAGTAACACGATACCTCCTTATTTGTTTTTATTTCTGAGTAATGTATTGGCTATTTGAGTTTTTTTCTGATTCCAAATAAATTAAAGCACTATTTTTTTCAAGTTCTTTAAAGTATGATAATGTTGCTTTAATAGGGATTGCATGAAATCTATAGATTGCTTGGGTAGTATGGACATTTTAACAATGTTGATTCTTCCCAGCCATGAGCATGGTATGTTTTTCCATTTGTTAACATCTTCAGCTAGTTATTTTCTCAGAATTTCATAATTCTCTTTATAGAGATCTTTCACATTCTTTGTTAGGTAAATTCCCAGATCAAAATCTTCTTTGGCACTACCGTAAAAGGAATAGAGTCCTTGACTGTATTTTCAGCTTGACTATAGTTGGTATATATAAAGGCTACTGATTTGTAAGTATTGATTTTGTATCCTGAGATGCTGCTATATTCCTTGATCACTTCTAAGAGTTTTGTAGTTGAGTCCCTGGGGTTTTCCAGGTATAGAATCATATCATTTGTTAAGAGTAAAAGTTTGATCTTCTCTGACCCCATTTGGATACCCTTGATCACCTTCTCTTGCCTGATTGTGATGGCTATGACTTCCATTACTATGTTGAATAGCAGTGGAGACAATGGGCATCCTTGCTTAGTTCCAGATCTGAGTGGAAATGTTTTGTATTTTACACCATTCAATATGATATTGGCTGGGGGTTTCCTGTAGATGGCCCCTATCAGTTGAAGAAAGGACCTGTCTAAGCCTATTTTCTTAAGTGTTCTGATCTGATGATGGATATTATCAAAAGTTTTTTCTACATCAATTGAGAGAATCACATGGTCTTTGTATTTTATTTTATTTATGTGATGTATTATACTTATAGATTTATTTATGTTGAACCAAACTTGTAACCCTGGAATAAAACCAACTTGATCATGGCATATATATTTTTTGATGTGTTGTTGAATTCTGTTTGCTATGATCTTATTGAATATTTTTGCATCAATACTCATTAATGATATTGGTCTATAGTTTTCTTTCTTTGTTGAGTCCTTTCCTGGCTTGGAGATCAGGGTGATATTTACTTCATAGAATGTGTTGGGAGGTATTCCTTCTTTTTCTATGTTTTGGAAAAGGTTATGTAATACAGGTACTGGTTTCTCTTTAAAGGTTTGGTAGAATTCTGATGACTTTGGTCCCAGACTTTTCTTTTTGGGAGATTTCATATAGTTAATGCTATTTCAGTGCTTGATATAGAACTATTCAAAATTTCTAATTCTTTCTGGCTGAGTCTAGGAAGGTAGTATGCTTCCAGGTATTGGTCCATTTCCACCAGATTTTTATATTTCTGAGAATAGAATTTTTTGTAGTAATCATTGAGGATTTTTTGAATTTCTGAGATATCTGCTGTTATTTCTCCGTTATTGTTTCTGATTGATGATATTAGAGATTTTACTTTTCTGGTTAGGTTAGCCAAAAGTTTATCAATTTTATTAATCTTTTCAAAAAACCAACCTTTTGTATTGTTGATCTTCTGAATGATTCTTTTGTTTTTAATTTCATTTAATTCTTCTCTAATTTTGATTATTTATTTTCTTCTGCTAGGTTTAGGGTCAGAATGTTCTTCCTTTTACAGTCACTTGAGATGACCCATTAAGTTGTTGACTTCCTCTCTTTCTGTTTTTGGGGTTTTTTTTTTTTTTTTTCTTGAGGCAGAGCCTCTAGCTTTTGCCCTGGGGAGAGAGCTGTGGCATCACAGCTCACAGCAGCCTCCAACTCCTGGGCTCAAGTGATTCTCCTGCCTCTGCCTCCCAAGTAGCTGGGACTACAGGTGTCTGCCACAACACCTGGCTGTTTTTTGGTTGCAGCTGTCATTGTTGTTTCGCAGGCCTGGGCTGGATTTGAACCTACCAGCTCAGGTGTATGTGGCTGGTGCCTTAGCCACTTGAGACACAGGCGCCAAGCCTCTTTCTGTTTTTTGTTTTTTTGTTTTTTTTTGATGAAGGCTTCAAATGCTACAAATATCTCTCTTAGGACTATGTTTGCAGCATCCCATAGGTTCTGATAATTTGTGCCTTCATTATCATTTTGTTCTAAAAATTTGGCAATTTTCGCCTTAATCTTATCTTTGACCCAGCTATCATTCAGCATGAGGATATTTAGTTTCCTTGACTTTAAGTATGAAGATTCCTGTCACCACTGAGTTCAACTTTAATTCCATGATGGTCTGAGAAGATATAAGGAATAATTTCTATTTTTAAAAATTTGCTAAGGTTAGACTTGTGTCCTAAGATATGATCAATTTTGGAGGCTGATTTATGGGCTGATGAGAAGAATGTGTATTCAGTTTTATTAGGATGAAATGTTCTGTAGATGTCTATTAAATCCATTTGTTTTAGGGTTAAGTTTAAGTCCATTATTTCTTTGTTTAGTTTCTTCTTGGAGGATCTATCCAAAACTGCCAAAATGGTGTTAAAATCTCCAACTATTCTAATGCAGGAAGGTATCAAATTCTTCATATCTGTTAGGGTTTTCTTTATAAATTGAGGAGTATTTAGGTAGGGCATATAAATGTTAATTATCAAATTCTTTTCATGTTAAGTATTTTCCTTGACAAATATGAATTGTGATCCTTATATTTCCTTATATTTGTTGGTTTAAAACCTATTGTATCTGCAAATAAGATTGCAACCCCTGATTTTTTCTGATTTCCATTTGCCTGTGTTATAGATGTCCATCCCTTCACCCTGAGTCTTTTTTTATCCTTTGAGGTAAGATGAGATTCTTGAATACAACAGATATCTGACCTGAGTTTTTGTATCCAGATAGCCAACTTGTGCCTCTTTAAAGGACAATTTAAGTCATTTGCTTTAATTGAGAGAATTTATAAGCATGGTAGTGTTTTGGGTGTCATGTTTTTCAAATGTGCAGTGGATGTTTTTAATCCTTTCATCATTGTGAAAGTTAAGTTTTGTTAGAAAATTTCTGGATGAGTTTACTTTGATAGTAGACCATTATGCTGATTATTATGGAGGATGGGTCTGAGAATATACTGGAGAGCTGGTTTAGTTATGGCAAATTTCCTCAACATGTGTAAATCAGTAAAATATTTGATTCCTCCATCACAAATGAAACTCATTTAGCTCAATACGGGAACCTGAGCAGAAAGTTGTTTTGTTTAGGAGTCTGAAGTTTGATGATCATCTTCTTCTGGCTTGAAAGGTTTTGGCTGAGAGATCTGCAGTCATTCTAATATTCCTTCCCATTCCTCCCATTGTAGGTAATGCTTTTTTTATGTCTTTGGCTGCTTGCAGAATTTTCTCCTTCATATTAACTTTGACAAAGTTAATTACAATGTGTCTAGGAGATTATTTGGATTGAGTCTTACTGGAGTTCTGAAACTGTCTACTATCTGAATTTCTGAATGTTTTGTTATGCTTGGGAAATTATCCTCCATAATATCTTGGAGTAGAGCATCTGTGCCTTTAGGACCATCCTCTTCTCCTTCAGGAATTCCTGTAAAATGAATGTTTGATCTTTTTAAGTGGTCCCACAAGTCCCTCAGAGAATGATCAGTTTTTGCCCTCCATTTCTTTGTCTCTTTCAGCATTTGGGTATGTTCAAAAGCTTTGTCTTCAGTTTCAGGGATCCTTTCTTCTGCCTGTTCAACTCTATAACTGAGGGATTCTACTGTATTTCAGAGCTCCTTGAATAACTTTTTCATTTCCTTGAGGTCTTCTATTTTCTCTTTATGTGCATATTTTGGTTATTTTGTCTTTAAATTTATTAATTTCTTGAGACAACTTTTGTATAACTTTGAATTTCTTTCTTTCTTTTTTTTTTTTTTGAGACAGAGCCTCAAGCTGTCACCCTGGGTAAAGTGCTATGGCATCACAGCTCACAGCAACCTCCAACTCCTGGGTTCACACAAGTCTCCTGCCTCCACCTCCCAAGTAGCTGGAATTACAGGTGCCCACCACAACTCCTGGCTATTTTTTGGTTGCAGCCATCATTGTTGTTTGGGGGGCCTGGGCTGGATTTGAACCCGCCAGCTCAGGTGAACATGGCTGGCACCTTAGCCACTTGAGCCACAGGCACTGAGCCAACTTTTTGAATTTCTATTTCCATCTTTTCCTCCCTTCTATTCATTTTATTTGTCATCCATATTCTAATTTTTCTCACATTTCAGCCATTTATTTATGAATGGCATCTTCTGACATATCTCCTCGGTCATTCCTTGGGGGAGTTGATCTGCTCTGATTATTCATGTTGCTAGATTTCTTTCGCTGGTTATGCTCCATGATTATTTTTCACAATTTGGATAGTAGAGCTGATAAGGTGAGATTGGATTGAGGGCTCCAGGAATTGTAGTTAAACAGCCCTTTACCAAAGAGCTGGGACTGGTGATTATGGCTTTTCCCCTACAACTTTACAGAGGTCCCTTTCAGACCTATAGCCAATGACTCTGAGGACCTGATTGATGTGATAGGGCTAGCTGGCTCTGTCTTATCATCAGCCAGCCTCTATCCAATCTTAGTGAATCATAGATTTAAGCTGAAATCTTGGCTGGGGAGAGATACAAGCAACTAAGACACCCCCCCCCCACACCAGCAACAACTCGAGGAAGAGAATAAGTCCCTCCAACTACAACACAACCACAGCTTAACATTGGAGGGTCCCCAGGTTGCCAGCCCAGGTTAAGAGTTACAATCTGATTGTCCCAGGCAATACAATCACTGCTCAACTCTATCCCCAAAACCAGAGAGGCTGGAATACAGCTCCCTTCAGTGCTCAATGCAGTCGGGAAGGTCTGTCCAGGCAAACAGTTAAGTCCAAGTGGGTTAGTACCTCCTTCCCACCTTGCACCGCAGCCACAACCCATCAATGGCAACCCTGCCAGCTGGTGGCTTAGCTTCCTCCAGTAAGCAAAGGTGCCAGGGATATGCACCTGCCAGAGTCAAATGGGAGTCAGTGCCTCCTCCCCCACTGTACTCTGCCCTGAAGGGAATGAAGTCTAGCTCCTTCTTGTGCTCAATGGAATCTGGAAAGAGCTCCACCAGAGTCTGTCCTGAGGTGTGAGAACCTATCCTGTCCACTGGTAGGTACCATTGCAGGGCATATTTCCCTCTCACAGAGTCTGCATCTCTGCCATGGCCACACTCCACCACTGACATCCCCAAGGGGTTAAGGCCTGGTTCCTTCTGGTCATCAACAGAATTGAGGAAGTGTTTCTCCAAAATCTGATCTGAGGCATGAGCCCCACTGCCCACACATGCTGTCAGAGCATGGCGCTTTTCCCTCTCCAGCTTGTCCCTCTCTCACTGTACCCCCTCCAACTTCTACTCTAGTCACTGTTTCAGTGCAGTTGTGCAGCAGCCCTCAATGCCCAGCCCTCTCAAGGAATTGCCAAACACTCTGGGTTCTGTAGGGGACAGGCTTTCTGACCATCAGGCGAGGGAGGAAGGTTGGACTGGGAGTTCAGAGTTGTGGAGAAAATATTTGTTCCATTTCATGCCAGGCAGGAGAATGCCTGAGCTCTCAGGTGGGACCTCTCTGGAGAAAGAGTCCTGGTATTGGTGGCTCTCATTTGTGGGGTAAAATAAGAGGTCTTGTGAACACTGCACGCTTGTAGAGAGCACATAGCAAGCCACTCTCTTGGGGGAGGGGGTCTCACATCCTCTTGGCATGGGTTTTGTACCTGGAGTTTGTTTCCTTGGAGTTGCAGCCTGCCTCAGCAAGGAAAATATGTGCTCAATATTCCTTCTTAGCTCTGCTAAGACCTTCAGCTTCCTTGATTTCATTCTGTTCCTTATAGCTCCCTCTGCATCAGAGCCTCTGTTGAAAGCTGGCTCCCGTAGGCCTTCTTATCTCCTCCCTCCAGTTTAATATTTTTACTCCAATAGTTTTCAAGTTAACTGGTTGATTGGTCAAGCATTCTGCTAGACCCTGGGGAGAAAGAGATGAGGATGCTCAAGGCCTCTGGAAACCTGCAGTCTTATAGTTCTGGAACTCAGAAATCCAAAATAGGTTTCTGATTTTTTTGCCCTGGGCAAAAATTGGGGCATCAGCAGGATTGTATTCCGTCTGCAGGCTCAAGGGAAGAATCCATTTCCTTGCTTTTTCCAGCATCCAGAGGCCACTTGTATTTCGTGGTTCCTGAGCCCTTTCCATTTTCAAAGCCAGCTGTCACACCACTTGGACCTATGTTCCTGCAGTTCACTGTTCTCTCTCTTTCTCTTTGCATATTTTTCCTCTTTGCTTTCTTCCCCTGGCTGCATCACATTTTCTTCTGTTGCTTTGAGCATTTACATTTTGTTTTTGTCTTCTGTGCTAAGACCCTAACTTGTGAAAAATTTTCTTATATTGGATTATGTGTTCCCAGTATTTCTTGCTCCAATTTACTGAGCCCTTTCCTATATGGTCCCTTCCTCTAGAAGAAGCATACTTCTCACTCCTCTACCTTTTACTGGCCAGTAGAATGTGAGAAGTGATGGATGCCTCAGCAAAGCAATTTACGAGCCATTGACCTTTTCACTTTGCCATGAACAAAGTGGCATCTGCATGCCCCAGATAGAGGCTACTCCTTCATTTTGAGTCCTAGAAGGAAGGAGATGCATGTAACAGAATACCAGCCAATCTGCAGCTGGCAAGCAATCATCGAGAGAAATAAATCACTTCGTCAGAACCACTGAGATTCTGGCATTGTTACTGCAGCACAATCTAGTCAAAGCTGAATGATACATTAATTATTCCTTCATTTTCCTATTGGTATCTCTATTACTTATGAACAAGACAAGCTCTTCAGCACACTCTAACTTCCCTTTGGGCCCCTCACTCCCATCCTATATATCTGTTGGGAAACTTCTAGACTTTATACCCTGGCCTGAGTGTTTCAGAATGTTTTCAAAGCATGCTTTTGAGGTCTTGGACACCTGAGAATATATTTAATTTTCTCTCACACTTTAGGGATAGTTTAATATAAAATTGTAGTGTGGACTTTCTTTTCATATTATACCTTGAAAATGTTTTTCTATTTGTCTTTTTTTTTTTTTTTTTGAGACAGAGCCTCAAGCTGTCCCC
>NW_003852396.1:994086-1014246 GCF_000181295.1 Otolemur garnettii | reverse complement strand
GCCCGGCTATTTTTTGGTTGTAGCTATCATTGTTGTTTGGCGGGCCTGGGCTGGATTTGAACCTGCCACCTTAGGTGGCTGTGGCTGGCGCCTTAGCCACTTCAGCCACAGGTGCCGAGCGCTATTTGTCTTTAATGGAGAGGAAAATATCTATTCATCAACCCATTGTAGGTTCATGTCTGAGGTCTCTATAACAAACAATTGGTTACCAAAATAAAAGCAAATAAGTTTCTTTGATAAGTTTCATGAGACACAAGAGCCTTCATAAGGAAATGAAGAACCAAAGAAATAGTTAAATAGTGTATTTTTATACTTGGTTTGATGAAGAGTGAATTGTCATGGAGAGATATGATAGGGCAAAAAGGTCAGCTCTATTGCTCATTTTCAATTGTTTATGGGTGGAAGGATGTTAAGGGGTGACAGGGAGGTGGGAGAGAATTGTGGCCTTCTGGACAAGAAAGTAAGAAAGGGCCCTGAAGCAAAACAAGACATTTGGGGTGGATGGGATCTCGTTAAACCAAATATGTGCTGTTCCTGCAAAATGTAACTTCTAGCCTGTGACCCATGACCTTTAGCCTATGAATAATCGCTTCCCATTAAATAAAGACAAGGATCCCTGTCACAAAACAATGCACACCAGGGTTGCCAAAAAAATCAGGAGACTAACAGACACCACAACAGTTAATATACACAGTAATGAAAATTGGATTTATGTGACAAGTGAGGTAATCCACAAGCAGTGAAACCAGGATGGCACACCTAAAGACCCCTGGGGAAACAGTAGAAATTCCAATAGATCAGCAGTTCTCAACCTGTGGGTCATGACCACTTTGGGGGTCAAACAACCCTTCACAGGCATCACCTAAATACATCCTGCATATCAGATATTTACATTACAATTCATAACAGTAGCAAAATTACAGTTATAAAGTAGTAACGAAAATAATTTTATGGTTGGAGTCACCACAACATGAGGAACTGTATTAAAGGGTCGCAGTATTAAGAAGGTTGAGAACCACTGCTGTAGATGAACTCAGGAGGAACTGGGAGGAACATACTTGTATTTGTGTCTCTCCTCATTCACAAACAGGACCCTTTCCACTCTTTGGAAAAGTCTATGCTTATCTCTGATTTCCTTTATTCCCTTCCTTCACTTAAATAAAACCTTTGTTTCTATTCTGCTGTGCTGGAGTCCCACCTGCCTTATTTTCCATTACCCCAGTTTCTTGCTCTCCTTTTGACTCAGCCAAACTTGCTAGTTCTGCTGGGTGAACCCAACCAGGTCCACTGAACCTGCGCAGTAAACTCTCACCTCTAACACAAGGAGCATTTAAGGAGCATTTAACTTGGAGGCTTGTTGTGAGATTACGTAAGTTATTTGTGAAGTATAGCATAATGATTAGGAAGTGGGGCATGAGAGTTAAGTAAATTTAAACTCTAATCCAAGGGTCGTCAAACTTTTTAAACACAGGGCCAGTTCACTGTCCCTCAGACCATTGGAGGGCCGGACTGCAGGGCCCTAGGATGAGTCAGCTGTTAAGCAGGACAGGCAGTGGTGGCAAAAAGACCCGGCGGGCTGGATAAATGTCCCAGGTCGGCTGTAGTTTGAGGACACCTGCTTAATCCCTATTCTGCTTCATGTGTCATTGGACTATTTAAACTACCAGTATCTCATATGCTTTTAATCTCTAAAATATAGATAACATTTAACCGTAAGATTGTTTAGAGTTCATGTTGTACTACTTTACATGGAATATTGATAACCTTGCGATTATATACACCCATTTACAAACACTGCTTGACAACCTTTATGCTCTAATTCTCAAGTGGATTACCTATACATGCATCACAAATGTCATTAAAAAAATGTGATGTGTTTTCTTTAAATAGGTTATGTATTCTAAAGAAATTAAGAGACTGGGCTCAGTAGCTTGGGCTTGCAACCCTAGAACTTCAGGAGGCTGAGATAGAAGTATTATTTGAGCCCAGGATTTTAAAAGAGGCTGGGTCATAGCAAGACCCTGTCTCTACAAAAAAATTAAAAAATTAGCCTCGTGTGGTCATGGGCGCCTGCAGTCCCAAGCTACTTGGGAGGCTGAATGAGGGAAGGATGTAAGTTCCCCACCATTGGCTGTTCGTGTTTAACAAACTTGACGAAGCTTTCTTTTAAGCTTACACAATACAGATCAAAACAGAACAGCTGAAAGGAATACAAAACAAAAAGGGTATTCTTAAGTAGCTCTTTTTGCAAATGGTCAGGAGTCTGAAGACCAGTTTAAACTGGTTTAGTTGCCTTAGTATCCTTTAGTTAATTGCAGTGCTGAAGTCTCTGCCTAATGGGAAGTACTGAGCATGCTCACCGAGTCTTGCAGAAGAAAGAAAAGTCGCAGAAAGAAAGTTAAGCTCCACAAACAGGCGGTGCAGGAATGAGTGTCCAGGAATGAGTGCTGGAGCTTGCATGTCTTGACTAGGATCAGAGCCCTGTGTAAGTAGCTGCTAAAAAACTCATCTAACTTGCCAAGCGGTACTGGTTTGGGTCACTTCTTTGGTCGCTTGGCACCATCTCAATTTCTACACTGTCCCAGAATTTTCCCAAAACACTGAGGTAGGAGGATCGTTTGAATTTATGAGTTAGAGGTTGCAGTGAACTAGGATGGTGCCACTGCACTGTAGCTCAGGCAATAGAGTGAGACCCTGTCATCAATAAATAAATAAATAGTCTTTTATATTTGCCTGGGGATTCCTTAATTCTAATCTTCATTCTGAAGTCCAGTTGTCCAGTTTTCCTTTCATATCATTTCTCTTTAAAGATTTTTCTTTGGCATTCCCGTAGCGTGTGTCCTCTATCAACAAATTCTCTTAACTTTCCTTTATGTAAAAACATCTTTATTGGCTGGGCCCAGTGGCTCACACCTGTAATCCTAGCACTCTAAGAGGCCAAGGTGAGTGGATTGCTTGAGCCCAGGGGTTTAAGACGAGCCTGAGCAAGAGTGAGAGCCCATCTCTACTAAAAAATAGAAAAACTAGCTGGGTTTGGTACCTGTAGTCCTAGCTGCTCAGGAGGCTGAGGCAAGAGCATCACTTGACCCCAAGAGTTTGAGGTTGCTGTGAGCTGTGATGACAGGGGCTCTACCCAGGGTGACAGAGGGAGGCACTGTCTCAAAAAAGAAAAAAAAAAAAAAACACCCAACTCTCAAAACAAAAACAACTTTATTTTGCCTTCCCAAGATATGTTTTTGTGAGATATAGAATTCTGTTTTGACCTTTTTTCTCCTTTTGCAGCACTTTAAAAATGTTGCACTACTGGTTTTTTTTTTTCCAGCCGTAATATCAGCTGGGAAATGCATGATTTTCAGAATTGTGATTTCCCTATATGAAATGTGTTATTTTTCTCTGACTGCTTTGAAAAGTTTCTATCTTTGGTTTTGGATCATGATATGCCCAGGCAGGATTTTCTTAGTATTTATCTTATTTTGTGTTTGTTGAGCATTTTTAATATGTAAATTTACCATATTGTTGGCCAAATTAGGTACATTTTTGGCTATTCTTTCTTATTCTGCCTAATTCTTTCTCCTCTTCTCAGACTCTAATTACCTGTATATTAGGCCATTTGATATTCCCCTGCGTGTCCTTCAGGGTTTATTAATATTTTTCAATTTTTTAAAAAATTTAAGGTTAATATGACTAGGGTACATGTGATTAGGTTACCTTGTTTGTACTTGTAAGGGGAAGTTCTAGTTGTGTCCTCCACCCAGGAAGCATGCCGTATACCCCTTCACTGTACCTGCTGGGTGGGAACTTACTGAGTCCCCTGGCCCCTCTCCTCCTTCTTGAATTTAATTGGATTTTTCTCTTGCGTGGACCTGTAGTTGTTAATCTTCCAGTTTCTACCTACTGTTGAGTATATGGGGTGCTTGCTTTCCTATTCTTTTGATGCTTTACTTAGAAGAATGTTCTCCAAATCCTCCAGGTTGTTACAAAAGATACAAAATCTCCATTTTTTAATGGCACAATACTTTCAGGATCTGCTTCTGACACCACTTGTCAGGGCTTGGGACTGGCCAGGTCTCGGGCCCAGCTTAGGTAGGTTCTGGACACGGACCACTAAGGTACCTTGCTCAGGAATAGTTTCTCTTAGGTGCTTGAGGGCTATCTACTTTAGCTGGAGAGAGAGAGAGAGTGTGTGTCTTAGAGGGAGTAAAGCAGTCTTCTTAGAACAGATAGCTCTTAGTCTTTAGCAGAGCTTGGTAGTCTTCAGCAGAGAGACACCGTGCTGGTGCTCTGCAGGCAGGAGAGGAGACAGAGTCAGAGTAAGTGGATCCATGATAGAACGCGCATGTTTTGACTGCCTTCTCCTCCAGCCTAATATAAGGCTGAGCTCGTGCCTCTCAACACCACAGGTGTAGAGACTGCCAATTCACCACTGCTCTCATCTCGCGACCTCCCTCATGGTAGTTAGAACCAAATCTCTCTCCATGCCCTTTCCACCAAGGTGTTCCATTACAGATATTTCCTATAACTCTCACTCCTCCTAGCCATAAGCTATACGGGCTGCTACACAATACTATTCCACAGCATACATATACCACAGTTTATTAATCCATTCATGGGTTGAAGGGTACTTGAGTTGTTTCCCCATCTTTGTGATCGTGAATTGAGCGCAAATATACTTATGGTAAAATGTCTTTCTTTTTCTTTTGGGTAGCTATTTAGTAATGGGATTTCAGGTTCCTTGAGGCATCTCCATACTTCTTTCCATAGAAGCTGTACTAGTTTGCAGTCCCATCAATAGCACGTGAGTGTTGCCTTCTCTCTGCACCCAGGCCAGCATCTGTTGCTTTGGGATCTTGTGATGTGGGCCATTCTCACTGGGGTTAGGTGGTATCTCAAAGTGGTTTTGATTGGCCTTTTCCTGACAATTAGGGATGATGAGCATTTTTTCATGTCATCGTTGGCCATTCGTCTGTCCTCATGAGAAATGATTCTGTTCACGCGTCTTATGCAGTTTATTGGGATTGTTTGCTCTTTTCTTCTGGGCCAAGGAAGAGAATGTATGAAGAAGACCCCATTGGCAATTGCAGCAACAATGAAAATAAATAAGTGGGGTCTGATCAAGTCAAAAAGTTTCTGCACAGCTAAGGACACAACCAACAAAGCAAAGAGACAAATTTCAGAATGGGAGAAGATATTTGTATCTACAAATCTGACAAAGAGCTAATAACCGGAATCTCTAAAGAACCCAAGCAAATCTTTTTTATAAGTTTTAGATTGGATAATATATACAGGGTGCCAAAAAAGTATACACACTTTAAGAAAGAAAAAAAAACTGTATTAAAATTATAATTCTCTCTTCTCTCCAGCGCTGCATGGCAACAGATCATGATTGCTGGAAGGAGGCTGAGGAAGCAGTTTCCGTGGACTGGGTCTTAAAGACCCTGAGAGAACATGCCAATGAAGCCAAAAGTTTCCTTCTCACCACCATTCCTCAGACAGGGTCCATGGAATGGTCAGAAACCCTCTATAATCTGAAGAATATGGCCCAGTTTTCTGTTTTATTACCAAGACATTAAAATAGCATGGCTGCTCAGAAGAAGGCTTTCTGACTCCAGTGGCTTTGGAAACTTTTGCTTAACTTGAAAAACATGAGAACGACATAGCAGCTTTCATGCCCTTGCCTGTGGTGAGAAAGACACTTCTAAACGCCCTGAATGGCTTCCGAATACAGAAGGAAAGCAAATGACCAGTAAATGGGGGGTGGGGGGGATTTTTACATTTTAGAAAAAAACTACAAGAAGATATCATGCTTCTGTCTATTACATTTGCAACCATAAAGTTTATTTATAGGTGCTATCCGGTTTCCTATGTTGCCCATGGAATATGAGGAAGAAATGGGACTGTGGTTATTTATTGACATGACTGTAAATTGGTAAAATATTTCTGGAGGGCAATGTGGTAAAATGCATCAAACGCCTTAAAAATACTTAACATACTTTGTGCCAGGTAGTCCTGGGAATTTCTCTTTAAAAATTTATCAGATATAAAACATTTTGTATGGGCAGCGTCTGTGGTTCAAAGGAGTCAGGCGTCGGCCCCATATACAGGAGGTGGCAGGTTCAAACCCAGACCTGGCCAAAAAACAACAACAACAACAACAACCACCCCCCCACCCCCGCAGAACATTTTGTATGAAGAAGAGTGTATAATAGTGTTATAATGGCAAATATTTAAAATAATTCAAATACTCAACAATTGGGGGTAAATTTTAGTTAGTAATAATTAGATCATGAATCGGCCAACCAAAGGTTCCTTTTCATTGTCCTGGAACCTAAAGAATATTTACATGTCCTGAAGAAATGGTTGCTCCTATAATATGAAATGAAAAAAGGAGTATGTAAGAATTTTACAGTACTTGTTTTAAAATGCTGTGTGTATACTCTTGTTATTGTATTAGGCAGAAGGTATGATACTGGACAATTTTTATTTTCTTTAAATCTGTCTATCTTCATATTTTCTGCATGAATATAAGCAAATAGGAAAGTTGTTATAAAAATAAAAATGGACCTAGAAAGATCCAGTTCTTGAAAACACTGTCTCTGGTAATGAAGCAAAATGGAAGATACTTAATATTAACATGAGTGTCATTTAAGGGAACAATATCTTTATTCTGCTATTTTAAAAAAAAGACAGAGAAAGAAAGAAAATAGGATTATTGATTTTTATACAGCCAAGACAATACGTGGGTTTGCAACAGCTTCCTGAGAAAGCTGGGTATTTAATACTGAAGTAATCTAAAAGTTAAAATATTTAAAAAATTAAACATGCTCATTATGGTGTGAGATATTTTAAAAATCAATATTTTACTTCATGTATGCTTTTTATTAGTTGACAAACTACATGAGCTGGTGATTTTTTTTTTAATAAAGAAAAGGGAAGGGTGTTTTTTTATAGTGTTTTTTATTGTTAAATTTATAGGAATGCTTTTTGTTTCCTTAAGTTTTCTTCACCAGAAGATCTTTTTTCCTTAACATTGTTTCTACTGTAATCTATCACAGGATGCTTCAGGATCAGGATTTAAGAACTTTTGTTTAAAGAATTTGTAAAGTCACTATGTTCCTGTTTATGAGATTGACTTCAAAATAATAAACTGCTAATTACAAATTAAAAAATAAAATTATAACACTCAATATATACCAATGAAAAAAGATGGATACAAATCATGTTGAACACCACTTGTAATTGCAGAAGTCAAACATGGCTTGAGTATCACAAATTTAATACATTTTTTTCCCTTTCCTAAAAGGTGCTTAAGTATTTTTGGCACCCTCTGTAAGTACTGATCTATCTTCAATTCGTGACATTCTTCTCATCAAATCCATTCTGCCATTAGGCCCACTCAGTAACTATTTTACTCTCAGTGATTATTTTTCCCTAAAACTTCCATTTAGATTTTTTTTTATTTCTCCTCTGAGATTTACTATCTTTTCCTTTATAAAAACATATTTCCTTTCCCTCATTAAATGTAGTTCCATTAGCTGCTTTGGAGCCGTTGTCTGGTAATTCCAACACATGGATCACCATGAGTTTATCCTCTCTTAATTATAATTTCCTTTGAGAATAGGTTCCATTTTCTTGGTGCTAATGTCAATTAATTTTGCACTTGATCTTAGCCAAAAGGCCAAGAAGTGATGTGTCAATTAGTTTTGGATTATGTCCGAGACATTATGGAAATTTTTTTTTTTGAGTTTCTGGATTTTGTTATATTCCTCTGGGAACCATTGACGCTTTAGTAGAAAATTAACTTGCTTAGAAACAAACTGAAAACTGTTTTGCTTGCTATAGGTAACAGTTCAAATCTCATTGTGGTTTTTTAAATTCTGGACAAGTAGGGGGATATTCTACTTTTGGTTCTTTAATCTGAGTTGTAGCATATTGTTCAAATCAAATTATGAGTTAGCCAAAGATTTATATACAGAATTTAGAGTTCCTCTTTTTTTCCCCTAGAGACAGAGTCTTACTTTATTGCCCTCAGTAGAGTACTGTCGTGTCACAGCTCACAGCAACTTCCAAGTCCTAGGCTTAGGCAACTCTCTCCTGCCTCAGCCTCCCGAGTAACTGGGACTACAGGCGCCCACCACAATGCCCAGCTATTTTTGTTGTTGTTGTTGCAGTTTGGGGCGGGGTTTGAACCCACCACCCTTGGTATATGGGGCTGGCGCCCTACCCACTGAGCCACAGGCACTGCCTTTCTCTGGCTCCTTTTAAGACATTTCTGCCCCACTTTCTAGCTGCCGTGGGTTCCTCAGGACAGAAAGATAGCAGGCTTTCTGTGAGAGTTTTACTACCCTGCACTGTACCACAAGCTTTACCTACCACTTATCAAAGGCACAAAAGTGGGACACTCACTGTGTCGCTCATTTCTTCCAAGTGTTGACTCTGCCTGGCTCTTTTCGTTCTTCTTACCCCTCAGGTTCTCTCTCTCTATATATATTTGTATTTTATCTAGAGCTTACAGCTGTTAAATGTGAAAAGGTCAATGCTAGGAGCTTATTTCTCCCTAGAAGTGGAACTCCTCAAACTAATGGTGTAATATTTCCATATACCCATGTTCATCCTCATGTACACATCTACATTTCTAGATTACAGAAAATAAAATGTACATGCTATGTGAATAGTTGTTATACTGTATTTTTATTGTATTTTTTCAATTTTTAAAAAATACTTTCAATCTGTGGTTAGGTTAAATATGGATGTGCAACCCACAGTATGAAGGATTGACTGTAATTCATTTTTCTTACACTTAAGTATTGGTGATGGATTGAAAATTAAACACTGTTCTTTCCCCCAGATATTCTGAGAAACCCTGGCCTATATAACAAATTAAAAAAAAAAAAAACTTTTGGGCTTGGTGCCTGTAGCACAGTGGTTACAGTGCCTGCCACATGCACCCAGGGTGGTGGGTTCAAACCCAGCCTGGGCCAGCTAAACCATAATGACAACTGCAATGAAAAAATAGCTAGCCGTTGTGGCAGGTGCCTGTAGTCCTGGCTACTCGGGAGGCTAAGGCAAGAGTAAGCCTTGAGTTTTAAGTCTTGAGTCACTTAAGCCCAAGAGTTTGTCTCTTCCAAGGCAGAGTCAACACTTGGAAGAAATGACCAACACAGAGTGAGTTTGAGGTTGCTGCGGGCTGTGATGCCACAGCACTCTACTGAGGGCGACATAGGGAGACTTTGTTTCAAAAAGAAAAATAAATAAATAACTTCTGGGATGGCCTCAAAATAATTTAATGTAAGAGATAAGCCTAGATGGTAATTTGATTTATAGCAACAGTTCTTAAATGACCCAGGATAGGCTATGTTCTTTTATTTTTATTTATTTATTTTTTGGAGACAGTCACTTGGTCACCCTTGGTAGAGTGCTGTGCCGTCATAGCTCACAGCAACCTCAAAGTCTTGGGCTCAAGTGATTCTCTTGCCTTTGCCTCCCAAGTAGCTGGGAGGCTATTTTTAGAGATTGGTCTTGCTTTGGCTTAGACTGGTCTGGAATGGGCTCAGGCTCTCCACCCACCTCTGCCTCCCAAGTCCTGGGATTACAGGCGTGAGCCACAACGCCAGGCCCCAAGATGTTCTTTTAAAAGATAAAAAAACTGAGGTACAGAATGCCCTCATGAAGTGTATTTGCCTTGAGTGAACGGCTTAACAGCCAATGTGTCATTAAAGGAATTTGGAAATAACTTAACTTTCAGCTGAGGTTAAAGTATGCTTTCCTTTGTCAGGTTAGAAGTAAAGCGGTAAGTTCGGTGCACAAGCAGTAATAGTAATAGTTCCGTGTAATGATAATCTACTGTGACTCGGCTAGGCTCCTGTGGCTCAAGCGGCTAAGGCGCTAGCCACATACACCTAAGGTGGCGGGTTCAAATCCCCAGCCCGGGCCCGCCAAACAACAATGATGGCTGCAACCAAAAAATGGTCAGGCGTTGTGGCGGGCGCCTGTAGTCCCAGCTACTTGGGAGGCTGAGGCAGGAGACTCGCTTGAGCCCAGGAGTTGGAGGTTGCTGTGAGCTGTGATGCCATGGCACTCTACCCAGGGGGACAGCTTGAGGCTCCGTCTCAAAAAAAAAAAAAAAAAATCTACTGTGACTCTGTTTTTATTCTCTTTCTAAAGATGAGAAACAACTTAATCCGAAGCATAAAGCAAACTTAGTTACAGAACCAGGATTCCAACGCAGGTTTGTCAAGTTCCAAAGTCTCTACATCTAACTACACTGTTCCTTATTAACTACTAGATAGAGCCCTACATAAATTATTACGTCAGCAGGCAGAAGACTTCAAGTACTCTCTAACACAGCGCTAGAAATTAGGCAGGAGAAAGTACAAGGGATCAAGGGATCATCAGTCTTAACAGACATACTTTGGTACATCTAAGTCAAAGTATCAGCCAACGGTGAATTAGCACGTTGAAAGGCAGGAAGGGGTGGGCAAGAAATGAGTAAATTCTCCTATGACTAAATTGTAGATATTTATGCTTGATAGAAACCCTTCTGACTACTGTTCTCTTTGGCTATCATGGGAGTACAGTTAAGGTATCCATACAAATTACAGAAACGAAAAGAATCTGTTGTCATCCGTCTTTGCCACGCTGAAGAATGGATAGACCGGATATTCATTCGTTAATAGTTACCCTGTTTTAGCTGAGGATAACTAAGCTAGGTCGTTCTTCTGGAGAATGAACTTGCAAGTTAATATCTCATTGATTACTATACTTCTTTTTTTCCCACCACGTCTGGCTGATTTTTTATTTTTTTGTAGAGACAGGATCTTGCTATCGCCCAGGCTAGGCTCCATCTCCTGGCCTCAAACCATCCTCCCACCTGGGCCTCCTAAAGTGCTGGGATCCTAGGTATGAGCCACTAGGCTAAGCCTTTTGGTGCTATACTTTTAAGATTTTCGCAGAAACATCAACTGTGCAGTATAAATTAAATCTAATTTAAATTGACGTAATTCTCTCTTTGCCGAGCCCCCTTCCCCGCCAGCCCCCAGCCCCGCGGCCGCGGTGCGGTCTAGGCGGCGCCCCGGGGTCTCCGCTCCCCGCTGTCTCCGGGGCGGTCCCGGCGGCGCCCCGAGGTCTCCGCTCCCCGCCGTCTCCCGGGGCTGTACGGGCGGCGCCCCGAGGTCTCCGCTCCCCGGGCTACGGGCGGTACGGGCGGCGCCCCGGGGTCTCCGCTCCCCGGCTCCGCGCGGTGCAGTCTGGGGGAACATGGCCGCTTCCGGTCTCGCTCCCCGGCCGGCGCTGGGCTGACCGCGGCCCCTGCCCGGCGCGCTGCGGCCGCGGAGGCAGCTCCGGCCTTTTCCTGCCGCCGGCCCCGCCGCACCATGGAGAAGAGCTCGAGCTGCGAGAGTCTCGGCTCGCAGCCCGCGGCCGCCCGGCCGCCCAGCGTGGACTCCCTGTCCAGGTAACCCGGACGCCCAGGGCCCCGCCCCGCGGCCGAGGGGGATGGAGGGGCCGGGACCCGCCGCCTGGGCCGACTCCAGATCCCGGTTTCCGAGCGCCTCGCCGGAATCCCTTCCCGGAGTCGGGAGCCGCCTCTCCCTCCCTCTCCAGGCCGTAGAGGCTGCGGAAAGGAGGTTAAGACCCGTTCTCCCTGATCGGTTCTCTTCTTTCTTACTGAGCTCCGTGCTCTGCCCGCTGGAGGCAGCCCCGGGACTTGGTTTCTCGTATCTCTCATTCCGTCCAAATCGTATTTGGACAGCCCTTCCCCCTCTCTTTCCCCCTCGTTGCCTGCGTTCTCTCTTCACCACTTTCCCCCAAACCATCCTCAGTGTTTCTTCTCCTGGCCTTTCTCGGGTCTTCGGTGTTGGGTTCTGGTCCAGCCCTTTCTCTCTTCCATCCCTTCACTTCCTTTCTATCTCTTTCACGTTTTCCTCTACACTTTGATTTTTCCCTCCTTTTGCTTAAATATGTAAATAAAAATGTCTCCTGCGCCTCCGTTTTAAATCTTCCAGCTGAAAGTCATTATCAGAGAATCTGAGTAGTCTTTACCCGAGTGATTGGTTTAAGAAAGTAGAATGAGCGGTGGTTTCCTTCCTTCTTTGGCTACTGGTTCTCCAGGTTGTCATTCCTCTCGTAATAGACCGGAATTTTATTCTGGAATTTTGAGGAGGGCTTTAGTTGATGCAGCTTTTGCAGAGAGCTGCTGTATTAACTAGACATGTTTTGGATGCAGTCTTTTTCTTTGATTTAAAAATAGTGATTTAAAATTTTATTAAACAATAGGAGACCTATAGGTTCTTGTTATACAGCCACAGTGAAATCAAGTTGGTTTCCACTGAAACATAGTCTGTGATTGGAGTTATTCGATACTGAACTGCTGTGTGAAACACAGTTTTCATTTCCTCCCTTGAATAAATTGAGGTTGCTCTGTCTTTTAATTCGTTTTGGACTCTGCTAAATATGGTGGTATTGACATTCTTCCCTATCTATGTTCAGGATCTCACTGGGGAACCACCGACTGATCCCATCATTCTAAATCAGCTTTGTCTTCCTGTAACACTCATAGCTCTCTGCCGGCTCCTTTGGTAGAGTCTTTAACAAGCACCCTGTAATTGTTGCTTTAATTGTCTTTTCTACTCGGCTGTAAGCTATTTGAGGACAAGGCTCTTACCTTAAACATCTTCACGTTGCTGGCACTTAATGTAGACCCTGCATGGGATAGATAATAAATAGTTCTGAATTTGTAGACTGAATTATCCAGAAGAGACGTTTTCTTTGCAGTGGATTACGTTTATTGCACAGTTGTTTCAAGTAGATTTAAAATTCTGTATTTATTACTGTGAAATTGAGAAAGCTGATGATACCCATGCACAGCTGTGAAACTTGTCGTTCAGAAAACAGGTTGGAAAATGATAACCTTATGGGAAAGTTAAAAATGACAACTGTGGTTTGGAATAGAATATAAAGAAAGCAAAGGGGGCAGCCAGAACTCTTACCTATGGGAGAGGAGTTGGAGCCACCGGAGGCGGCTCAGCAGATTCAGGAAAAGGAAGTCAGGAGGCTCCCAGCTGAACTTCCTGGCTCGCCTATTTGGTCTGTATCATTGAATCTTTCTAGTCTTCAGTATTCTCATTTTATTTAAAAAAGAGGTTGGTCTAGAAAATCTGTAAGGTCCCTCGCAACTCTTAAATTCCATCATGATTTAATCTTAATGATAATACTAAGATAAATGCATTCTTGTCAATTACTAATAACCTTTGTTTTGGATTTTTGAAACTACACTGTTATCTCTTATTAGTACAAACTAACATTTATAACTCTGCCACTTTTACATACTTGTTTCTTAAAAAAAGAGAAAGCCCAGCAAATTAAAGTTTATGTTTTAAGGTCTTAGCGATGTATGAGTTTGAGAAAATTACGAACTCCTCCAAGAATTTTGATATAGTAGGTCAGCCTCGTCCTCTCTGGACAAAAATATAAAGAAGACATTTTATTTTCCATTAGAGAATGCAGTTTTCATTCCTCTTCTCTGTAAGGTAGAAAAATAACATTTAATTGAATATCTACTGTATAGAAGTTACCCTGCTAAATTCTTTTATAAAATCTTTTATTTCGTTAATGATTATACCTGTTTGGTCCTCTCTTTATCAACACTATGTAATAACTGCATTATAGGCACTAGTTAGAAGGCTTAATTTTAAATGTAATGTAAACTAATGCCCAATCCATAGATGATTCTAACACATAGCCAGGATGGACTAGCGTGGTTTAAATACCTGCTTGTATGTTAAGTGTCTGTCTAGATTGTTGAAGTTTTTGCTTTAGTTATGTGACAAAAATACTGATGTTTGGACTGTATTGTCTCAGCCTTTTGCAAAAATGTTGCCCTTAAATTGTTTATTTTTATGCCTTTTTTTTTTTTTTTGAGACAGAGTCTCAAGCTGTCACCCTGGGTAGAGTGCTGTAGGGTCATAGCTCACAGCAACCTCCAGCTCTTAGGCTAAGCGATCCTCTTGCCTCAGCTTTTCTATTTTTAGTAGAGACAGGGTCCCACTTTTGCTCAGGCTGGTCTCAAGTCTCAAACTCAGGCAGTCTACCGCCTGGGCCTCCCAGAGTGCTAGGCTTACAGGCATGAGCCACTGCGCCCAGCCGGTTTCTATTTTTCTACAGAGGCTTAACTGGGAAATTGCCTTGTGAATTTGTTTTGATTCACTTGCGAAATAATAGTTGATAATACTGTTAAGTTTGTCTCCGAATGTCTTTTACGTGATAGATTGACATAAATTTCTGCTGAATTTAGCTACAAGGGATATTGATTATGAAAAAATTATGTTTGTTCCCTGTTTGTCAGAAAATGGTAACTATGTATATAGTAACTGTATCTTTCTCTTCAGCTCAGCAAAAAACTTCAAATTTATACTTGTCTCTAGTTTCTTCAAGTATTTCTACTGTTAGATAAACTCAGGTTAAATATTATGTATTATGTTTAAATGTCTTAATTTACAAGATGTCTTAAGCCTGTCAGGGAAGTAGAAAGAAAAGAAAAATAACGCTAATTCATCTGGTTGCCCGTTTTTGAAAATGATGTAGTCTCCTGAAGTCGGAGAGGAGACTGTTGTGCTTTCTGTCGCTCTAAACATAGGTTGAGGCTCCAGAAACGTCTATGGTCGTTTCTGAGTTGCTGTTGCTTCTAGCTTTGCCTTCTAGGTCCTCCAGCTTTTGGTTACAAAAGAACGATTTTATTCTGTATATATGATATTCAGATGGTAGGTTCTTAATCAGCTAAAGTTACGTCATCTTAAAGTGTTCAGTGACCGTTTTGGGTCCTGCTCTTGTCCATTCTTCACATAGGTCCAGCTGTACAGTGAGAAAGAACTGTGAGAAACTTCACGCCAGATACTGAGAATCAATTTAGCTATATTCTATAATTTTATTCTTATTGGTCTGCTCTGATTCTACAAGATAAAATAGTCTTACAGTCAGATGAGATAGCTTGGGTAGGCTAAGCCTCAGAACTGTAGTGGTTATGCGGCAGAATTTGATACTATCTTTGTAACAGTCTGTGGTCCTAGTGCGGTTTAACATTTTCAGTTTATACACTATTATAAACTGCGCTGCTTTAGGCTTCTGTGATTACTTGTTACTGTGCATAATAATATGATGATGTGTCTGGTGCCACGTTGGTGATCAGTGAACATCTGAATAAGAGGAATGTTGACCCAAAACTCACCGTTAGCCTTACTTTCCCATTCAAGGGATTAAAAGGGTTTTCTTTTGTTGAATTTGGCCTGAATAGTTACAACTATAGATTCCAGCTGAAGTATTTTTATATGAGCCTCTTGACATCTTGATTTTGTGTCTGCATTATTTTTTCTGTGCCCAATCTTACATAAATATATTGGAATTATTATGTCCTCCCTGTTTTTCTGTTGACTACTTTTGATTACTTTGACCCTTTTTTTCTCCAGCTTATCACTTAAGCTTATTTTTTCATCCTTCATAGATCCTCATGCTTTAGTTATTCTGGCACTACACTTTCTTTGTCCCAGATTATTTTGGTTTTATTGATTTCTAGTATATAAATTCACTAGCATTAATGGACATCTTATATTTACATTAAACTTATATTAAAAAACATCAGGAAAGGTACACATGATATACTCTAAGTAATCTCCAACTAATTGCGTTTGAAAATTACATGCCTTCCTTAAAATTATCATTTGGAAACAGTAATTCCTGAATTTCTTTTTTCATAAATTTTGATTATCCTTAGAGCTTGAAGAAGTAGAAGAATTTCCAAGACTTCTGGACATTTTTGTTGTAAGGTCTTATCTTTAGGCTCATCCTCAAGGTCACATAAAGATGATAGGTTGGTAGGAAGGGTGCTTTGGAGTTGTTTTGGTAGTGGTGATGGATTTGTGTACAATCACACATTCTTACCCTCTCCTCTAATGCCATGTCATGTTTTCTGAGATAGCTTATAGGATTAGAGGTAGAAATTATAGCTCCAGAACTAACTGAATCTGCCAGGTTGAACCTACAACCTTGGCACCTTGGCATTATTATGTAGAATCTTTTTTTTTTTTCTTGTTAGAATCTGTGTCAGACATTGAACATGTTGGTAGACTAAAAGTTACTTATTTTGGATTTAATTATTCAAGGACCTTTAAAGTTCCCTTCAATAAGACCCAATATTGTGAACCTGTCAGTAATTATTGTATAGGTTTTTCAAAAAAGACATTTAAGGAGATTAATTACTAATCAAAAGTATGCAAATTAATCCGGAAAGCTGAGATTGGGTTCTGTGTGCTTTTTCTTTTTTTCCTCCTTGTGTGATTTATCATCGATAATTTTCTTTTGGTATCAGTAGTTTCTAAAGTGTGGTTCCTAGAACAGGGGCATCAGCATTACTTGTGAATTTGTCAAAATTGCAAATTCCTGGACCCTACCTAAGACCTGACAATCCAAAACTCTGGGATTGGAGCCTAAGAGTTAGTTGTTTTAGCAGGCCATCCAGGTGACGCTGATGGATGCCGAAGTTTGGGAACTTCTGGCCTGGCTCTTTTGCTGATGAGTGTCCTGTAACATCAACATGAGCTGAGATGGATGAGGGTCTATTTTAGAGGTATTGTAAGCCTACTACTTGAGAGCATTTTTGTAAAAATGTTGACTGAAGTAGTAGAAGGTTATCTTGACTATTTTTTTGATATTTATTTATTTATTTATTTATTTTTGAGACAAGAGTCTCACTCTGTTGCCCTGGATAGAGTGCTGTGGCATCATAAATTGCAACAAACTCTTGGGCTCAAGCAATCCTCCTGCCTCAGCAACTGAGTAGCTGGGACTACAGGCACCCATCACAATGCCCGGCTTGTTTTTCTATTTTTGATAGAGACAGGGTCTCAATCTCAGGCTGGTCTCCAACTCTTGAGCTCAGGCAGTCTACCCACGTGGGCCTCCCAGAGTGTGAGTGCCGGGATTACAGGTGTGAGCTGCCGCCCTTGGCCTTGTCAATCTATTACATCTGTTTTTTAGGACATTTCCTGAGGTCTTCTCTTTCTCAGCCATGAATAACATGAATCAAGAATATGTTTTAGGCTTTTCCTTAAAAGAGATCCTTAGTGAGATAGATTAGTGGAAACATTTCAAAAAAGTGCAGTTGACCTTTGTACAAAATACACTTAACTTTCGTAGAAGGTAGGTTTGAACTGTGTACAAAATACAGTTAACCCTCGTAGAAGGTAGGTTTGAACTGTGCGGGTCTGCCTGTCTGGATTTTATTCCCCTGTCGTCCGGGAAGGAGCAAGACCACTCCTTTGTCCTCTTCTTCCTTCTGAGCCCTCTCCACACTAGGAAGATAATGACCTGCATAGTGATCCACTTGATGAATAGTGAATATATTTTCTCTTCCTTCAGATTTTCTCGATAGTATTTTCTTCTCTTTAGTTTCCTTGTAAGAGTATAGGTTATAATAGGATATAATACATAATAATGTACAGAATGTGTACTGATAGTCTGTGTTAGCAGTAAGGCTTTGGTTAGCAGCAGGCTGTTAGTAGTTTAGTTTTGGAGGAATCAAAATTATATGTGGATTTTTGACAGGAGAGTTCGCACCCCTCACGCCTGTGTTGTTCAGTGGTCAGCTGTGTTACAAAGAAGTAAACCAGCAAAATGCAGTTAGTTGGAGATTACTTGGAGCATGTCACCTGAACAACTAAACCTTGGATTATGCCCACGGGAAGGAAATGGCCTGGATACAGATGTCCAGATGTCCAGAAAGTAGTAAGTTTATTTTGGAAAATGGCCAGATTAACGCTGTGGTATTCAAATCACCAGGGCCAAAGATTGCATGTGATTCAGGATTTGAGTAGTGGAAATTTTTCAGATTTTAGTGTGGAATATTTTCTCTTTTTAAGGAAAATGGTTTTCCTTAAAATTCAAGTGGTTTGAATATGTAAAACACTTGCTGTCTCTGTGTCTACTCAATGATTTGGTTCAATCAGTGGATCGTGTTAAACATTAGTAGAGAGCTGATATTCAGGGAAGGATAGGGAATGATTTCATAAGCCTGCTTTCCACAGGAAGTCAGGTTAAAAATGGAACTCTATAAAAAGGTAAGATGGGTACAGGTTATTAAAGTAAAGGACTATGGAAGGTGCCTTCTTAGTGAAAATAATAACTTTAATCTCTTTTCCTGTAACTTTATTACACAGAACTAACTGTGCTTGTTCTACTTAATGTGTTTCTATATATGCAGCGATGTTGTCATTACAGACTATTAATGAGCATACCTTATAATCCTCCTTTTGCCCAGGTAATAGGACCCATGACAGTAATCACTGATGAATTTTCATTCTTTCAAAGACTCTCACTTCATATAAATGACTCTTGGGCTGTTTAAATACTTTTTAGTCTAGATTAAGTAAGGGCACATATTGTGTTTTAAATATAATACAAATTAACTTTAAAATATTCTTCAATATATGAGATACTTCAAAAAATCTAAATGCTGTTACTTGGAAAAAATTCAAGTTAGGCTTCAGGTTTAGCAGACTATAACAGAATATCCAAATTAACATGGCTTAACGCAAGAGATATTTAATTATTTTTCCACATGAAGGCCTGGAGATAGTGAATTCAGATTTGATGTGGTTGCTCTGATGTATTAAGGACCCGATTGTTCATATATCTTACATTCCAAGGTGACCTTTTGAAATAAAAGTGCTGCTAGAACTCTAACCATGGCATCTTCAGGACGGGGAAGAAGATATTCTTTCTCTTTTAAGGGTACTTTTTTTGGCAGTCACCCTTTTTAGCTTACATCCAGTTGCTAGAGCATGGTCCTGTAGTGTAGCTAGGCACAGGGAGGCTAGGGTGCGTAGTTTCTTCTGGGAAGCTTTTTGCTGAGCTAAAAGTTGGAGGCTCTGTCACTAAGGAATAAGATTGAGTGGGTATTGAGACATTAGCAGGTTTTCCCACTTTATACAAATGAATCCTTTAAAAGCAAGGGAGACACGTTCCAGTTGAGTCTATGACGCTTTACTTATGTCAGAGACACTCAGATTTGGAAATGAAATAACCAAGACAGAAAATACTCTGAGAAAGAGAGGTAATATAGTGTGGAAGACCAAAAAAGAAAGCTGTTTTTTGGAACAGTCTGAACTCTGAGTTTAACTTTCTACTTTTTTGTGTCTTATCTTGGTCTGTGTGTTTATTATCCTAGTCTAGCACCATAAAATGAAAGTGATACATTCAATAATTGCTGGATCATTAAGTGATAAGCAAATGCAAATCAAATTAAGAATGATTGCTGTACTTTAAAAAATGATTTTATTTGAAGAGCTCAAGGAATTGCATGGTAAATAAAGTATTGCATCAGATTCTACTTATGTGTATTTTGTCATTCAGTTTCAAGGGTATGGTCTCCATAGGGAAATAGAGCTTGACATTTTAGGCCATTTTAGTTTATGAATACTTTTGCTAATAATTTGTTTTTATATCCTTAATCTAAATTTTACTTAAAATCCATAGAAATTAGTATCTTACATATATGCTTGTCAGCTAACTTAAATAGTAATATTGTAAGCATATATTCAAAGATAAGGAGTTTAATCATTTGGGAGTCAGTTGAAGAGGGTAGATAAATCTCCTGTGGATTGATAAAACATTGATTCATCAGGCTCAGTGGGTTTATGGCAGTGCATTTCAACTGGTGTATCCTGAGAGGATCTTAAGTATGCCGCAAAAATTTTTAAAGATCATTAATTGCTTTTAAAAGAAGTTCAAAGCACAGTAAATATATACTTTTTTTTTTGATCAACATAATTTCAGTGTGCTGTGGAAGTTTATAGGTGCAAGTGTGCTATGAGTAAAAAAGTTTGAAAAACACGGGTTTATAGGTGTATGTCATAAACATATCCGTTTCCCTTCTTGACAGAATTATTTTCACTGATAGCAGCAAATGAGTAGCTGGTCAGGTAGGGAGGAGGTTTGGACTGGAGGTTGTGCATAAGCAGAAGAGGAAATAGTGGACTGGTAATGGACTGGTGGTTACAAACCTTAATTTTAATTTTCTTTTCTTTCTTTCTTTTTTTTTTTTTTTTTTTGAGACAGAGTCTCACTTTTTGCCCCTGATAGAGAATCATCATGTCATACATACCTCACAGCAACCTC
>NW_003852396.1:991873-994066 GCF_000181295.1 Otolemur garnettii | reverse complement strand
CCCCCAATAGCTGGGCCTACAGGCAGGCACCACACCCAAGTAATTTTTTTTAAATTTTCTGTAAAATCAGGGTCTTACTATGGTGTTCGGGCTGGACTTGAACTTCTGGCCTCAAGTGATCCTCTTGCCTCAGCCTCCCCAAATCCTAGGATTATAGACATGAACCACCATGCCTGGCCAACCTTAGTTTTCTTGACCTAAGCCAAGATGCCCATGAAAGGACCAAAATAAAATTTTACATGGTGCAGATGTCTTCTGTTACTGATATTGGATAACATCCCTCTAGTCCAGTGATTTTTAACCTTTGTTATCTCATAGCACACTTGGACCTATGGTTTAACTTCTGAAGCACACTTAAATTATGTTGATCAATAAAAAAGAACATGCTTACTGTGCTTTGAACTTCTTTTGAAAATTATTTAATTAATAATCTTTAAAAGTTTTCACGGCACATCTAAGATCCTCTCACACATCAGAGTGTTGCGGCACAGTGGTTGAAAACCACTGTTTTCATATAACCAAAGGCAGGACTTCAGAATAGAAACACAGGAGATAAGCTTTACTCCCCAACTGAGAGATAGTTGTAGTAATAATATTATTACTATTAAATACAACAATAATAACATAAATAATAGCTCTTAACATTTATTGTGTGCTTACCTTATGTGGGGATTGTGATGTTCTTTGCATTTTCTCATATAAACTTCATTCCTGTGTAAAGTAGTCAGTATTAACGTTCCCATTTTGCAGATAAGAAAACTGATCATTAGAGAGAGCAGTTAACATTAGAATTCAATTCTTTTTTACTTCAGGGTCTATGTGCTTTAAAGAAATGGTCATACCTGGAGATCTGGCACTCAAACTGGAGGCCAAAGCTTCCAGGGCAGTCCCAGGGCAGTTGATGGGTGGTAGTGATGAGGACATAGTTTCCTTGACCCAAGTCTAGAAGCCTTGGGTAAATTGAGAAAGTCCATATTTGGCAAGAATTTTCTCTAGCTTTGAATGTTTTTTTTTTTTCCCTTTTGATAGAAAATTGGATGACTTTTTTTTTTCTTTGCCCAGTGATTAAGACTGTAGTATCATTTTCGTTCAGAAGAACAGTTTTACATTTGGAAGATCAGAAAAATAAGTAAACTTAATGCCACGATCTCTCAGTCCCTCCTTCCCCACAGGCTTTACAGGGTAATTTAAAATACCCTAGGGCTCCTTAAATGTCTGAATTCCCCTAAGCTCCTTTATGTTTGTTTACAGTTAATGTGTTAAGAGCCATTGACATTTGAAGATCATCAGAAGTGAAGATAAAACACCTCAAAAATTATAATGTAAGTGAATGGGAAGTGTAGATGAAAAATGGACAGAAGTTAATATTGTCATACATTGCCCCAAATAAAATTTGCATATATGAGTAACCAGTTAGCTTCAAACTTAGTCCTACTTCCAAGTCGCTGTCCTTAAAATTCTGTCTTTCTATCTACCTCCAGTAGTTCCTCCAGTAATTTTCCGGTAAAATCCTTTTGGCTTCTATCGACTGATTTTGTCCTGCTGCTCCTTAGTGTTGCAGGTGGACTTGAGAAGAGTGTGACGAGGTTCATGTTACACTTAAAATTGTGTTTGTGTAGATCCTGAGCTGTTTGCTTTCCAGCTGTTGAAGTATGTTGTATAAGCTACCTAAGTTTAATTTGAGTGTCTTTGCCTGTGTTTCTTCTTAGCCAGAAATATGCCAGCTCGCCTCTCCCTGCTCCCTCCTCTGCCCCTCCTGTTTTCCTTACTTGCTCTCTTCCTCTCTCCCCTCCTTCCCTCCTCTCCTTAAATACTAAACTTGCTGAGAGTCTGTTATGCCCTGCACACTCAGCTACATGCAGAATTCCTCTGTGCCTGCTCTGAGTTAACATCCTCTGGTTTTACTCTTAGTGGCCTTAGAGACTATGGGATTCACATTTCTCAAGTGTGACTGAGGACCAACCACCTGCATATCTCACCACTGTGATGCTTGGTGACGTTTACCTTCTCTGTCCAGTCCAGACATTCTGAATCAGTGGAAGTGACTGATTTGAGAACTTGCACTTAAAATTTTAAAAACGGTCTCGGCACCTGTGGCTCAAGTGGCTAAGGAGCCAGCCACATACACCCAAGGTGGCGGGTTTGAATCCAGCCTGGGCCTGCCAAACAACAATGACGGCTGCAACCAAAAAA
>NW_003852396.1:990447-991853 GCF_000181295.1 Otolemur garnettii | reverse complement strand
GCCTGTGGTCCCAGCTACTTGGGAGGCTGAGGCAGGAGACTCGCTTGAGCCCAGGAGTTGGAGGTTGCTGTGAGCTGTGATGCCCCTGCACTCTACCTAGGGGGATAGCTTGAGGCTCTGTCTCAAAAAAAAAAATTTAAAAACCACTGATCGTGATGCTTTTTGGATTTTAATCTCATTCCATATAAATTTGCAGATGAAGGAACAGACTTAGAGAAATCTAGAATAATTTTTTACTCAAAGGCATAATAAACGTTAGAAGGCCAGGAAAGGTGGTAATTTTTCCTCCAAAGTCATAGACTGTTTAGGGACAGAGATGACCTCCTGACCCCCAGTTGTAGATTTTACCAGGTAACTTTGTGATTTTTGTTGGACCATACAGTTTCCCTGTGTTTCATGTCTATGGAACACTTCCCTTATACCATACGTAGAATCATAACCAATCCATCACTGTTCCTGAAAAAAATAACTATAAGTACAACTGGGTTATATGTGTGAAAAACATGTACTGTTTCTTCATTTTTAGTCAAATGTGTGACAGATTCTGATTTTGAAATCATTGAAGGGTAGACTTGGTGGAGAAAAGAACTATTTTTTTTCGTAACCATGTTATTATTTCTACCTACACTTTATGAAAAACAGGACTGGATTTCATTTTTGAATGAAGTGGTAGTTACAAACTTCATGGTGCTTTGCAAATAGCAGGTACTTGGTAAACTATACTGTAAACCGTTTACTATTAAAATTTTGTTTTTTCCTTTGGCTTCTGGGAGATATATACTATTAGGAGTTATGTTATTTGCTTTGTATGGAATCTCATGCTTTATACTATCAAGCTAGAGATCTTAAATAATTGAAATTATTTTATTTATATTTATAATACTATATTGCTGGAGTTGATATTCACATTCTCTAAGGGACTGAAACTTCCTAAAACATTTTTTGAAGTCCAAGAATTTGGATTTATCTCAGTATTGTGTGTATTTTATATTACATTGTGTGAATATATTGATAGTGATAGAATTGTAACCGTACATTAGTAAAGACATATTAATTTTTTGGAAGTATTGTGTAATTCTTGAATTATTGAGAAGTTTAACCATAAAATGGCATTATTCAGTTTTTCTAGATATTTTGGGGTACATTTTAAATTTGATTTTTAAAAAGTCATTTAAAAATAGCTTATTCTAATAAGCTTATATTTTGCATTTATAAGTTTTCATTAAAATGTTTTTTATTTATAGCTATAAAATCAAAATCATAAATATGAGAGCTCTAGACTAGAGCATAGAACCTTATCGCTTACGTAGTCTGACTCCCTCAGTTTGTATGTTTGTATGAGACACTAAAGTTAAAGGACTTGCCCAAGAGTGGAAGTTTTTTTTTTTTTTTTTTTGCAGCTTTTA
>NW_003852396.1:987666-990427 GCF_000181295.1 Otolemur garnettii | reverse complement strand
CTTTTAGCTGGGGCTGGGTTTGAACCCACCACCTCTGGCATATGGGGCCAGTGTCCTACTCCTTTGAGCCACAGGCACTGCCCAAGAGTGGAAGTTTTATAAACATATTAAAAATAGTCTTATGAACAAGCAGAATGACATTTATTATATTTCTGTGATGATATATGTGAAATGCTTTGAAAAGTGAAGTCTCACCCACATATTAATATAAAACATTATCGTGAAGATTACTATAATGATAACACGTCCACTGAATTTCCTTGTGATTTAACTGAAAATATTTATTACTGTTTTATTTAAAAAGAGAAAGAAAAATGCATGTGTTTGTCACTTGACTTATTCTCTTATTTTTTATATTCAAATTTTATTCTGTCTCCTTTAAGGATATGGCCTTTGAATAGATGCTATGTAGTTTGCCTCAATCTTTCTTTCACTGTGAAAGAGTCACAGGGATTAATCCAGATTGTTGTTGTAAATAATTACACAAAATACTCAAGGTGATACTTCTATATTTGAGGACTTCTGCCAGCAATTTTTTATGTTGAGAAAATGGTTAGAGGGTGGCACCTGCGGCTCAAAGGAGTAGGGCACCGGCCCCATATGCTGGAGGTGGTGGGTTCAAACACAGCCCCAGCCAAAAACTGGAAAAAAAAAAAAAAGAAAGAAAGAAAAGAAAATGGTTAATGAATGAATTAATGAATATTCAGTATTATTCTTCAATGTAGTCAAAGTAGCTAATAGTAAACACATTTTGGTGTAGTGTTTACAATTACAAATCTTTTTCGTGTATGTATGTAATCGTGGGCATTTCTCCTAACAGCCCTGTGGAGTTGGTCCTCATTGGGCAGATGGTAGCTGATGCCTGGAGAAGTCACGTGACTGTTGAGTGTCCCTGTCTGTGTGAGAGGAGGAGCTGGGACTTGGATTTTGACTCTAAATGCCGTGTTGTTTCTTCTAATGCCCAACATAAATCGTAACAGGGAAGTGTGAAGTTCCCTGGGCTGTACGTTTTGCTATTTCAAAGAATTTTTATTTTTTTATTTTTATTGCTGGGGATTCATTGAGGGTGAAAGAAATTTTAAAGACTGGAAAACTAATCAGAGGTTCTCCTTGTCCAGTCATCCTACTTACTCAGTGCATACTGCTCTTGAAGATACGTAAATTAAATATCTAAAAAGTGTCATTCTCAGCATGGCAACTAGTGTGTGTTGCCTAAAATTATTTGCATGTGTAAATGTTTAAAAGAGTGCTAATTGTGGTCTTTAGAAATCTGTTGAACTGTGTCAACTTGAAAATTGTAGCACGTGGTAGGAAGGATACAGCACAATGTAGTGAGAAGTCTTGGCCCTTTCTTAGTTCTGGAAACTTTGGTGCTGATTCTGCGTTTTAACTGTGACTTTACATGAGCCACTTGATATCTCAGAGCATTGATTCTCTTACCTGGAAAACAGGTAAGAAGGTGATGTACTGTATGTCCTGTCTTAACAGGGTCATTGTGAGGCCCATAGACGACAATTGATAAGGATGACAATGATGTAGAATACCAGCACCTTAGAGGCTGTGGCAGAGGCACTGTTAGGATTTCACATGAGTGTTATTGAACGCCTTTAATCCTCATACCAATCCTGACAGGTATGTGAACTGTCAGAATATCCACTTTATAGATGAAGAAACCGAGGCACAGAAAGGTCAAGTAAATTCCTTAAGGTCCCACAAGGTGGTCAAAACCAGAATTCAGGACTGGGCTGTCCTGCCCCAGACTCGGTGGTTTGTGTGGAAGATAACGTGTGTGAGAGCACTTTGATGTTTGAAAAGGGCTATGATAATGGGAAGTACTGTTACTTTAAAAGATATTTACAAGATAGACTGTTTCTCATCTTTGTCATACAGACAAAGAAAAATGACAAAAACAAGTAAAAAAAATGTCTTTTTCTGGTTTAAGATTCCTAAAAACCAACTAATCTGGCAAATAGAGAAGAGTATTCAGAATCATGGAGGGATGTCCTTGGCCACATGAGTCACTGAGTAATGCCAGTACTTGGATTTTTAGTTTAACTTTTCTGGGCTGGAAAGACAAAGATGCTGAATGGTCTTCTTTTCCTACTGAATGTTTTTACCTCAGTGGTTGAACAAACAAACCTGTGTTAACTTCACTTACATGACTTTGAAGGTTGGGCACAAAAGTTTTGTCACAATACATTGAAAAAGTAGTAACAGATTAATAGTAGTAACCAGTTTTGCTTATCTTGGATCAACAAAAAGTATCTATCTAGATAGCGAAAATAATGGCTATATGATGCTAATTTTAATAATAAATTTATATTTCATGCTGGGGTGAGGAAGTTTCTGTGAGAGGTCACTATTGAGGTTTTCATTTCCATGTGTTTTCTGCCTTGTCCAGGTAAAAGTATTAGTGGAGTGAGTGTTTATCAAATAGGTGGATCCCCCTCTTTGGATGTGTCTGCTCTTGCTCTCCCATTTTAGATGTGTTTGTTTCAGAATATTGTGCTTTGAGCTCTAATAAATCTGACCAGATTTTAGTTTAGTATGACATTTCTTTCAGCTAACTGATATTTGTGTACTAATGAATTTTTTCCTCTGGGGTACTTGTGAATTTGTATGTTTAATTTGAGGTGTCGTCTGAATTCAGATCAGAGAGTTCTGAAGGATCCTGAGGTGCTGTGTTGAGGTGTCGCTGTGCTGGGCTCAGAGTCCTGAGATCAGAGATTTATCCTGAGGTGCTCTGTTGAGGTGTCGCTGT
>NW_003852396.1:978637-987028 GCF_000181295.1 Otolemur garnettii | reverse complement strand
TCGCTGTGCTGGGCTCAGAGTCCTGAGATCAGAGATTTCTGAAGGGATCCTGAGGTGCTGTGTTGAGGTGTCGCTGTGCTGGGCTCAGAGTCCTCTGCCCTCTCATCCTCAGTCCCATCTCCCATGGACGTGCTCATTTTGACCAGAATAGTTTAGCTTTTACTTGTTTTACTTATTTAAATTTCCAGATAAGATCTTTGATATTGAAAAATGCTGATCTTTCTCTGGAGGGTAATAAAGATCATGTGTAAGATAGTTTTGTCTTTGGACAGATGGGTTTTCAGACTTGCCGCCGCTTTGTCAGGACTGAGCCCTCATTCTTAGTTTGAGAAATGTAAGTGATAGACCTAGAAATAAATTGTTACACATTTAACTCTGTCCAGGGTCACGTGTACCTTAGAATCTTGGGATTTTCCAAACTGAGTGCCAACATGCAGCACTTTAAAGACTGTTCCACAGCTCACCTCCCCTTTGTTTCTGTGACGGATACAAAATGTTTCTGTCTCTATCGGGTGTCGTGATGATTCGATCACTTGTGCCCCCCTCTTTTATCCTATGGATTGGTTAAGTTAAAAATGCAGAGTTCTGGCATAGCATTTAAAAATAATTTAAAACTACAAATTTATTTATAGTGGTTTTTCTATTTTGGGCATCTTGTAAATATTCCGACAAAAAGTCTTTTGTGTCCCAAATGCTTTATACACACTGCCGGCTTTTACTATTTTTTTAAATAAAATTTTCAACAGCATGACTAATAGAGCATGAACAGTGCTTAGGACACTGTAGTCCATTGTGTAAGTATTGAGAACAAAATTTGCATTCCTAGAAAAGCTTATTCACAATTGAATATAGAAGGCCTTCTTCAGTGTTCTTGGGCGAACATACTATGTATGTGCTCAGGGCATTGCTTACAAGAAAATACTTTTTAAAAAGAAACTTTTCTTTCCATGGAATACTGAAGAAAAACTGAATTGGCTGTAAGAGTGAAGCATTTTAAATAAGGCAAGTGGTTTAGATCTTACAGTAATGACTGTGGTTAGTAGTGACTAGAAATATGAGACTTGAACACTCTCCTAAATCCTCTGGAGGCTTTTGTTACTCGAGTGTGTCAGAAGATGGGTAACTTGTTTCCAAGTTTCCAAGTTGTTTTAAATTAAGAGTGTGTATTGTTGGTATGTTTATCTGCATCTCTAATTTTTAGAAATACTTTTGTATTTTTTAACAAATGTTTTGGGCCAGGTGCCGTGGCTCACGCCTATGAACTTAGCACTGTGAGAAGCTGAGGTGAGTGGATAGCTGAGCTCACAGGTTTGAGACCAACCTGAGCAAAAAGCAAGACCCTGTCTCTACTAAAAATAGAAAAACTGAGGCCAGAGGATCATTTAAGCCCAAGAGTTGGAATGCTATGAGCTATGAGGCCGCAGCATTCTACCCAGGGCAACAGCTTGAGACTCAGTCTCAAAAAAAAAAAAAAAAAAAAGTTGTCAAAAATTAGAAGAGGAATATAGACATATTTAAGGCATCTGTAAGTACATGGATTTTATTTTCTATTCATTATTGTGAAGTACCTCCAAGTATTGGTGTGATTGAAAAAAATAAAATAATGATTACATTAACAGTCCAGCAAACCAGTGGAACAGGAAAGGGTCAGTACTTTGCTAACGGTTACATTGACAATGTTGGCAGTGACATTGGGTTGTGATTGGAGTTTCATTTCCGTCTATGGCTTGGATATATCAGAAGTTAGGTAGGGTGTATTTGTGTGTGTATTATGCGATTCAAGAATTAACTAAAACTTTAGTTTTAAAAGTTTGTATGTTCAGTTTTACTAGTACACATGAAGATATTTTACAGTATAGAGCTATGTGAAAAGCACTTCTAGGACAAGCGCTTTGCTTCATTTTAATTTAATTAATGGATTCCTTCTTTTTTTTTTTTTTTTGAGACAGAGCCTCAAGCTGTCCCCCTGGGTAGAGTGCTGTGGCATCACAGCTCACAGCAACCTCCAACTCCTGGGCTCAAGCAAGTCTCCTGCCTGAGCCTCCCAAGTAGCTGGGACCACAGGCGCCCGCCACAACGCCCGGCTATTTTTTAGTTGCAGCCATCATTGTTGTTTGGCAGGCCCAGGCTGGATTTGAGCCCACCACCTTAGGTGTATGTGGCTGGCGCCTTAGCCACTTGAGCCACAGGCGCCAAGCCTGGATTCCTTCTTAAAAGTAGCCCCTTATTTCTGATTTCACCCTGTTTTCCCTTCTGAAGAAGGTGAACACATCTGCCAGTCAGTGCTTTCTGTGGATCCTGCCTTGAATGAACTTATTCATTATTTATGAATGAATGCCTGAATTTTTATTTGCGAAGTGGAGAGTGGTTTATCTTAGTTACTGATACCGTTTTGAAAAGTGTATGTAGAGTAATCCCTGCTCCCTACCGTGGATGAGTCCAGATGAATTAGTGTAATTCTGTTCACCAACTTGCTACACTTTGACGTAGAACTTCTGAGACCAGAAGGGTAGAGCATTGCTCTCCAGAGTAGTGTAGCAAAGGAAAAAAGACATTTTGTTATAATAACAGCAGATTAGTGTGTGGGAATGACTCAGAGTCAGATGATGAGATTTCTGTTTTGATCTTTTGGTAGAAAGAAAACTGCCAGTCTGGCTGGGATAGTGGTGGGCTGTGCTGGCCACGCCCCTTACTGCTGACCTGAGGGCTTTCCCTTCATAAATGTGTATTTATTCTTTCATAAATGCGTGTATTCCTTTGGTATTTTGTAGGACCAGAATTTAATAATTAAATAATATTGACTTGATCCTTTTTTTAGGAATCAAGAATAATATAATTTAGGATAGAATGAATGGATCAGAGAGAGGGGAATTTTAGTGAGAATGATTTCCCATTTAGAAAGGCCATGGCTCTCTGAATTTGGGTAAATACATTTGTGTTATGTAAATTGTTTGCATTGTCAAAGAATATTTAACTGCTTTTTCCAAGGATCGATAATCAGAATTAGCATATTAGAATATAATTGCAGTTCTCTTCTAAGGTATATTTTTGAGCGTCTGGGGAGGAGGAATCTCTAAATGATTAAGTATAAAAAGTAATTGGTATTTTTAACAAGAGTATTCCAGAGTGCTGGTTAAATTCTGCTTACTTTTGTAGTTTTTGAGAAAATATTTTTTCTTTAACAGCTTCATTAATTTCTAAGGGGTATGTTTTGTTTATAAATTTTTTTGAGGTACATACTTATCTGAATAAATATGTTAGTGCTTTTAAAAGGAGGAATTATGTTTTGCCTACCCTTGAGGTATTATGATTGTTTTTGTTACAAAGTATTCTTTTTTTTTTTTTTTTTTTGAGACAGAGCCTCCAGCTGTCCCCCTGGGTAGAGTGTCGTGGCATTACAGCTCACAGCAACCTCCAACTCCTGGGCTCTAGCGAGTCTCCTGCCTCCGCCTCCCAAGTAGCTGGGACCACAGGCGCCCGCCACAACGCCCGGCTATTTTTTGGTTGCAGCCGTCATTGTTGTTTGGCGGGTCCAGGCTGGGGATTTGAACCCACCACCTTAGGTGTACGTGGCTGGCGCCTTAGCCTGTTGAGCTATAGGCGCCGAGCCACAAAGTATTCTTAATTACCCATTGTTCTGAATTTTATTAATTACTTGTAGGTCATCCATTGCCTGAGAGTTTTCTATTTATTTATGGAGTAGACATTTGAGCCTTGTGGGTGGGTCTTTTTTATTGTCATTGTTTTGTTTCTCCATAAAAGATACAAAGAAATAGAGGGGACTCATGGTTGTAATTTAATTTTATTTCTTGACCCATTATTGATCAGCAATTTTATGCAGAAACTATCCCATGTCACCAGCTATTATTCTGTAATTGAATATGAAAGTGAAACTATCTAAATAAACTTAAGTGCACTTTATTTATACAAAATGAATTGAAATGAAACTTTGTGTCTTCTAATTTTATAAAGTGTGCCATCACTAGATGTAGCATTTTAATTATCACAAAAATGAAAAAATGAAAGGATTTTTTGTTTGTTTGTTTGTTTGAGACAGAGCCTCAAGCTATCCCCCTGAGTAGAGTGCTGTGGCATCACAGCTCACGGCAACCTCCAACTCCTGGGCTCAAGCAAGTCTCCTGCCTCAGCCTCCCAAGTAGCTGAGACCACAGGCGCCTGCTATAACGCCCGGCTATTTTTTGGTTGCAGCCATCGTTGTTTTTGGCAGGCCAGGGCTGGATTCGAACCCACCACCTTAGGTATATGTGGCTGGTGCCTTAGCCACTTGAGCCATAGGCACTGAGCCCAAATGAAAGGATTTGCTGGTGTTTCAAGCAAAGGGTCCATTGACCAATAATTTCTCCAATGTGATTTTTTTTGTATGTCCCATCAATATCAAACCAAGAAACTTCTTTATATCATTAGTGGTGACTTCGTTCATGGTAAAGTTTTAGTGGACTGTTTATAAAATTGTTCTATTATGCAGTGGTATAAACTGGTTTGAGAAGCAACTAAATAAAAAAAACTCATCATCAAAATGTAAATTCATCATTTCACTGATATTCTGTGCATCACTAATTTCAGCAGTTAGGCTCCAAATATTTGTATAATGCTCTAAGGTTGGTGTAATATCATTTTCAGTCCAGTCATGTTCAGAATCACTTTCACTATCAGATTCCATTCCATTTCTCCTTTACTGTTGTGGTGGTCCAACATCAGATTTCCAACTGTCTTCCTCTAAAGTGTCTTTTTTTTTTTTTTTTTTCTGAGACAAAGGCTCGGTAGACTGCTGTGGTGTCACAGCTCGTGGCAACCTCAAACTCTTGCCTCAGCCTTGCAACATAGCTGAGACTACAGGTGCCCACCACAATGCCTGGGTACTTTTTTTTTTTTTTGAGACAGTTTCACTTTCTCGCCTTCAATAAAGAGCTGTGGCGTCACAGCTCACAGCAACCTCCAACTCCTGGGCTTAGGTGATTCTCTTGCTTCAGCCTCCTGAGTAGCTGGGACTACAGGCGCTGGCCACAACACCCAGCTATTTTTTTTGTTGAAGGTTGGCCTGGGCTAGGTTCAAACCTGCCACCCTCAATATATGGGGTGGTGCCCTACCCACTGAGCTGCGAGTGCCACCCACACCTGGCTATTTTTTAGAGACAGGGTTTTGCTCTTGTTCAGGCTGGTCTTGAACTGGTGAGCTCAGGCGATCCACTTACCTCAGCCTCTCATGTGCTGGGATTACAGGTGTGAGCCACCTGCCCAGGCCTCATTAAGGGGTTTTGATTGGAGGGGTGGCCATGATTAAACATTTCAAAAGGATAACCTTGGCTACTGTGTTAAGAACAGATTGAGATTCAGCAGCAAGGAAACTAGTTTATAGGAAATTAGAATCATCCAGACAATAATGGTACCAGAAGTGGTTGATAGAAGTGGTTGGATACTGGACATGTTTTGAAAGTATAGCCAACAGAATTTCCTGACTGATTGTGGATAAAATTAAAAGAACAGTAAGAAATGAATACAAAGTTTTTGGCCCAGGAAAGTAGAGGGATGAAATTACTATTTACGAAGATATGGAAGACTGTTAGAAATGCAGGCGTTTGGTTTGGTATATGAGATGTGCATCTAAAGGTGTTAATTAGGTTACTGGAATCTGGGATTCAAGACAGAACTCTGGAACAGAGCTATAGACTTGGCTTCATCCATTTAGAGGCGTCAGACTGTGGGACTGGATGAGGACTTAAGGCGGGAGGATGTACATGGAGAAGATAAGAGGTTCAGGGACTGAGATCGCAGAGAGGTTAGGGCAGTGAGAGGGAAACATTTCTTGCTTTTTAAATTTTTTTGAGACAGTCTCACTGTGTTGCCTTCAGTGGAGTGCTGTGGTGTCATAGCTCACAGCAACCTCAAACTCCTGGGCTTAAGTGATTTTCTTGCCTCGGCTTTCCAGTAGCTGGGACTGTAGGTGCCCATCACAATGCCTGGCTATTTTTGTTGTTGTTGTTGTGGTTGTCATTGTTTAGCAGGTCCAGGCTGGGTTTGAACCCTCCAGCCCTGGTGTTTGTGGCCAGCGCTCTAACAACTGAGCTATGGGTGCTGAGCCTACATTTTTTATTTTTAATTTTTTTTTTTTTTGAGACAGAGTCTCTCTATGTCGCCCTCAGTAGAGTGCTGTGGTGTCACAGCTCACAGCAACCTCAAACTCTTGGGTTTTAGCAGTTCTCTTGCCGCAGCCTCTCTGGCTGGGAGGCTGGGACTATAGGTGCCGGCCATGACTCCCGGCTAGAGAAAGAACCATTTCAAGAGACTTGAGGAGAGTGGCGAGTGAAGTAGAAGGCGGCCGTGAGAGGGTTGTGCTCTGGAAGCGGAGTGCAGGAATGACGTCACGGAGGAAGAAGTCGTCAGCTGTGTTCAAGCTGCCTTTTGGGGAGTAAGTGTTACAGTTGGTTTAGCAAAGTGGAGATGATTGTTGACTTTGACAAGAGCGTTTTTGTTGGTTTGGTGGAAGCAAAGGCCTGACTAAGTAAGTGTTGTAAAGAGAATGAGAGGGAGGAGTTAGAAGTGCTGTGTGTAGACGTCTCTGTCAGTGTGTTCTGCTGTGAAGACACTAAGAGAAAAGAAATGGGTTTGGGAGAGAAATAATAACTTGTTTCTGTGCTGGTTAGAATGTTTGAGTGGAGTGGGAAAATGTTATGATGTAATATCTGGAGGGAGGAATTGCTGGAGAGATTTTCTTGAGTAGACAAAAGGAGAAAGAGTTAGTGGAGGGCTTCATGTGGGGGGATGGGTGATTTCTCTATCACAGGGGTGTCTAGCCTGCAGCCCATGGACCACATGCAGATTATTTGATAGAGTTAGTGGAGGGGCTTCATGTGGGGGGATGGGTGATTTCTCTACCATAGGGGTGTCCAGCCTGCGGCCCATGGAGATTATTTGAGACCCATTCTGCTCACTTGCGGTGTTGGATATCACGGAAGGTCTACACGGACCTCTTCTTTGCTCATCAGCTTTCATTAGTGTTTGTGTATTTCATATGTAGCCTACAACGACCGTTATTTTTCCAGTGTATGGCAGAAAAGTAAAAATCGTGGATGCCTCTGCATTTATAGTAAGAGAAAGTAAGAGTCTGTGTGCACAGAAGCACACAGGCTGGAGTTTGGGAGCTTGTAGAGCAGTGGTTCTCAACCTTCCTAATGCCACAGCCCTTTAACACAGTTCCTGTGGGGCGCGACCCCCAGGCTGAGAACCGCTATTGTAGAAAGTCTGATTTGAGTGCATCTATATTTTTCACTGAAATAGGAAGCTGGATCATCAATGGAAATTTAGGATGGAGAGGGGAAGAAAGGGGAAGAAAGGGAAGATATGAATAGTTCTCTGGAGAACAGGAATGTATGAGCTGAGAAAATGTAGAGTAATATCGAGGCTGCATGAAAGGCTTAGTTGAGGGATGTCGTCATGAATTCAAAGTGAGCCCAGGCGTGTGGTTGTGTGCTTTAGCTGGGGTTATTCACCTGTGTGGATGAGATCTGGACGAGGGAGAAAACTGGCTTTAACCAGGCGGCTTTGCGTATTGCCAGGTGCCAAGTTCTATGAGGCAAGTAGGGGCAAGAGAGTGATTGTACTAACAGGCCACGAATTCAGTGACGAAGGGAGTGAGGATGTGAAGTAGGGAGAGGCGGTGTAGCAGGACACTGGAGCACGAGCGGACGGACGCCAGTGGTCAGACAGAATGTTTAGAACATAAATTACAGTTAACTGGTTATGCCAGTGTTTAGGGTGTGATCACAGAGTGGAATGGCTGAGGGACAGTGGAAGACAAGATCACTGCAGAAGGGGAGGTCAAGGAACTGAGAGGCCGTACCTTCAAAGAAATCAGTATGTATTATGGTAATTGATAGTGTTAGAGAGAATGATTTGTGTGCCTGAAGCTAAATCCTTAAGGAATGAGGAAGAGAGACTTAGAAGTTGGTCTGGTCGGTAACTTCAGCAAGGATTGGCAAGTACGTGGGATAATCTGAGGCACGAGATTGAATGGTTGGGAAGTTCAGAGATGGAGAGGAAGGACAATTTGACAATGGCAGTGAGGAATAGAGTCTAGTTTCTAGGCTCAGTAGTGAGAGAGGAGCATAGGGGAGAAAATGGATGGGCTTGTTTTTCATTTGAGAGGGCTGTTGGGGAACAGTGACCTCAGGGAAAAGCCAGGCTTTAGTAAGCATGTAAAGAGACCTGTACACCTAAGGTGGCGGGTTTGAATCCCCAGCCCGGACCCGCCAAACAACAATGACGGCTGCAAAATAGCTGGGCGTTGTGGCGGGCGCCTGTGGTCCCAGCTACTTGGGAGGCAGAGGCAAGAGACTCGCTTGAGCCCAGGAGTTGGAGGTTGCTATGAGCTGT
>NW_003852396.1:977002-977320 GCF_000181295.1 Otolemur garnettii | reverse complement strand
AGATCCACGGTGTGTGTATGATAGTCAGATGCAGAGTCAGATCCACGGTGTGTGTATGATAGTCAGATACAGAGCCAGATCCACGGTGTGTGTATGATAATCAGATACAGAGTCAGATCCACGGTGTGTGTATGATAGTCAGATGCAGAGTCAGATCCACGGTGTGTGTATGATAGTCAGATGCAGAGCCAGATCGACGGTGTGTGTATGATAGATACAGAGTCAGATCCACGGTGTGTGTATGATAGATACAGAGTCAGATCCACGGTGTGTGTATGATAGTCAGATACAGAGTCAGATCCACGGTGTGTGTATGAT